>NC_133648.1:229348998-229948998 GCF_009905375.1 Apium graveolens
TTGACATTCCTTCTGATGACTGTCAATACCCAACCATAATAGAATTGGTAAAGGTTTTAATGCGTGTACTCGCCATGAACGGGCTATCTATCTTAGAAGGTCCTATCTTGAGATAAGCCAGGACCATATTTCAAAAAAGGACTAAACAAACCTTTGAGTTAAGTCTTCTATTTAAGGCATATGATTAAGAATGGTATTAACCCTGCTATCGTTGCTTTGATGGAAACTCTTCTGCAAGTTTATTTGCTGCATGTCATGTATGTATGTCAGGATCAGGAGTGTTCTTCATAAATCATGAATGGTGATTATGTTACCTCCTTAGAAGGATTTGATACGACATGTATGGACTCCGTATGGTTAGATATTAAGATTTTATGGAAAGGTGAATGACGACAGTAGGTCAGTGGTGGACCATAGTAATGCAGTAATGATTCCGCGAGTAATGAGTTGATTACAACCGTGAGAGTTGTATTGGAATGGGTGTTGAGATTGAGTACCACTATCGGGTCATGGTAGTGTATAAGTTATCATTGATAGAACATTGATAGACTAATTAAGTAGAGTATCTACCTATTGAATATTTATTCTTTCTTATCAATAGAGAGTCATATTATTATACGAGGAAGGTTACGGTGCAAGCATAGAATTCTAGTAACGATGATGTCTAGAATGAGATCCCAGATTCGATTTTCAATATCGAGGGAGTTTCAAAGGTGATTGTGTATAAGCTCGAGGAAGAGCATGGGTCCATAGAATGATGGACGGAATAGAAATATTTAGGCATGGGAAATATGATGCTATAATGCTTGATGCTGATATAAATACGTATATGTTTTGTTCTCCTATGACAAACCTCTATAGTTCAGAGGTAGGTTCCAAACCAGATATTTTGTGGCAGTATATTTTTTTCATATATACAATTCTCTTCAGTTCGTTCTTTTCTCTTCTTTTCATTTCATGTAAGCTGAGAAGAACAACCCTTCCAGAAGGGGAGGTATTGCCGAATGACTATCTATCTGTGTGATAGAAGCCGAGTAGGATACCAGCTATTGTTTAATTGCTTGTCAAGTACTAAAGGCTGGCCACCTTCTGTACTAACTATGCGATATAACAAGTGTTCATGATCATAGTGATCTCTCAATAATTCTTTTACTTCTATATGAAGGATTAAGCTTTCGAAGATAGAAACAGCTGAAAAAGGAGTAGTAAAGTTATGGTGGTATTCGGAATGGAAACACATTCGTGATACTAAGGTTGACGTGGTTATTAAAAGGTTATAGAACGCTAGTGAGCAAAAGTGTAACCGGTATAATATTAGGAACGGAAGGTAGTAGCGATTACGAACTGGAAAAGAATGGGTATTGAGACGCCAAAGCTATAGTGCTAGAAGCTGTGATAAAATTCCATGCAATAGACTTGAAAGAATTTGGAATGATCACTTAATGCGGATTGAGTTATCTTACGACAATAGATCATATGTCATTATCAAGATGTCGCCTTATGAGATCCTTGAGGGAAGACAATGTCGATCTCCCTTATGTTAGGATGGAGTTGTAGAGCGCAAGATGCTCGGACCCGCAGTAGTCCAAAGGACCAAGGATATGATAGATCGAATCAGAGGACGGCTGGTAGTAGCCCAAGATGGACATGATAAGTATGTTGATTTGACACGAAAGGATAAAGAGTATGAAATAGGGGACCTAGTAATGTTATAGGTATCCCTTGGAAAGGATTGATGAGGTTCGGAAAGAAAGGAAAGCTAAGTCTACAATTTGTTGGACCCTTGGATATATTAAGACATATTGGGAAGATAGCATATGAGCTAGCCCTACCCCCGAATATGTACCAAGTTCATAATGTGTTCCACGTATCAATGTTAAGAAAATGTAATTCGGATGCCAGATAAATAGGGGCATATGAGCGCATAGGCATGCGACCAGACATAACCTATAGGGAGCAACCAGAAAGGGTTATAGAGTGAAAAGGAACAAGTGCTTAGGAGAAGGATTATCAAACTAGGCAGAGTTTGGTGGTAGAACCACAATGTGGGAAAATTGACTCGAGAGTTAGAAAGTGTAATGCTAAGAAAGTATCCCCATTTGTTTTCTATCTGATTCCGGGACGGAATCCTTTTAAGGAGGGGAGACTGTAATAACCCCAATTTTTGGAAATTTTTGAAACCCTTATGAATAGTGTTTTTGCTGAATGAGAAAACTTTTCATGCCACACTATGTAGGGGTTCTGATATGGATATTCTGAGATTTTATTAGTACTTTATATGGGATATAAGTGTATGTAAAGATCGTCAGAATCCAAATCCGAACACTTTGATTTTTCCCGGAAATACCCTAGATGCGGAAAGAATTGAGTATAAGGTAACAGGATAAAAAGGATTTAAATTAAAGGATTATGATAGAGGATCATAAAAAGGAATATAATGTATTGAGAAAGGTTAAGGGAACCTAAGTAATAAAATCCCGGGTATGATCCTTCAAACGATAAACGAAAATGAAAGTTAAGCGAACCGTATAACAGATCAGCGGTCATTAGGCAAACAATTAGGAAGTTAAGCAAAGGGATTAGAGGAAGTGATGTCACCCAACCAATGAGAAGAGGACAAGGAAGGGAGGATGACATAGCAATGTGATGTAAGCATGACATAGGGAAGGAGGAGGTGTGGTTGGTTTATAACCACACAAATAAAAGGTTATTAAGGTAATTAACCAAAAACAAAACAAAAAACAACCAAGCTAAGCCAAACAAATCAAAAAACACAAAATCATTTCATTCTCATCATCTTGCTCTCGGCTTTTCATCTTTTTCAAGGGCAAGAATTTCAAAAATCAAGTTCCAAGCATTGTTAAATCACAAGGTAATTATCTAAGCTTCCTTGTACATAGATATGGATATGCTATAAGTTTAAGCTCCTAATTCCTTCACAATCTCTTCCAATAAATCAAGGAAGAAGATGGTGAATAGTAACCTTCAAGAAATAACTTTAGTTTTCTTGAATTTTTATGAAAGATTAAGGTTATACAAGCAAGGATCAAGGTTCTTTTAGGCATTCAAAGCTCTTGGGTTGTGTTAGGAAGCTTCAAGGAGGTATAAAACAACTTTCACCTTTAACTTATAGTTTGAACTTTGATTTTTGATGAGTTTATGGATGGATTAATGTATATATAGAAATATCCATGTATGTATAGCAAGATCCATGTATGTTAGATAGTTTGGTTGGATTTGTGGTGATTTTGGATATGAATCTTGGTTAATGGTTAATGAATCTTAAGTTATGGTTAGTAGATCATGTTTGTGGTTGAATAAGTTGGACAACCTTGAGATTATGGACTGACTTTGCCTTGATATAAGTTGTGTTTGATGTATTGATGATGGTTGGGTGGTTTGTAGTGAATTGGTAAAGAATTGGAGTGGTATAAATATTGGTAATCGCGTAAACATAGTCGTCGTAACGTCCGATTTTCTTTGGACTGTTTTTGTGCATAGCATTAGGACCCGAGAACCCCCTGCTAGATTATGACCACTGCCATGTTTATATAGCTCATGTTACGAGCTTCGTTTTGATATGTAGTTCGTTCGATTCCGATTTACGGTTTAGGAGAAACGACCGTTTCAAGTAACGGCGTTTCGCAAACGAAACTTTTTCCCTCGCCTTACTTTGAAACATAGGTTAAAGACCAAAAAGGGTTAATTAATGTATGAAACAATTATGGTAAGAGTGTTAGGCAGTTGGTAAGACACTCGCGAAAGAGTCGCCTTAAAACTCGTAAAGGTTAAATCATTAAAAATGGTGGAGCCGAGGGTACTCGAGTGACTTAAGAGAATCAGTAAGCGCAAAGCGAGCGTTAGAGTCTGAGTTTGTTAGAGTATAGATTTACAAGTGACTTTGGTTTAATTCCAACTTACTTGTTGCTTATAGGTTACCAGACTCGTCCCGAGCCATTCGTAACCCCCAGTCGCTCAGGCAAGTTTTCTATCCGTTATACTGTTGTTGTGATGTATATATGTATATGCATTATCTTGCGATAGATGCATGTTGGTTAATTAGCAAATGTTGCGATATATTGAAGCATGCTGATGTGGTATATATATGCATGCCTGTTTCGTATTCTTGATTTATATATCTGTTGGTTCAAATGCTTATTCGTTGCATAATACCTATGCTAGAGATAAGCGGTATTTGCGTATACCCTTAGTATAGGGACCCAAAGGTGGAAAAATTTTCTAAAACCGGGAGTCGAGGATCCCGAGTAGATTTTGTATATATATGGATATGGATATATATATATATATATATTTATATATATATATGGTTATAGTTTTCCAAACTATTAATCGAATAAGGTTTATTCGATAACTTTAAACTTTATTTTATTTAATGAATATTATTTCGAATATTATTCGAGGACTTATGACTCCTTTTATATTATTTATTGAATATTATTTGAATATTCATTCGAGGACTTATGACTCAGTTTATATTATTTAATGAATATTATTTGAATATTCATTTGAGGATCTATGACTCCGATTATTTGCTGAGATATATTCTGTATTTTATTAAAGAATAATGTTTCGATAATCAAACTTATTTTCGATTATTCAAATGAAGATAATACTTTCATATAAGTATATCTTTGGTTATTTAATACTCGTTTCAAGTATAAATTTTAATACTTCTACTTCAATTATTTTTATAAAGATTATTCTTTATGGGAATATTATTTAAATAATAATATTCAGTCATTTTCTAAATATTCTGGGGACTGATTTACTTCATTAAATCAGCTTTACTCCAAACACTCTATAAAGTGTTTTCGAGTCTTAAAAAGGATTTTTAAAAGTTAGAGCGGATCCCAAAAACTCATTTTTATATTTAAGATCTTCCTTTTTAAGGGGATTTAAATACTTGCTCAAAACCTGAGGGATCCGGCTCTGTGGTGTATTTTATATTCGCAACACGGTTGCAGTTTTGGTTAATGAATTGATTACTTACCCAACGTTCGGGAAGTAAGTCCATCTATTGAGTCGGCATAAGCAACATGGGCTCAGTGGGCGTCCATGATAGTGTAAGTGGCTCAGTGGGAGTCCGTCAAATGCATAAGTGGCTGAGTGGCAGTCCAGCATAGGTCCTAATGCGGCCAGGGTGATGACCAGTGGGGAATTCGTCCATCTACTAGTAGAAAAGGTTACTTATGGGTATCTTTGCCTGATCAGCAAGATATCTGGTTTATGCCAAATTCTTTTCCTTTCCAAATTTATTGGATATTGCAATTCTGTTCATACTTTACATGACAGAGGTTTTCAGGAAATTGTATAAAGAAGATGTATATGTGGATATATATATATATATATCAGAACTTAATGAAGTATATCATGACTTCATTTCCTTTAATAATATTTCAAAGATTGAATCTATTCAAGTCTTATCTTGTGGTCTCATCAGTGGGATGAACTTTTGAAACTAATTATAACTTGAACGGTGGTAGTTCAAGTAGTATTTGGGAAAGATATAAGTATTTTGGGGTATCTTGTAACTTCATCTTTTAAACTTATATCTAATTAATAATTGTCTTATGAATGACAAAGATTTTCAGAAAAACGTTGAGACAAGGTTAGATATATGAGATCACCTTGCAACGATATTTTTATACAGTTATACACTGGGACTTTGTGTATATTATGCATGGAAGAGGACTTCCAATATTTTGAAAAGTATATATGTATATATATATATATACTGAATATTTTGCGACTTCATCGCATTAAGTTATCAACTTGGTTCATTTCTTTTGACCAAGATTTTCATGAGTACTATGAGAAGGCTCATATATTGTTAATCATTATACATGTTATTTTGGTGGGCTTGCTGCTCACCCTTGCTTTCTTCTTTCATCACACAACATCAGATAGACAAGATGAACAGGACCAAGCTCCCAATTCGCGAGCGGATAGGAAACATTCCGCAGCTTCCTATAGGCGTTGATGTCGCTGTAGCTGAGGTAGGAACTACCAATAGGCTAGGCTTTCAACTTTTGATGTATCAGATTATGTATATTTATGAATTGTAATAATGGCAAAGAAATGTAAATTTATTCAGAAACATGTTTAAGGTGTATTGGCATATAATTGTGGAATAAAACGACTTGTGATTATTTTTGGATATTCATCTCTGAGACTATAACTTGTGGTGTGTGTGTTTATTGTGGGGTCACAGTACAGAGCAGTTGATTATTTATTAAGAGTGGGTGTTATTAAGGGAAATGGAACTCGTGACAACCCGGATCCCCGACCCCGGATTTGGGGGTGTTACACTCACTCTTGCAAATCTTTCATGTATTCTACAGTTAAAAAGGGATATAGTTGATAGCGAGGTTTCCCAGTTCAATGTGCGAGTTAGGATTCCAGATTGAGTTGGATCGAGCTAGCAGAAGCTTATGGAGATAGTAAGATTGTAAGAAAATTTTTATTATCAGTTGTAAGTTAAATTAGTTGGGATTTGGTACGTTGTAATAAAAATTAAGGTTGTGGCTTGTTTTCATACTTAAACCTGTTGCGATCCATGGTTATATAGAGCAGGGTCATTTCAATTAATATTTCATATACAGGTTGAGATATTGTGTTTGTGTTGTGGACCCCAAACTTCTGACCCGGGTTTGGAGGGCGCCACAGGTTGGTATCAGAGCCACAGGTTATAAGTCACTGAAACAAGCCTAGATTGTCGGGACTGGGTAGAGGGTTAGGATTGGGATTAGGATATAGAAAGCTAAGACATCGTAAGGATGAGTGCGATTACATAGTAGGTCTCCGGCATGGTTCATGTTGCAATTCGGGATTCTCAGCTTGCGACATGATTTCCAGACAACGGCAATGACGGATCTTGATTTCCCAGTGTCATTTGATCGTTTGGAGCTTTTCGTTCGAGGATCGTCATCTTCTCTCAGATTGGATTGCACCTTGTTCCTCCGCCAGCATTAATTGTACTACCTTTGGTTGTGACAGTTGCACCTCTTCAAGCTATTCTACGCTATTCTACTACCTTTTGATATGAGACTACCTACTCAAGAACCTCCATCTGTTTAATTTTGTTTTACTGGACATTTGGTTGTGAGTATATCTCTTCAGTTTACCCTACACCCTGTTCTATACCCCCAGTTTAGAACTTGTCCTATGAAGCGATTGTACCTACGAGGATGGATTCGAGAGTTACAGTAAATGGTGAGCACTTGAGATATAAATAGAGGTGAGACGAAGTTTAGAAAGGAGATTTAAGTGTTTCAGAGGATAGCTGTTATCAGGTTAAAAGAAGCCCTTAGTGACTAAGCCACCCGTGAATAAGTATGGGATGAACTAGATGAATTTTGAAAGAGTAAGAAAGAAAAGTATAAACCTGGAATTTTTGTGAAATTAAATGATGATGATATGATAAATGCGATATGTAAAGTAGTGATGTGATGTGGTACGGGCAAACTTTGTTCTATGAAATTGACTTGTTGACTATTGGATAGCCTGTTCTACTTAACTACTACAACGATAATGTTGGGAGTATTACCAGTATGGGAGCCTTGATGTGAAGCTACGAATAAGATAACATGCAACGAAAATTGAAGTTTTCGTCGATTAAGGAAGGCAAATGGACCCAATAAAGGAGAAAGGGTAGATTGGAGTAAATGAACACTACAAAAAAAACAGTTTTATGCGACGACTTTATACGGCGGTTAGTGCGGGCCCGTCGTATATAATATTATATACGACATCTCATCTGCTTCGTCGTAAATATAAAAAATATATACGACACGATGTACTTATTCGCTGTATAAAATGGTACCGCCAATATTTTCCCACTTTTTTTATTTTCCCACCAAATTTAAATACGACACAAGCCAGAAGCCGTCGTATATGATATAATATATATGTCGGCTCTAGTATATTTGTCGTATATAAAGTTCAGTATATACGACATGATACTATTTTCCCGTAGGTTATATTAGTTTCTCTACTAACTCAATTTTAATAACCGCGAAATATTTTTATTTCCCACCTCCCCCGATCCTCCCGGGTTTTTTCCCCTAATTTTCATATTATTTTATTTTCCAGTAGGTTATTTTCTTTTGTTTCCCTAAAATTTCATTCACGGTGGAAGCATCTCAATTGACCCATACCAGGTGCGATTTTATCAATGATTGATTCCTTTTTCTCTATCTATGATTTATATTATGTATAAATCCATGGGGTATCTGTGTATCTGTTTAAGTGTATCTGTGTATGTATACATGGGGTGTATTATATGTGTAGTGTCCGTTTATGGGTCTTATATATGCGGTTAATTGTTCATGTGTAGGCTCTATTTATTATTTTTGATTTTTTGTTTTGTATGTATATGCTTGATATTTTGTGTATATATAGGTTAATAATGTCTAAAATAGTCAAGGACTGGATTGATAGTAATGATAGAGCATCAGATGAGTATGTCAATGGTGTCGAAAGTTTTTTAAAATTCGCATATACAGGAAATCCCTTGACAGAAAAAATTCTCTGTCCTTGTCGAGAATGTTCTAATCGCTATTATCAAGATAGGGATACTGTCAATACACACTGTATTTTAGTTGGATTTGAGAAATGGTACAAAAATTGGACCTCTCACGGAGAAGAATACATGAATGCGCGCACATCACATGTTTATAATAATGTATCTGAAGATGAATACATTCAAAAAGATGAAATTAATGATATTAGAAGAATGGTATATGAAGGTTTTGGCATTCCAACCATGGGCGAAAGACAACCTGAGATTCATGAGGTGGTACAGTCGGATGAATCGACAGCTAACTTCTTAAAACTTCTAAAAGCTGCTGAAACAGAATTGTGGGAAAGATGTGAGGAGTTTACATTATTGGCCTTTGTTGTTGAGCTTATGCACTTGAAAGCCATTTCTAGATGGTCAAATACGTCTTTCAATGGGTTATTAAAGCTGTTAAGGAGGGCTATGCCAAAATCTTGCAAGATACCATGTTCCTTTAATGAGGCATTTAGCATGACCAGAGATTTGGGATTTAGTTACCGGACCTGGGATGTATGTATTAATCACTGTATGTTGTATCGCAATGAAAATGAGAAGCTGGATGAATGTAAAATATGTGGTGCATCAAGATATAAGAAAGTAGATGGTGGAAAAAAGGGCAATCAAACAGCTGAAAAAACGATGTGGTATTTTCCTCTTAAACCACGATTGCAAAGAAAATTTTGGTCTTCCAAAACTGCTGATCTCATACGATGGCATTCTGAGAATAGAGTGGATGATGGTGTTTTTAGGCACCCTGCTGATTCTCGTGCGTGGAAACACTTTGATGAAATATATCCAAATTTTGCAAGTGATGCTCGTAATGTAAGGCTAGGATTAGCAGCAGATGGATTTAATCCATTCAGAAGCATGTCAATATCTCATAGTACATGGCCTGTTATAGTCATTCCATACAATCTACCACCTTGGTTGTGTATGAAACAAGATAATTTCATTTTATCTGTGCTCACCCAAGGCCCCAAGGAACCTGGTAATAAAATTGATGTTTATCTTCAACCTTTGATCGAGGAGTTAAAAGAATTATGGGAAGACGGTGTTCAAACTTATGATGCATCAAAAAATGAGATATTTACACTACGAGCTTCTTTAATGTGGACGATAAATGATTTTCCAGGATATGCAAACTTGTCTGGATGGAGTACAAAAGGTGAGTATGCATGTCCGATATGTAACAAGAGACCACAAGCCCGCTGGTTGAAAAATGGTCGCAAATGGTGCTATATTGGACACAGGAGATTTTTACCTAATAATCATAACTTTCGAAAAGACAAAAAGGCATTTGATGGTGCACATGAAGTCAGATCCAAACCAAAGTTACTCTCAGGTGCTGAAATATTACAACAAGTGGAGAGCATTGAAACTGAGTACAATATACAAGATGTACTTGGGAAAAGAACCAGGGAACAAAGGGAAAAGCAGCAAGCAAGAGTTGAGAAAAAAAAAGATTTCCAAACTGCCTCACAATTGGAAGAAAAAAAGCATTTTTTTTGAATTACCTTATTGGAAACACAATCTTGTTCGTCATGTTCTTGATGTTATGCATATTGAGAAGAATGTATGTGATAATTTGTTACATACATTCTTAAACACATCAAAATCAAAGGACAATTTGAGTTCTAGGTTGGATCTGAAGGAAATGAATATTCGCACACCATTGCACCCACAACCTAGAGGATCTCAAAAAAGCTTTTTACCTCCAGCCCAATTTACAATGAGTAAAAAGAAAAAAGAGATATTCCTTAAGGTGTTAAAGCAAGTCAAAGTACCAGATGGATATTCTTCTAATATTTCAAGGTGTGTGAATTTAAAAGAGAAAAATATATGGGGATTGAAGAGTCATGACAACCACATTTTGCTCCAGCAGCTCCTTCCTGTGGCAGCTCGAAAAACATTACCGCCTGATGTGGTTAAAACATTGATTGAATTGGCAAAATTTTTCAGACAACTATGCTCAAAAACTAATACATTAGCAGACCTGGAAGAATTACAAAGTCGTATACCTTTTACACTCTGTCAACTCGAAAAGATATTTACACCTTCATTTTTTGATGTCATGGAACACCTTCCGGTACATTTAGCAGATGAAGCAATACTATGTAGTATTGTACTTTTCCGTTGGATGTATCCAGTTGAAAGGTATTTACTCACGTTAAAACTTTATGTACGTAATCGTACTCATCCAGAGGCATCAATTGTTAATGGATATATTGCAGAAGAATGCATGAGCTTTTGTTCCCGATATCTAGAAGACATAGAGACAAAATTGAATCGTCCTGCACGGAATGATGACGGGGGCAATATTAGTGGTCGTTGTATGGGTAAATATGTAGACTTCACCCTTGACTATGTCACCAGATCGCAAGCACATAGATATATACTATTCAACACGGAAGCAATGGAGCCTTATTTAGAGTAAGTTGAAGAATCTGATAAAAAGTTGTATTTATCTTTATTTTATATGAATTATGTCAACTGATTTTTTAATTTACAGAATGCATTTATCTCACCTAAATAGGACACTTCCTTGTAGTCAAGCACATCGAATACAGACGGAGCATAATCAGAATTTTGATACTTGGTTCAAAGATAATGTAAGTAAATATCTCATGAATATTTATGAATAATATATACAAGCTATTGAACAAACTTACACTCCGTATTTAATTTTTTAAGGTCTGTACCACAAAGGATGTAATTCCAGATGATGTGAAAGTATTAGCATTGGGACCTCACATGGATGCCAGGAGGTTTAAGGGATACTTAATAAATGGTTTTCGTTACAGAATTAAAGAGGTCGATGCACGTAGAAATAGTCAAAACAGTGGTGTTATGCTTAGTGCAAGTGTCACAAGCTTTGCTAGTCGTAAAGATAATAATCCAGTCACTGGTGACATGAATTTTTACGGGGAATTGACTGATATTATAGAGATACGATATAGTAATTCGCTGAAATATACCTTATTTAAATGTAATTGGGTGGACCAGCGCACTGGAGTAATGAAGGATCCATTTAAGTTCACACTGGTGAATCTTAAAAACATAATGTACAGAGAAAATCGGATCAATGATGAACCTTTTATTTTAGCTACTCAAGCTGAGCAAGTATGGTTTATTCAAGATCCTATAGACACCGACTGGAGTGTTGTTATGAGAATGACAGCGAGAGATAACTTTGATGTTTATACTAATGAAGAGTCTACAAAAGCAACCCATATAACTCAATTTCAGCCATTTAGTGTCCAAGATTTCGATGAAAATGTTGCAGACATTGATTATTCATGGGTGCGTGAGGGAGTTGAAGGCATGGAAGTTGATTCTGCAAATCAGGAGGATTACAACACTCAAATTGACGAGGAAGAACAATAATTTTATTGGATTATTTGGAGACACTTTGTTTTCTTATTGAACTTTTATTAGTTGTAAATTTGATTAATAATTTCACTTGTTTTCTGTTAGGTTTTAAATTTAGTGATTATTAGTATGTTAATCCCCCTTCCATGCATAATTTCAAGTAGTCTAGAATATACGCATGGTAGAAAAATACTAAGAAAGCTGACTTGTGATTGGTACTTGTAAATTTTTATCTAAATAGAACTGTACTTGATTAATGACATTGTTTGTAAAAATTGTAGAGCTGCAAATGGCAAGGCAAGCTTCTTCAGGAACCGGTGGTTCTTCAAATGGTGATGCATCAATGGATCAGAATTCTTCCTCCAATGTTAATGGAAAACGAAAAGGCAGAGGCCTAGCCAAAAAGACACGTAATTGGGGTGTAAAGAAGTTACTGATTGACTTTGATGCTAATGGTAGGCCTTATGGGGGTAAGTATAAGAAACTGGCAACTCAACTTGGATTTTTTGTTAAAGATGGAATGTCGTTTCCTTTAACTACAGAACGTTGGGATGAAATGGATTTGACTGTTATTGAAAAAATATGGGATGATATTCAGGTATATATCAATTTTTTATAATTGCTCAAAGTTTTTTATGATATTATTTATGCTTGACAATAATTCCCTAGTAGATTAATTTATTTCAAGTATTTGTTTATATATTGATATTTAGAGCAATCACGTTATTTCAGAATAACACAAATGCGCCCATGGAAGCGAAAAAACATTGCATTGATAGTATGGGTGATCAGTGGCGGGATTGGAAATGTCGTGTTAAGAAAAATGGTTATTATGCATACACCACTGATGAAGAAAGACTAGCTAATTGTCCAGCTAGTGTCGTTGAGAGTCAATGGCCTGTGCTGGTGTTCATGTGGGGGAGAGAAGATGTGGAGGTAAATTTTAAATGTAATTTATTTTAATACGAAGTACAAAGAGTTTGATGTTCTTAATAAATTAATCTTTAATGTTTTTTAGAAAAGAGCACAACAAAATAAAGAGAATCGATCTAAAGAAGAATTTTTGCATCATACTGGCAAGAAACCGATGGCTGTGCTAAAGAAAGAGGTAGTGCTAAAAATATTCATTACATTTTTTACTATATTAATTGCTTTTTCTACTAATACTTGTTAATCTCTTATCTGGTGAAGAGGGGTGACAAGGGTGAGGCTACTGACCGCATTAGCATGTTTATGGCCTCTCGTAAAGGTGCAAAAGATATTACTACGCAGCGCATGATAGTAAGTATACTACTCACAATTAACGTGATATAATTAATAATAATCTCTTTTTGCTGCCATTTTTACATATTTTTGGTTTTTACTTTGAAATGTTTGATTACAGGAAGAGCTTGAGATTTCAAGACATGAATTGAAAGAAGCTAACAAAGATACTCCTGAAGAACTAGAGAATTTATTTATTGAAAAATTTGGTAAAGATAAACATGGAAGAATGCGTTGCTTGGGACGTGGTATCACACCAAGTATGGTATATGGCAGAAGGTCTGGAGTCCCAACTACATCAGCTGAAACAGTTGCAGCAATTCGTGCAGAATTTGAGGAAAAATTTGAACAACAAAAACAGGAAACAGAGGCTCGCATTCAAGCTGAACGAGAAGCATGCAGGATTGAAATGGATTTGAGAATGGAAGCCTTTAAAAAAGAAATGATTTTACAACTACAATCAAAAACAGGTAAATTAGTTTCATACTGTGGATCTTTCATGCTTTCTATATGTAAATGATTGCATGCTTTCTATATGTAAATGATACATACTGGTTCTATGAGCCCAGCTGCAAAGGCTTCTAAAAGCATATTCTAACTATACTTGTGAACTTGGGCTGAACAAAATATAGAGAGCAATTTAAATGTTAGCAAATTAGATAGCTTGGGTTATAGAATGTTAGTGAATTGGGCTTCATTCTGTAGAGTATGAATAGGATGGACTCCAGCAAGAAAAAGTAATACAAACAGCATCAGATAAAAATTATTGTATAGGAGCCGAGGAGGAGGAAAGACTAACATGATATTTGAGGTTTTCTTGTCTTGCTAAATAATTTTGTGAGCCTTTTGCATTGCAGTAAATGGATTTTTACTAGTTTCATGTAAAAAGTTCATACTATATTTAGATGCAGTAAAATATTGATTTATACAGTAATTAGAAATAACATACATAACCTTCAAATGTTAAGTTTAAGAACAAAATCTGATGACACATTTATTATATAATGAGAGTAAAAGCAAATGTTTTTATCAGGTATCTGTGCCATCCTTTTTAAAAATTATTATTAAAATTAATATTAAAATGAAAAAGAGACAAGTTCATTTTCTTAATTAATTACTTAATAATTTTTAAAATTTTAAAATGTCCACTCTCACCACAAATGTAGCATGTAATGTACTAAAATCTGAACCTACATAGACCTTGGCTTATTTTACTTGAAATGTAGTAGGACTGAGGCGAATCCAGACACTTTGGGTCCAACTAATACAACTGTGTTTTAAATTACTAAATTGTGTACTGTACATTGTAAGTTTTAACCATCCGGATCAGCTAGCACTGCAGCATGGTCACACTGCTGGCACTCGAGAAAATCCACGTTAATAGTTACCTTCTAACAAGCTTAAAGAAAGGTCTTAAAATCTTATTGGGTTGTTCCTCGCGTGCTGTAGAAGCCGAGGAAAGCTTTATTGAAAATCCAGGAGTGTGAGAAGTATGGATTATTTGGATAAAACCTACTTTCTAATCTTAAATTCTGGAATCAAGAAATGAGTTTGATTATGTCCAATTTTTGGTGGATTGGATATCTCTGTAAGGTAGACAGATAAATGTGTTGCTCGGTGTATGATTTGTCTAAATTAAGTCAATCGAAACAGGCTCAGGAGTGAATAAGTTGTTTACATGCCATATTTTTTACTGTTAAGAAGAAGAATTGAAGTTGATTAAACTTTTTTATAATGCTCTGAACATTTCAATTAGTGCTTTGATCTCAGCCTATGTCTTTACCTTAATATATGGGTCTCTAATATTTTATTCAGTTAATTCAAATAACTGCTTAATAATAAATTGCCTAATTTTAGATCATGTACTAATGCAATAATTCATCTATTTTTTTTATATAGCAGGTTAACTTTTAGCTGTGAATTGCGAGCTCAGAGTACTCCTCTGCAGTGAGAGCTTCAAAAGTATTTTAATGACCAGGGAATAAGGGGATAAGTTAGTTGGTTGTTCAGTTTTTGAATTAAGTATGACATTGGTAATTTAAATGCAATTCTGTTTGGAAACACCTATACCATTTTATATTTGTGCAACTGAGATTTTATTTTTGGATATTGGTTTGGACATTTATTTTTTATTTTATGGGATGTGTTATAAATTGTATAAAAATCAATTAATTTTTTTTAAAAAAAAATAGCCTTTTGCGACGAAAAAAAATTAGCTAAAAATCCGTCAGATATAATATCTTAGACATGAAGCACATCTGTCGTAAATACTTATACCGCGGAATAAATTTCTTGTAAATCACAATTACGATAAGAATAAACTACCGTTTTGAATACTATAAAAGACGAAAAGAGTTCCCCGCATAAGATATATACGACGAACAAAAAAGAGCCGTTACGTAAATTATAAACGACGGAAGTTTCCCAACCATTTAGTATATATGACAAGATTTTATGCGACGTGAACTTTTCCGTCGCAAAGTCATCGCATATAATATATACGACGCGTGTATATCTATATCCGACATTTTTTCCCCTTCGCATAAACTAACAGATTTTGTAGTGGAATTTTTATGTAATTGTTTCTTTAATATGGTACCTTGTTATAGGTCAGAAGGACAACAACCAACTCATATAGTAAGGACAACCAGGTTTGTGATTTTCCAAACTTTTAAAACAAGTTTTTGAAAAGATCTTCTTTTACAAATTTCTAAAAGTCTTTTTGAATAAAATGATTTTTAAACATTGGTTGTCAAGTTACTACTTGAGTTTCTTGTTTGTTAGAAAGTCCGGATTACCTGGAAGAATGTTGTTTCAAACTTAGTATTGTTAATTCAAAGGACAAAGTGATCCGCGATTATGAAGAAGTTGGTATTCTTAACAGAAAGGTACAAATATTGTTTGATTAACAGCAGAATCAGTGTACGGAGCAATTACTCATCCAATTACAGGACTATTCAAGTTCAAAGAATTCACTGATCTAACAGAAGTCTGAGTATGACTGAAGGAGATTGAGAAGATTTTCAGATTTCCTAAAAAGAAGTATATTACTAACACAAAGATCGCTATGTTGAATGCTTCGGGGTTATTCTAAATTAAAAAAGGAAACTCGAGGTTGTTTGGTAGGGACATCATTATGATTGAGTTGTTAAAGTATTATATGCAGAGGTGTGATGTTAAAGACGCAAGACGTGACAAGTAAGAATCTATCATAATGCTTAATTTGCGAAGGCATTTCAACGTACATCCTAAAAGTTATTATATGAAATAATGGAGATATGATCGAACGAGCTCGAAAGATGAATACAAGTGAAATGTGGATGGTGACCAATGGTATCGTTCTTGTCTTCAATATTACAGCATATATTCCCTTTTTGATTCCTAAATAAGTATGAACTTCTTTTCTTAAATAAACTCCTTGCTATGATATTGAAAAGGAGGATATTGCATTCCTTTCAAATTTAATTATTTCCCTCAATTTTTGCTTTCTGATTGGGACAAACAGTGTTATGGTGAGACACTTTGTCAGAATGACGAAGAGTCGGGTGGGACGCCACCTAATCATATGTTGTATGCCATATGGTACGAAAGACAGGCCATCTTAAGTACCAATGTGGTTGTCTCATTCATATCCAAATTCTTATTTCTTCTTTCTTTTCAACTCTAATTTTTGTTGAATTTTGAATCTTTCTAGTCGTTTCGTTGTACTGTCGTTCTTTGCAAGAGGTTTTCAAGCAGAAATCAACATATCCTTAATCAAGCGGACAAAGTTCCATCTACCTCTTATGCATGGAAAGGAAACACGGGCACATGATGAGGATTACAAATCACTAGCCCCAGTGAAGAATCCACTAAGAGTCAAGGAAATCTACTCCAATGAGGAATACGTTTACGAGAATGAGAAATTGCGATTTTCTTGTGAAATATGTTATTCAGATTACGTACGTGATGACATGGATGATTAGGGTGAATACCTTATGCGTTAAATAATTAAAAGATGTGAGAGAAACTTAATTGTTTATCTCTCAAGGTTTTGTTGATAAGATAAATTACCCTGTTGAATTAATAAGATTAGGATCAAAGGACTAACAAGTTAAGAACGTGAAATTGTTGAACAAGTGAGTACCAATGGTGAAATTGAGATTGCTGGCAATAAGTTGTGAAGAATTGATATCATGGAAGATAAGAGGATTTGATATTATTCTAAGAAAGGAATTAACTATTAAAGCGTGATGTCCAGATAGACCGTCGTGATGAAAGATAATTCTGAGAACGCCAAATGAGAAGGTAAGGAGGTTCAGAAGATGAAAGAAGGTAACGAATGTGTTAATGATGATTATGGTGATCAAGATATGAGCATTATAGTGATTATGGAATACATAAAAGTCGGAAGCAAACAAAGTTTGAAGATTTTATAGTAATTAAGGAGTTTCAAGATATGTTTTGGATGAGTTATCAACATTTCCTTCGAATATAGGAATTGAGTTCGTGACTAACTTAGCACCTGAAATGAAGCCAGTGTCGAAAGCCCCGCACAGAATGGCGTCAGTTAAAGTGAAAGAGTTAGCAAAGTAAATGCAAGAAATGCTAGAAGAAGAAGCGATTAGACCTAGTGTACCCCATAAGGTGCACCGGTATTAAATGTTAATAAGAAAAATGGAAGTATGTGATTATGCATCAATTAGCGAAAGCTCAACAAGTTTACTATCAAAAGAAAGTATCTGTTACCTCGATCCAATGATTTGTTTGATCAAATGAAAGAAGCAAAGTATTTTTATGAGATTGATTTAAGACTTGGTATTTCACCAACTGAAGATTAAACCTATGGATATATCAAAGATAATTTTCAGAACTAAGTACTGTTCTCGTATCGTCAATTGGATTAACCAATATACCAGTAATATTTGAACTGGATGGACAACACCTTTAAGGAATATCCGAGTAAGCTATAGTTGTGATACTTAAAGTGAATGGAGGACCATGCAAAGCATTTAATGATGACTGGGAAGTTGGAGAAGAAAGAAGTTGTATGAAATATAGTTTTTAGCATAAATAGTCCATGTAAAGAAGATAAAAATAGATTCAGCAGAAGTTAAAATTATTATGAATAAAAAGAGACCAGAAACACCAACAAAAGTAAGAAGTTTTATCATGGGTCGGTTACTATTGGAAATTTGTGCAAGATTTCGTGAAAGTTGCAATATCTTGGACGAAGCTAACCAGGAAAAGCAAGAAGTTTGTGAAAAGGAGAGGGATGAAGGGAAAGTTTTGTGGAGCCAAATGAAAGAATGGTTCCAGTACCTGTTTTATCAACTTAAAAGCATCAAGGAGGTTTGGTAGTGTATAGTGATGCTTCTCATTAGGAAATAGGATGTGTGTTGATGCAGCACAATAGAGTTATTGTATATGCAACCAGACAACCGAAACTTTATGAGCAGAAGTATCCTACCCATAATTTGGGATTAACAGTAATAATATTCGTTTTGAAAGATTTGAGAAACATGATATGTATGGAGAAAGGTGTAAGATCTATACGGGCCATAAGAGGTTGAAGTATGTGTTCACGAGGAAAAGCAAAAATAGAGGAAAGTAATAACGGACATAGAAACTATACCAGAGGAATTAACTATAGAATTCTGAAAGTTGGAACTGGAAGCTAAAGTTCATAATCCAAAAGGAAGAAAGATGGATAGTGTAACCTTTCAGTTGAAGTTGTGAAGGGAAAGATAAGATGTCAAGAGAAGATAATGGATCACAATGTTAGTAGTTAGAAAAAGGAAATTTATACGCCCAGGAGAACGATCACGATATCTCCAGATTTTCTTCCAGCACTTGGATGCTACAAGTAGAAGAATTAAGAAATGAGATCCCACAGGGAATTCACAATATTAAGTATTTAAGTTATTGAAGTGATGTCAAGATATATGGAAATTTAAAGAAAAATAGTGATAACCAAGTATAAGAAGAAAATTTCAAGATAGATTAGGAGGTGTTGGACATGTCAAAGATTTAAGACTAAGTATTGGAAAGCCTAGTGGATAAGGCAGACCCGGGAAGTGACTTTACAAGAGGTGAATCGTGAAGTGGGAGTTTAGCAAAACAACGAATAAGACTAAGTGACCCCTATAAAGAATTAAATTCCTACGAGACCTAGTTCAAGCAATATACTATATCTCGAGGATTAACTTAAGATCCAACCTGAGAAAATATCAGAGATTACGATTAAAGTGAGTTAAGAGCATTGCAAATTCTGGTGATATTATTTGAAATGACGAGTGTATCAGGTGGCTATAAGGAATTAAGGAACGTGGTGTATAAGGAGTACTTGGATAAGCAAACTGTATTTATTAATAACATCCTCAGCTACTCAAAGGATAAGAAAGTCTGCATGGAATGCCCAAAGATTTTTCTCCAAAGATCAGAAGGAAAGCAACTATACATTGAGTCTTCAAGAATAAAATTTTGACTAAGATTAACAAAAGATTCTGAATTGATCCACGAACAACTACCTAAGCAAAGCTGTAGGGTAACATATGCATATGCCGACAGAGAAGATTGGATGTAATTAGGACCACCGAGGAGTTAATAGACGAATAGGAAAGAGTGGAATCTGAAGTTTAAATACTTAAAGGTGATAATACGTGGATATACGAGACTACTTATCAGCCTTAACTGATGGAAAAGAGTAAGAGATGTTCAAATGTTTAGAAATCAAGTTAAAAATGAGCACCGCCTATCATCCTTAAATGAAAAGTCAAAGTACGAAAGTGATTCAGGAACTGTAAGATATATTGAGAGATTAAGTTTTAAGAAAACATTGGAATGATTAATTATCATCGATGTCAGCTTTGGAATGCTACTTTACCAAGCTTCATGTGAACGCGAGAGTAGGTCCCCATTTTTATTGAGATAAAGTGAGAGAAAGGAAGTTGTTAAATTCTAAGTTAATTCTACACATCAAGAGTGTAGTGTTATTAGTTGAAGCAGCTCGGAGTAGACAAAGAAAGAAGACGAAATTGTATTGAGAAAAAGTATGAATATAGAAATAGGACCAGTAGTGTTAGTAAAAGTGTCGTCTTGAAAGAGATTGGATAAGTTTGAGTATAAGGGACAAGCTAAGTCCTAAAATTAGTGAACCATTCGAGGTATTGATAAAAATAGATAAAGTTGTTCATAAATGATATGGCCGTCACACCCGTGTGTACACCTAAGGTATTTTACTTATCAATGTTAAAGTAATAAGTATTGGGTTTAAATTAAGTGATTGATCAGGAGCCAATAGGACTCTTGTCCAAGTTGTTCTGCATATAGTGATCAATCCAAATTCTTGATCGTCAAAGGCAAGTCCTTGGAAATGAGTACATACTTATTATGAGTACGTTTGAACCCTCGAGTAGAAGGGTCTACTTAGAAATTAGAGTCAAATATGCTTGACAAATATCCTCACTTGTGTAACTAGACCAGATTCTGAGAACATAATCTTTTTAAGGGGGGAAGGATATAACGACTCGTGTAATCTTTTTGAATTATTTAATTATGCAATTATGCAAATTATTAATTAAATAAAATATGTGTTTTGGTTTTTGGCAGCAGTATGTTGATATATACTATTTGTCTGTGATTTATGGGTGTAAAGGGTTGGAAGGTGTAGATAAAGACTGAGATATATTGTTCTGTTTTACTTTTAAAGGTGATTTTATTGCAGTTTTAAATCCGTAAATATTTGGATTGTCTCCAAAATTAGTTTTATGACTTTATAATTTCAATAATTATTTTTGGGATTTTACAAAATTTAGAAATCAATATTTTATCAATTATTTAACCCTGTATGATTTTCTGATTTCATTTATTTGTAAAATTTGTATTTAATTCTAGAAATCTTTAAAAATTATGAAACTCATATTTATTTAAGTTTGGAATATTCCGAGAATTTTAAAATTATTTTGGAAATTTTCGGGATTGATTTCACCCGCACGTTATTTCGTTGATTTGTTAAAAGCGGGTGTAAGTTGTGTTTCAGAAATTGTTTTAAAATTTCAAAATTTATGTTTTTATAAACTTCGGGATATTTTTAATATTTTAAAACTATTTTCGTAATTTTCTGAATTTGTTTTAAGTACAACTCGGTTTGTTAATTGTGAAATGCGGGTATAATTTGCGTCTCAAAAATACTTCTAAAATTATGGAAATTTAATTTTTAATAACTTTGAATTATTTGTGATATTTTAGAATCAATTTGGAATTTTTTGGGATTATTTTATTTATGCGATGATTCGTTAAATTATAAAAATGGGACAAAATGGGGCTGTGAGACCAGGAAAAAAAAACGGACACATGGCAGTGTCCTGTTAATCTATTGAAACGTGGCGATTTCTGAATTCACAGAAAGAAAAAAATAAAAGAGTAAGAAGGGAAAGAAAAAAAAGGAAAAACAGAAAACAACTGAAATCTCTCTTTGTTCTCCTTTGTTCCTATAACTGTTCTCGGCGGTGGCGAGTTCAGACATCGTTGCCATGTTCCTCCGGTTACTTCGATTCGCTACTCTGGTTGCCGGCGTTCAGTTCGCCGCCGTGAATCTTCCGATTTGCTTCTATTTTCTGATCGTTGGCAGCGGTTCAATTCTTCTTGTTTGGTATATACATATATACATCTGTATATATGTGTGTGTCAGTTAGTTGATGTTGTGATTATTGTGTTTGTTTTCCCGACTTGCTTTCCGGCCACCGCCGTGCTCCGGCTGGCGAGGTGGCCTGCACGTTTAGTGTGCGTGCCCTGTACTGTGCTGCGTGATTTCAGTTCTGTTGGTCACGTATTTTTTTGGTTCAGTTTACTTGTTTTCTGCAGATAAAGTATTTGAGTAAACTTCGTGATATAAAAATATTGTTGCGGGAAATATGACTTAATTGGCGAAATTCCGACCGGAAACCCGTATGGGCACCGTTGGAGTTATGCCGCTGTCGGCAATGAACTCGTTGAGTCGACGGATTATTGGCAATGATGATTCTTGAGCCAAAATAACAATTTATAATTATTTGGTAATTTTCGAAAAAAATAAATAAATGTAGGAATTAAATATCCAGTTGTAATGTTGGTTGGATTATGTGATTGGATTGATTGTTGGGTTAAATTGAGGATTGGAGTTGTGGTTATTATGAATTGGATTGTCGTTATTGAATTGACGTCGATTGATGTTTCGACGGGTAATCCGATAAACAAAGGGAACGCTGCCTGATTTCCGGGAAAATTGAACTACGGAAATCCGGGAGCGTATCCGAGGATTATCGGGACGTTGAGCGAGTATAAGTAAATACATATACGTATGTTTATACTGAACCTAATTGTATGTTGTGTTTTATGTTTTGACCAAAACACAGTAACCCTAATTTCGTAAAATGACGAGTATACGTATTTTCTGAAAATCTGGATCGATTTCGAGAATGTGGACCCTAATTGTTTTCTGTGTTATTCTAATATGAATAATTACGAGTCGGGTTTGAATATCGTTGGGTAAGAATTAGTATCGAGGATATGTCAAGCATACCTAGACGTCTAACATAGGGTATTTCGACCCTGTAGGTTATAGTCGAGAACCTGAAAGTGGACGATGGATTAAAGATAACCTAGTGGTCAGTCGACGAGCTCAGTAGAGTTTCAACAGGAAGACCTGAGTGTCGAAATCGAATCCAATGGGATCTAGTGGTTGGACATTAGAGCCTGAGCAGCAAAGTCGACTCAGAGTTGATCAGTAATAGTTGTAAAGCCTTGTAAGGCAAGTATTTCTGAACTTTTCTTCAAGATATATTACCAATGTTTTCGAATTGTTTCATAACATGTCGCTATTATTCAAAATAACTCTTGTTTACATTGCAAGTGCATTAAACTATTTACCCTTGAATCCCTGATTTTTCTTGATCTTGAGCCGTAAGCCTTGTTCTTTGTAAACCATCCTTTGTTGATCCTCAGACACCAAACCACACAAACATGATACTACTCCCCAAAGGTATAACTACCAAACACCAAACACTGAAACAAAATTGTTTGAAGACACAAAAACTTTTATACTGCAATCATTCTTTACAACATCAAAGAACTATACTTTGAAAAATCATTTCTGACCTAATACCGGATGCTGGTACAAATTGAAAACCATTTATTATACATACCCTGAAATCCCCTTGAGATATCCATAAGCTTCCTTATGCTTTTATTCAAGTGTTTAACTATCATTGATTATGATCTTGTTGTATCGATTTATATTGTTTATCATATTGAATTGCTTTAGGATTGGATAGTTTTTATATATGTGGACCAGATTCGTGGTCAGACCATACCAATGGTCAAGTTAGGCCAATGTGTGCCTTGGATCCAGTAATTAGAGCAGTGCTGTGTGCTTTGCTCGGGGTTAGTGCGTGACTGATCAGCAGCCTAACCTTGGTTTTTAAAACTTAAAATGAATATCCAATTCTAATGATTAGTTAAAAAGAAACTTGATTCATCTGAATCATCTCACTTGATCCTTGTTTAACCTCAATTATCGTTATTATGACTTGCTGAGCTAGTTAGCTCACTCTTGCGAATCTTTTCATGTATTCTACAGTTAAAAAGGGATACAGTTGATAGCGAGGTTTCCCAGTTCAATGTGCGAGTTAGGATTCCAGATTGAGTTGGATCGAGCTAGCAGAAGCTTATGGAGATAGTAAGATTGTAAGAAAAATTTTATTATCAGTTGTAAGTTAAATTAGTTGGGATTTGGTACGTTGTAATAAAAATTAAGGTTGTGGCTTGTTTTCATACTTAAACCTATTGCGATCCATGGTTATATAGAGCAGGGTCATTTCAATTAATATTTCATATACAGGTTGAGATATTGTGTTTGTGTTGTGGACCCCAAACTTCTGACCCGGGTTCAAAGGGCGCCACAGAAACACATGGTAAATCACTAATCACATCATCATAAAAGATGAACAACAACAATGGCAACAACCAAATAAAACCACAATAATAATGTAACAACATTATATATTCACAACACAAACACACATTACCTTTTAAGCCGGGCTCCTCAATCACAAGCCCCATCGATGCCTGCTGAGCCGCATAGCCTGCCAGCAGTAAATTACTAATCACATCATCATAAAATATGAAGAACAACAATGGCAACAACCAAGTAAAAACAACAATGGCACTAAATACTAAGAAAAACAACCTCCGATTTATTACCTTTCAAGTTACAACACTGAATCCCCAAAGGCGCTGCACATAAATCCTCCATGGGAGCAGCAACAACCACACCAACCCAACTTAGCATAAGAAAACAACAACTTTACAAAGCCATTAATGCACCAACATAATTCATCCACACCATGCACACATCACCTTTTAAGTTGTGACACTGAATTCCCAAACGCGCTGCACATTAACGACACTAAATACCAAGAGCACAACGTTAAGAGATAGTAATAAATACAACAATGTCACCGAAAACCACCAAAAACCTAGAAAAACAATGTGAACATAATTCAGCATACAACGTATTAACCAAACTGCATTCACCGATCAAACCCACCAAACCACCAACGCAACACAAAAAATACACGTAAAACCGAAACAACCATGAAGGAGCAAAAATACAAAGATACCAAACAATGCGAAGAGAATTTACATCCAATACACACCCTAGCAAGAGAATGTTTTCCAAAACAAATGGCTAGCCAACCATGTCAGAGAACGCAGAAAAAATGAATGTGAACAGCATTGATACGCAGCACAGAGTCAACTGTGGTGCCCCAAAACCCGGGGTCAGGAGTCTCGAAAGCCACACTATCTAAACTTACACAACTCACACTACGATATGTAAATACTCACGCTTCACGACCCCACACTTAACACACACACACTACAGGTTATTGTCTTGGAAACGAACCATCATTACTAGAGAAATTTTATTACAACCCAAATATAATTAGTCTTACCGGGGGTGACCTTTAAGTAAGGTTAATCCACCGGCCGAATATACGTTTCTTATTTCTTATCTTACATAAACCATACTTATAAATAAGCCGAACTATAAACAACTGAAAACTAATCCAGCTTATTCCGACTACCTGAGGTACTACACCAAAAAATCTACGGAACAGCTGGCCATTTCCTACCCGTTTCCTGGCTGTGGTTCTCATGGCAGGCATCTTGATTCACTGTTGTGTTGTGTCAATTTAAGAAAACAAGTGTGAGCTAAGATGCTCAGCATAATAATGTACAGTATGAAAATGACTGTATAATAACATCATATATTATATATATGTTTTATTTAAAAGTAGATTTCTTGGTGTCCCACACCTTCTTATGAAAACAATTCTTTTAAGGGGGTTTTATAACCTGCGAATACCTTAATAGTAATCCCAGCACCTAGGCTTGGGTTACGGTATTACATATCAATTCCAATTGGAAGAGTTTGGACATCTCAAAGGAGCCACCGCATACGATGATCAGTCGTCCTACAGAAGTAACCTTCTTTACTAGTAAAAGGACGAATACCGTCATCTCTCGGGTATCACCCTGGCCGCATTCGGGCTACGTGTCCCATTTTCGGGTATGCACATACTTCACAAGTTCCTGAGTACATAAAGTACCTTCGCATGCGGTACCTTTGGTAGCCCATCCAGCACACGTAGTACCAGAGTCTACCCCTCCATTGTCCTTCAACAGAATTCTATCAATCTCGGGAACTTGAACCACATCGAAGTTCCCCAAGCATTTTGCTTGTTGATAGAGATAGTTTATCTTTTTAAATATAAGTGTACATATATGTATATACGTACATCCGAGAATTTCGGAGGAAGTACTAGGGATGTGAGTTGACCGTTGTCAACAGATAATTAATAAGGAGAAAAGTTTCTTCTTGAAACTATATTTAATATAACAATAAGTCGGAATAATATTCACCGACGATCTGAAATTATTCGAATAATACTTCTAAATCAGAAGGTATATCAGGATCTATGATCTTTCAACCAATAACAATCCTTAATAAATAATCATTACTTAAATAGTAGTCTATAAATAATTTAAATGATAATTGATATTAATCATACCTCGAATGAGTTATTTTGTAATAACCCCAATTTTTGGAATTTTTGAAACCCTTATGAATAGTGATTTTGCTGATTATGCTGAATAAAAAAACTTTTCATACCACACTATGTAGGGTTCTTTTATTGATCTTCTGAGATCTTATTAGTACTCTATATGGTATATAAGTGTATGTAAAGATCGTCAGAATCCAAATTCGAACACTTTGATTTTTCCCGGAAATCTACCAGATACAGAAAGAATTGAGTATAAGGTAACAGGATAAAAAGGATTTAAATTCAAGGATTATAAGAGAGGATCATAAAAAGGAATTTAATGTATTGAGAAAGGTTAAGGGAACCCAAGTAATAAGATCCCGAGTATGATCCCTCAAACAATAAATGAGAACGAAAGTTAAGCGAACCGTATAACAGATCAGCGGTCATTAGCCAAGTGATTAGGAGTTAATCAAAGAGTTAGTGGAGGGTGATGTCATCTCACCAACAAGAAGAGGACAAGTGTGGGATGATGACATAAGGGGATGACTTAAGCATGACAAAAAGGAGGGATTAGTTGGTTGATTGTGAACCATTCATTCTTTATCATGGTAAAGAATGAATTAAACAAACAAAAGGATGTCAACCAAGCAAAACAAATCAAAAACACAAAACACAAAGTTGACCTTCATTATCCAACAAGAAGCTCTCTGCTTTTCTTCATTTTCAAGGAGAAAAAAATCAAAATCCAAGATCCAAGCATTGTTAAATCATGAGGTAATTATCCAAGGTTCCTTATACATAGATATAGCTATCCCATAAATCTAAGCTTCAATTTAATTCACAATCTCTTCCTAAAAATCATGGAAGAAGAGGGTGAATAGTGTTTTCAAGAACTTAAATTTTTGTTCTTGAGTTTTTGTTTAGATTAAGCTTGGATAAGGACTTCCAAGGGTGATTCCAAGCTAGTTAATTGATTCTCCACTCTCCAAGGAAGGTATAACCCCTCCTAAACCTAACTTTACTTTGAGTATTAGGTTTAGTTTTGTTGTTATGGTTCATGAGAATCATGATTCTTGTAGACTTAGAGTGTGGTTGGTTTTGTAATGAGTTGGAGTTATAATTCTTGGATTATGGATTAATGAACTTAAGTATAGTTTTAATTCATGTTTGAGAATAATATAAATTGGAGAACTTGAGGTGTTGGGGCTGTTGTAGTATGGTATGGATGGATTTTGGTTGTATGAATGAATTGTGGTTGATTGGTGGTTGGTTTGGAGTAGAATAAAAAATTGGTAATCGCGTAAACATAGCCGTCGTAATGTCCGATTTACTTTAGACTGTTTTTGCTCTTAACATCAGGACCCGATAACTCCCTATCAGATTTTAACCATTGCCATGATTAGATAGTTCATGTTACGAGCTTCATTTTGATATGTAGTACGCTTGAATCCGATGTACGGTTTAGGAGAAACGACCGTTTTAAGTAACGGCGTTTCGCGAACGAACCATTACCCCTCGCCTTACTTTGAAACATAGGTTAAAGACCTTAAAGGACTAATTGGAGTATTAATCATTTATGTAAAGTGTATTAGGCAGTTGGTAAGGCACTTGCGAAAGAATCGCCTTAAAACCCTTAATGGTTAATTTATTAAAAATGGTGGAGCCGAGAGTACTCGAGCGACTTAAGGGAATCATTGAGCGCAAAGCGAGTGTTAGAGTCTAATTGGTTAAAGTATAGATTCATAAGTGACTTTGGTTTAATTCCAACTTATATGTTGTTTATAGGTTACCAGACTCGTCCCAAGCCATTTGTCACCCCCAGTTGCTCAGGCAAGTTTTTTACCCGTTATACTGTTGTTGTGATGTATACATATGTATATGCATTATCTTGTGATAGATGCATGATGGTTAATTAGTAAATTCTTGCGATATATTGGAGCATGTGATATGGTATATATGCATGCCTGTTTCGTAATCTTGATACATATATATGTTGATTCAGTTGCATAATACCTATGCTAGAGATAAGCAGTAATTGCGTATACCCTTAGTATAGGGGACCCCAAGGTGAACATTTTTCTAAAACCGGGAGTCGATGTTCCCGAGTATATTATATATATTTATATATATATAGATATAGCTTTCAAAACTATTAATCGAATAAGGTTTATTCGATAACTTTATTTTATTTAATGAATATTATTTTGAATATTCATTCGAGGGCTTATGACTTCGTTTATTTTATTAATGAATATTATTTTGAATATTCATTCGAGGGCTTATGACTCCGTTTATTTTATTAATGAATATCATTTTGAATATTCATTCGAGGACTTATGACTCCGATTATTTACTAAATAATATTCTTTATTTTATCAAAGAATAATGTTTCGATAATCAAACTTATTTTTGATTATTCAAATAAAGATAGTACTTTCGTATAAGTATATCTTTCGTTATTTAATATCCATTTCAAGTATGAGTTTTAAAACTTTTACTTCAATTATTTTTATAAGGATTATCCTTATGGGAATATTATTTAAATAATAATATTCAGATATTTTCTAATATATCGGGACTGATTTATTTCATTAAATCAGCATTACTTCAAACATTCTTAAAAATGTTTTCGAGTCTTCAAAATGATTTTTAAAAGTTAGAGTGGATCCCAAAACTCATTTTTATATTTAAGATCTTCCTTTCAAAGGGGATTTAAATACTCGCTCAAAACCTGAGGGATCCGGCTCTATGGTGTATTTTATATTCGCAATGTGGTTGCTATTTTGAGACAACAATTTGATTACTTGCCCAATGTTCGGGAAGTAAGTCCATCTGATTGAGTCGGCATAAGCGACAGGCCGGGGTACGGTCTATGAAGGTGTAAGAGGCTGGGTGACAGTCCATCCACACGTGAGTGGCCAGGTAACGGTCTAGCGCGAGGTCCGAATGCGGCCAGGGTGATGACCGGCGAGGAATTCATCCAACTTGTGACGCCCTCAATCTCGGGGTTAGGAAATGAGGACTCACACACCTCTAATCTAATAATTAAATATGCATAAACCCCGATTAACTACAAACAGGATCAACAGGATAAAGTATGAGACAAGATTATAACTACTAATTATAAAATATAACTTACAAACCCAAAATATTATTAAATAAACAATATCGATTCCAGTTGGGAACCGACAGATAACCCATTGTATCTTTAAACACCTCTTCCTAGGTGCGAGCTCACTCATAAACACCACTACCTGCTCTGGCAACCGTAAGCCCTCAACACGGTAGGGACCACCAGGTACGCTCTTACGAGCAGTGCGCCTAAGTTTGGTCATCTTCTTGCTTAACTGTCATGGTTAGATTAAGACAAAACAAATGAGTATAAAACTAAGCAAGTAACTATATAGCAGTTCTACAATATCAAATCACAATACGCTTTATCAAACTAGGGCATTCTACTTTAATTAGTCTAGGTGGCAGATTTCCATTTTTATTTTTATTTTTTGAATAAGGAAAGGTATTTGAAGAATAGTAGGGGCTTTCAAGAAACAAGGCTCGAAACAGGACGAAAGCCGACATTCATCACAAATCATTATAGGATCAAAATATATCTTTCGATAGAGGAAAGCAACAGTATTTCAAGATAGAATTAATCATATGGCAACAATTTCAAGAATCGGGGTTCTAGAGCTTTAAGCTCCACAATAACATAATCAACTCTTTTCAAGGCAATATAAACCATTTTCATTTCCAAAAATCAATTTACTGAATAAAAGTTGCAGTTCCCTTTTAAATAATCAATTAGAACCCTTGATTGGATCACTTTATCTTTCCATTTCATTATATATGGGTGATCAGCCCGTATCGACCTCCATTCCGGTCTTTAAGGTACCAATCGGCATAATTTCAGCCTTAAATTGGACTAGTCCCACTAGCCTCTTACCATGACTCGACTAGTCCCACTAGCCTCTTACGTCTCAATCCAATCCATCAGGAATTCATTTGGAAAACCTTGAGTTGGAAAAACAAATAGGTTTTCTAAAATCCATTTTATCATTACCAAGCATTTGAAATCATTCGGACTCTTTCAAGTCGAAACTCATTCTTAAATCAGATTTTACAGAAGCAAAGTTCAGGGAGTGAATCAAAGATACGCAAGGAACAATTCACAAGAATTCTGTGCCAAGGATAACAAGGCACCAAATTAGAAGGATAAACATTGATTTAGGGATCAATAGGGTGATCAAGAGAAACAAAATATCATTAAACAAGGTTAACCAAGATAATCAATAGGTTCAATATGATTCATGGCATTATAGGTAACTTGAACAGAAAGGTCAGATTATAAATGAGTGGAATCAATAGGCTTATCAATAACAGGTTATCAAGAACAGGGATTCTTTAAATCAATATCAGGGTTTCATAAAACAAGGGTCTCATAAAACAAGGGTTTCATGCTTAAACAGTTCAATACTCTACATGGTATGAACAACATTTCCTTTATAATCATTTACACAAGTAATCAGAGTTACTTGCCTGAATTTAATTTCCTGAGGGTTGAACTACTGCCACCTAGTAAATCCTTTCCTTTCCTAGCCTGAATGCCCTCACGCTCCGAATCTACAATAAAACCAAAATCTTAATCAGATTCTCAACTCTCGTTCCCAGAACGATCACTCCATACGATAACTTGATTATATCTTTGACTCGAGTATACGGATATAGCTTATACATATAAGCACATAGCACATAGCACATCCCTTTTTCGTAGCTTTTATATCCTTATATACTTAACCATCAAAGCGTACTCGCTTAACCTCGACTATTTCTTAAATCACACTAACATAACTCTATTACGAGTACAAGACCTATTCACAACCAAACATTTACGTTCATAACTATCACTTATATCAATCAACTTAGTTCCCTTTTCTTTTGTACCTTAATTCAAACCACATATTATAATCAAGCAACAAATTCATAAATATTTACTTATACACTTTCAATCATCCTTTTAATCATAAAACCAAGTAATTTGATTTTCATTCCCTATGGCCTATTCGGCCTTATCACACAAAATTAACCAAATTCTCGCTTTAACTCACATACATACACACAACTCATTCAAAACTATTAAAGTATCATCCTTCTTTATTTTAATCATAAAAATTCGAACCAAATCATACATACTTGCGCACATGCAATTCAATTTCAACTTATCATGATATCAAACACTTTATCTTTATTAAGTAAGCCAACTAAGTTCCTTAACACAATCGATTTTCACCTAAATCACAACATGCATCCATTAATTCATCACATTAATCCCTTTTAACTCAATTTCATTCGGCAAAACTCAAACTTGCACCTCAAAGACAAATCAATGACATGCACATCTTGATCCTCTTTAAAACTAGCATGCAACAACAATTTCATTCCTTCTTACTCTAATAGCAATCCGTCATTATTTTAAACAAGTTAACTCAAATCAAACAACTTTAAAGATTAACACCATTCGGGTTTTTCAAAAACAAAACATGCAACTTGATATCCTTAATCCTTGAATCACAAATCATCCTATTTTTCAACATCAAATCAATAACTCATGCATTTCAATACAATCAACTTGATTTCCTTAAAATAATAATGGTCATTCGGCCTTTTTAATCAAAACATCACATGCAAACTCAAATATATGGTCTTAAGGTTCTAGAGCTCAGTTTTTAACATCATAGCTCACCACTGGTTCCCCGGAGTTCATCACCGGTGGCGGTGGCATCACAGTGGTGCCCTCATTCGAGGGTGTCCAACCACGAAACCCCCGATTTCTTAACAAAAGAAATGCAGCAACACCACATGCAATCTGATTTCAGCACAATAATCACAGAACACGAACTAATCAAGCAAGCCCTCGGTTCTCGGCTCAAAATCGAACCCAAAAACACACACACACTTTGCATGCAAGCATAAACACACACATGCACATGAATTAAAGCTCTTGTATGGAATAAGGTTGATGATTCATGGAGGGTTTCAAAGAATTAGAGAGGGAGAGACAATATACCAAGAGAAATCAAAGAGATAGAGTTGCCGAGAGAGAGAGTGAGAGTGAGAGGAAAAGAGGAGAGAAAAGAGTTAGTGCACGGAAAAGAAGAAGAAAATGGGGGAGGAAGGAGTGATTTATACTCCACCAAAACAAGGGCAAAATGGTAATCTAATAACTCCTTTTTGACTCACACATTCTTTCTCTTTTTACTCGAATGCAACAAAATTCGAATATAAAATATTTCTCTCTCGGAAAGTCGAGAATTATTGAAAATGACAATTTTAACACGTAGGTCTCAAAATTAGCTTTTTATCCATTACTCATAATAAGAATTTGAGTGAACGGTTGATTTTATATGAATTTCGCAAACTTGTTTTAATAAATACATTTTCCACATAAAATCGATTTAAAAATGCAAAGATCAACAATCAAATTCACTTATTATTTTTAAAAAGTCTCTAGGATCTTTACGAAGATAACAGAACAAATCCCATGTTTCTATCCTTCTCGGATGATTTTATAAAAATGCGCGAAGGTTAATTAAACCTTTACTTAAATCACGTAATTCCTTTAAAATTCACAAAATTGACACAGAATACATAGTCATGCATACAGTCAAGCAATCACACATATACAGTCATAAAACGACTCAGGTCTGATCATAGAACTTATCCCTCTTGAATCTTTTATCCTCTTTTACGCGTACCGGGTCACGTTCAGCCTGACGGCCCGACGCTCAGCGTTTCGATTACGCTTCTCATTATCTTTGCCAATCATCACGTCTCTTAGGATGAAATATTTTATTTATTCACGTCACATATAATTCTCATTTTATATTATTTAATTCCATATTTGGACGGGTTCCGTTATACCTGACGGCCCGACACCACAGCTTAACTTCTAAGCTGACTCTTTAAATTGGAACGTTTTTATCCACGCTCCTTAACTCTAGTATACAGATAAGACAAATAATCATCACTTAGTCACATAATTATAATCACATCATATAACACATACTTTATTCACTTAATTACGTCGCAAAATTCTCAGTCGTCACAATCTACCCTCCTTAAAAGGATTCTGTCCCCAGAATCTAATCTAAGCAAATAGATGGGGATACTTTTCTTTCATTTCGCTTTCTAATTCCCAAGTCGATTCTTCGACTAACGGATTTCTCCACAACACTCTAACTAGAGGTACAACTTTATTTCTAAGCGTCCTTTCTTTTCGATCCAAAATTCGCACTGGTTGTTCTTCATAGGACAAATCTGGTTGGATTTCCACTGGTTCCAACTCGATAACATGGCTCGCATCAGCATTATACTTCTTCAGGAGAGATACATGAAACACATTGTGCAGATGTTGCATTTGCGGCGGCAGCGCTAATTCATACGCCACTTTCCCAACTTGTCGCAATACTTCAAATGGTCCAATGTACCATGGACTCAGCTTTCCTTTCTTTCTGAAATGAGTTAAACCTTTCCAAGGAGATATCTTTAACAAGACTTTGTCTCCAATTTTGAATTGCACATCTTTCCGTTCTTGATTTGCGTACTTTGCCTGTCGATCTTGAGCTGCAATTAATCTCCTTTGAATCATTTCAACCTTTTCCTTCGTTTGCTGAACTAGCTATGGGCCAATTAACTTGCGCTCACCAACTTCGTCCCAATAAGTAGAGGATCTACACTTTCTTCCATACAATGCTTCATAAGGCGGCATGCCAATACTCGCGTGATAACTGTTGTTGTAGGAAAACTCAATTAAGGGCAAATGATCGTCCCAATTTCCTTTGAAATCTATTGCGCAGGTTCGCAACATGTCTTCAATCGTCTGAATTATCCTTTCACTTTGTCCGTCTGTCTGCGGATGATATGTCGTACTCATTTTCAATTTCGTTCCCAAATGATCATGGAATTGTCGCCAAAATCTTGAATTAAACCTTGGATCTCTATCAGACACGATAGATACAGGAACTCCATGACGCATCACGATCTCATCCAGATACAATTTGACCAACTTTTCCAATGAAAATCTTTCGTTTATCGGCAAGAAGTGTGCTGACTTTGTCAACCGATCGATTACCACCCAAATCGCATCGTGATTTGACTTGGTTTTAGGTAATCCTACCACGAAATCCATCGCTATATGTTCCCATTTCCATTCGGGTATGTCCAGTGGCCGAAGCAATCCGCTTGGCCTTTGATGTTCCGCTTTAACTCTTTGGCACGTATAACATTTACTTATCCATTCTGCAATTTCCTTTTTCATGTTTGGCCACCAATAATTTTCTTTCAAATCCTGGTATATCTTCGTACTCCCAGGGTGAATTGAAAATCTCGAGTTATGCGCTTCTTGCAAAATCTCGTGCTTTAGTTCCACGACATTAGGTATCCAAATACGTGAGTTAACACGGTATATCCGTTTCCCATCCTTTTGAGCTTTAATTTCTTTTCCCGTCAACTTATTATTTTTGCGATTCATCACTTGCTCTTGACAACATCGAATCTTTTCCAAAATTTCAGGTTGAAATAGCATTGCATAAATAGCTTCATCTCCACATTCTGGAGTCTGCACCTCTATTTCCATTTTGTCAAAGTCCTTGATTAATTCTTCCGATGACGTTAACATATTCAACCTTTCCTTTCGACTTAAAGCATCAGCTACCACATTTGCCTTTCCAGGATGATAGTTTATCGCACAATCAAAATCTTTGATCAATTCCAACCACCGTCTTTGTCGCATATTCAGTTCTTTCTGAGTAAAGATATACTTTAAGCTCTTATGGTCCGTATAAACCTCGCACTTTTCCCCGTACAAATAATGCCTCCAAATCTTAAGGGCAAATACAATTGCTGCCAATTCCAAATTGTGCGTTGGATATTTTTGCTCATGCGGCTTGAGTTGCCTTGACGCATATGCTATTACCTTCCCGTGTTGCATTAACACGCATCCAAGTCCTTTATATGAAGCATCACTGAATATTACAAATTCCCCTTTATCATCAAGTAATACCAACACTGGGGCGGTTACCAATCTCTTCTTTAACTCTTGAAAACTTTCCTCACACTTTTCTGTCCAAACAAACTTCTCGTTCTTTCTCGTCAACTTTGTCAATGGAACGGCAATCTTTGAGAAATCTTGCATAAATCTTCTATAGTATCCGGCTAATCCCAGAAAACTTCTGACTTCCGTCGGAGTCTTGGGTCTTTCCCAATTCATTACAGCTTCTATCTTGGCTGGGTCCACTTTAATTCCTTCTTTATTAACTACATGACCAAGAAATTGCACTTCCTTTAGCCAAAATTCACACTTTGAAAACTTCGCATACAGCTTCTCTTTTCGCAGAATTTCCAAGGAAATCCTCAAATGCTCCTTATGATCTTCTTCTGTCTTGGAGTAAATTAGTATATCATCGATAAACACAATTATGAACTTGTCCAAATACTGCTTGAACACTCTGTTCATAAGATCCATAAATGCAGCTGGCGCATTCGTCAAGCCAAATGCCATCACCAAAAACTCATAGTGTCCGTATCTTGTTCGGAACGCTGTCTTGGGTATATCTTCCACTTTGATCTTTAACTGATGATACCCAGATCTTAAATCAATCTTTAAAAAGCACGAAGCTCCTTTCAATTGGTCAAACAAGTCATCGATCTGCGGTAGAGGGTACTTATTCTTGATCGTCAACTTATTCAGCTCAGGGTAATCGATACACAATCGCATACTTCCATCCTTTTTCTTTACAAACAACACTGGTGCGCCCCACGGGGATACACTCGGTCGGATCACTCCCTTGTCCAACAATTCTTGCAACTGAGCTGCCAGTTCCTTCATTTCGACCGGCGCCATGCGATAGGGAGCTTTCGACACTGGTTCCGTACCAGGAGCCAAGTCAATCGTAAACTCGATCTCTCTGTCTGGAGGTAGTCCAGGCAATTCATCAGGAAACACATCCGGAAAATCTCTTACTACTGGAATATCGTCGATCTTTACAGATTCTTTTTCCACGTCTACGACATTAGCCAAATAAACTTCGCATCCTTGACGTATTAATCTTTTCGCCTCAATAACCGTTAGAAATTTCTTCTCTTGCCTCTTTCCTTTAAATATCACTTCCTCACCATCCTTAGTTCTTAACTTCATTTTCTTACTTTTACACTCTATTTGCGCCTCATGGTTTGACAACCAATCCATTCCTAGTATAACCTCAAATTCTCCTAACTTAAAAGGAATTAAGTCAGCAGAAAAGTGCCGACCTTCTATAGACACATCACAATCAGGACAAATCTTATTAACAACAACTTTCTCTTCATTTTCTACCTCTATAATCATATTAGGCTCTAGAGGGTACGCAACACAATTTAACTTATCAAGAATACTTTCAGAGATAAAAGATCTAGTTGCTCCAGAATCCATCAAAACTTTTACTTCTACTGAGTTTATAACAAGCATACCTGCTACCACGTCCACATCTTGCAACGCATCTTTCATTGTCATGTTAAAGGTTCTAGCTCTGGGTTGAGCTGATGGTGCTGGGAGAGACGGCGGTCCAGCAATTCTGAGAACATTAGCCTTCTGCACAGGCTCTTTGCAGTTCCTGGCCATATGGCCCACTTTGCCACACTTGAAACAAGCCAAATCAGGTTTCCTTACTCCATTTGAACATTCTGAAGAATAATGCCCCTTCTGGTTGCACTTAAAACATGTTATGTCTAGCTTGTTACACCTCCCCGGGTGTCTTTTTCCACAGTTCGTGCATTCTTGCATCTGGGGCCTGCTATCCTTTCCCGGTTGTCCAGCTTTCTGGAAATGGTTCTTCTGAGTTCCATTCCCGAGTCTAAACTTTTGGATCTTTTGGTTCTGACCTCCACCATTCTTCCCAAACTTCCCTCTGAACTTTGAGTTTCCTTGCTCTTGCTCAGAGCTTTCAAACTTCCTCTTTCTTCCTTCATTTTCTCTTCGAGCAGCTTCCCGCTCACCTTCCACTATCATTGCTTTCTGAACCAAAGCAGCATAGTTCTTAATCTCCAACATAGCTATCTGACTCCTAATCCACGGCTTAAGTCCCTACTGGAACCTCTTAGCCTTCTTCGCTTCCGTATTCACGTACTCTGGTACGAACCTTGACAATTCCAAAAACTTCACCTCATATTCTGCTACCGACATTTCCTCCTGTCTAAGATCCAAAAATTTCATCTCCAACTGATCTTGCATATAACTTGGCAAATACTTTTCCAGAAACATCTCAGTGAACTTCTCCCAAGATAAGTCTTTGCCTTCCAACAATGCCTTAGACGACTCCCACCAAAAACTTGCTTCATCTTTCAAATAATAACCTGCGTACTGAGCTTTCTTATCATCCTTAACTTCTGCTAACTCAAAGGCTTTTTCCATCTCTCTCAACCATGACTGCGCTTTAATCGGGTCTGGAAAACCTAAGAACTCTGGAGGATGAACAGATTGAAAGTGCTTGAAATTTCCAACTTTTGGGGCCACAGGTTGTTGCAAAAGCTGAGCAAGTCTGCTCATCATAGTGGTTTCTGGGTTTATTTCTGGGTCTTGGGTGGGAATTTCTTCTTCTTGGTGATCTGGTGAGTTGGCCATTTCTTACAAACCTGATTGAGCAATTATTTAGCAATACGATAGCATGGCATATATATAACAACAATTTTTTTTTATGAAATCTCTTTTGTGGGTTTTAAGTTTTACCCAATTTGCACATGCAATCCTATTACTACATAATTCTCATATCAGTGTTATTTTATCATGGCACGGAATAGGGTTTTATGATCTTTGAACATGGTTATATGAGAACATGGTTGTATTAAAACATGGCATTGAAAATAGTCTATAGGATAATCAAGGTGCATGATGGAAAGCAATGACAATAAAATTATTTAATCAAAGGTTACATAGGGAATATTCTGGATATTAGGGTTCTGAAACAAGGTACAATAAATAGCAGGGTTAAACAGAGGAAAAACTGGAAAACATCCCCCTATCTACCCCTAACTTCCAACAACTACTACTACCTCATTTGTCTGAAATACAATAAAATAAATGAAAAAGGGATCCCGGAATCTGACCAAGTATCCCAAAGCCTACCGGCGCTGAAAACAACAACAACAATCTACGGGTTCAACCAACAGTCCCGTCTAATCATCTAGAATCTCTCTCAACACAACCAACATCCAGCGAATGATCTTATGCAACCTCTGGGCCTCAGCATCAGCATCACTAGTGGATGGTCCCTCATCCAATCTCCTTCTGGTAACCTGCTCCACCAACTGAATCCTAGCTCTCCACTCCTCCATCACCACCGAAGTCCTCTGCCTAGAGTCTCGAATCAACCTATCTACCAAAGCTCCCAACTCAGGAATGCGGGAGTACACAAAGTCTCGGTCCTGGGCTAACTTGCCACCAACACTGACAAGAATAGTCTTAGGCATCTCCGACTCTGTCTCAGGGGCAGGGGTCTCTGAATCTGGCCTCAGGGGTGAAATCTGCAAGGGGATCTCACTACTCTCAAAAGGGTCCTCCTCTGGGTCTGAACTAACATACACAGGTTCCTCTGAAGAGGGTGGAATAGGGTCCACAGGGGTACCAGTCAAGCTAATCTCTGAGTCTGAGTCACTACCACTACTAGGATCTTGAGAGAAAACACAAAACAGCAACAAAGAAACACTGTTAGGGTTAAATAAAGCTTCCAGCTAACTCACACCCTAACTCTAGTTTCCACTTTACCGATCAACACTTTCCTTAGACTATACCTAATAGTCTAACTCAACTCTACATGAGTCGAACTCTCTCGCGATATAGATATATTCCCAAAATACCCCTTTTTAAAATCCTAACTTATCTCAGGGACCAGATCCTGTAGCTCTGATACCAACTTGTGACGCCCTCAATCTTGGGGTTAGGAAATGAGGACTCACACACCTCTAATCTAATAATTAAATATGCATAAACCCCGATTAACTACAAACAGGATCAACAGGATAAAGTATGAGACAAGATTACAACTACCAATCATAAAATATAACTTACAAACCTAAAATATTATTAAATAAACAATATCGATTCCAGCTGGGAACCGACAGATAACCCATTGTATCTTTAAACACTTCTTCCTAGGTGCGAGCTCACTCATAAACACCACTACCTGCTCTGGCAACCGGAAGCCCTCAATACGGTAGGGACCACCAGGTACGCTCTTATGAGCAGTGCGCCTAAGCCTGACCATCTTCTTGCTTAACTGCCATGGTTAGATTAAGACAAAATAAATGAGTATAAAACTCAGCAAGTAACTATATAGCAGCTCTACAATATCAAATCACAATATGCTTTATCAAACTAGGGCATTCTACTTTAATTAGTCTAGGTGGCAGATTTCCATTTTTATTTTTATTTTTTTGAATAAGGAAAGGTATCTGAAGAATAGTAGGGGCTTTCAAGAAACAAGGCTCGAAACAGGACGAAAGCCGACATTCATCACAAATCATTATAGGATCAAATAGATCTTTCGATAGAGGAAAGCAACATTATTTCAAGATAGAATCAATCATATGATCAACAATTTCAAGAATCAGGGTTCTCGAGCTTTAAGCTCCACAATAACATAATCAACTCTTTTGAAGGCAATATAAACCATTTTCATTTCCAAAAATCAATTTACTGAATAAAAGTTTCAGTTCCCTTTTAAATAATCAATTAGAACCCTTGATTGGATCACTTTATCTTTCCATTTCATTATATACGGGTGATCAGCCCGTATCGACCTCCATTCCGGTCTTTAAGGTACCAATCGGCATAATTTCAGCCTTAAATTGGACTAGTCCCACTAGTCTCTTACCATGACTGGACTAGTCCCACTAGCCTCTTACGTCTCAATCCAATCCATCAGGAATTCATTTGGAAAACCTTGAGTTGGAAAAACAAATAGGTTTTCTAAAATCCATTTTATCATTACCAAGCATTTGAAATCATTCGGACTCTTTCAAGTCGAAACTCATTCTTAAATCAGATTTTAAAGAAGCAAAGTTCAGGGAGTGAATCAAAGATACGCAAGGAACAATTCACAAGAATTCTGTGTCAAGGATAACAATGCACCAAATTAGAAGGATAAACATTGATTTAGGGATCAATAGGGTGATCAAGAGAAACAGAATATCATTAAACAAGGTTAACCAAGATAATCAATAGGTTCAATATGATTCATGGCATTATAGGTAACTTGAACAGAATGGTCAGATTATCAATGAGTGAAATCAATAGGCTTATCAATAGCAGATTATCAAGAACAGGGATTCTTTAAATCAATATCAGGGTTTCATAAAACAAGGGTCTCATAAAATAAGGGTTTCATGCTTAAACAGTTCAATACTCTACATGGTATGAACAACATTTCCTTTATAATCATTTACACAAGTAATCAGAGTTACTTGCCTGAATTTGCTTTCCTGAGGGTTGAACTACTGCCACCTAGTAAATCCTTTCCTTTCCTAGCCTGAATGCCCTCACGCTCCGAATCTACAATAAAACCAAAATCTTAATCAGATTCTCAACTCTCGTTCCCGGAACGATCACTCTATACGATAACTCGATTATATCTTTGACTCGAGTATACGGATATAGCTTATACATATAAGCACATAGCACATAGCACATCCCTTTTTCGTAGCTTTTATATCCTTATATACTTAAACATCAATGTGTACTCGCTTGACCTCGGCTATTTCTTAAATCACACTAACATAACTCTATTACGAGTACAAGACCTATTCACAACCAAACATTTACGTTCATAACTATCACTTATATCAATCAACTTAGTTCCCTTTTCTTTTGTTCCTTAATTTGAACCACATATTATAATCAAGCAACAAATTCATAAATATTTACTTATACATTTTCAATCATCCTTTTAATCATAAAACCAAGTAATTTGACTTTCATTCCCTATGGCCTATTCGGCCTTATCACACAAAATTAACCAAATTCTCACTTTAACTCACATACATACACACAACTCATTCAAAACTATTAAAGTATCATCCTTCTTTATTTTAATCATAAAAATTCGAACCAAATCATACATACTTGCGCACATGCAATTCAATTTCAACTTATCATGATATCAAACACTTTATCTTTATTAAGTAAGCCAACTAAGTTCCTTAACACAATCGATTTTCACCTAAATCACAACATGCATCCATTTATTCATCACATTAATCCCTTTTAACTCAATTTCATTCGGCAAAACTCAAACTTGCACCTCAAAGATAAATCAATGACATGCACATCTTGATCCTCTTTAAAACTAGCATGCAACAACAATTTCATTCCTTTTTACTCTAATAGCAATCCGTCATTATTTTAAACAAGTTAAGTCAAATCAAACAACTTTAAAGATTAACACCATTCGGGTTTTTCAAAAACAAAATATGCAACTTGATATCCTTAATCCTTGAATCATAAATAATCCTATTTTTCAACATCAAATCAATAACTCATGCATTTCAATACAATCAACTTGATATCCTTAAAATAATAATGGTCATTCGGCCTTTTTAATCAAAACATCACATGCAAACTCAAATATATGGTCTTAAGGTTCTAGAGCTCAATTTTTAACATCATAGCTCACCACCGGTTCACCGGAGTTCATCACTGGTGGCGGTGGCATCACGGTGGTGCCCTCATTCGAGGGTGTCCAACCACGAAACCCCCATTTCTTAACAAAAGAAATGCAGCAACACCACATGCAATCTGATTTCAGCACAATAATCACAGAACACGAACTAATCAAGCAAGCCCTCGGTTCTCGGCTCAAAACCGAACCCAAAAACACATACACACTTTGCATGCAAGCATAAACACACACATGCACATGAATTAAAGCTCTTGTATGGAATAAGGTTGATGATTCATGGAGGGTTTCAAAGAATTAGAGAGGGAGAGACAATATACCGAGAGAAATCAAAGAGAGAGAGTTGTCGAGAGAGAGAGAGAGTGAGAGTGAGAGAAAAAGAGGAGAGAAAAGAGTGAGTGCACAGAAAAGAAGAAGAAAATGGGGGAGGAAGGATTGATTTATACTCCACCAAAACAAGGGCAAAATGGTAATCTAATAACTCCTTTTTGACTCACACATTCTTTCTCTTTTTACTCGAATGCAACAAAATTCGAATATAAAATATTTCTCTCTCGGAAAGTCGAGAATTATTGAAAATGACAATTTTAACACGTAGGTCTCGAAATTAACTTTTTATCCATTACTCATAATAAGAATTTGAGCGAACGGTTGATTTTATATGAATTTCGCAAACTTGCTTTAATAAATACATTTTCCACATAAAATCGATTTAAAATGCAAAGATCAACAATCAAATTCACTTATTATTTTTAAAAAGTCTCTAGGATCTTTACGAAGATAACAGAATAAATCCCATGTTTTTATCCTTCTCGGATGATTTTATAAAAATGCGCGAAGGTTAATTAAACATTTACTTAAATCACGTAATTCCTTTAAAATTCACAAAATTGACACAGAACACATAGTCATGCATACAGTCAAGCAATCACACATATACAGTCACAAAATGACTCAGGTCTGATCATAGAACTTATCCCTCTTGAATCTTTTATCCTCTTTTACGCGTACCGGGTCACGTTCAGCCTGACGGCCCGACGCTCAGCGTTTCGATTACGCTTCTCATTATCTTTGCCAATCATCACGTCTCTTAGGACGAAATATTTTATTTATTCACTTCACATATAATTCTCATTTTATATTATTTAATTCCATATTTGGACGGGTTCCGTTCTACCTGACGGCCCGACACCACAGCTTAACTTCTAAGCTGACTCTTTAAATTGGAATATTTTTATCCACGATCCTTAACTCTAGTATACAGATAAGACAAATAATCATCACTTAGTCACATAATTATAATCACATCACATAACACATATTTTATTCACTTAATTACGTCGCAAAATTCTCAGTCGTCACACATCTACAGTAGAAAAGGTTACTTATCGGTATCTTTGCCTGATCAGCAAGATATCGGGTTTATGCCAAAATTCTTTTCTTTCCAAATTCATTGGATATTGCAACTCTGTTCATACCTTACATGACAGAGGTTTTCAGGAAATGTATGAGATATATATATATATATATATATATATATATATATCGGGACTTAGTAAAGTGTCTTGTAACTTCATTTCATTCAATAATATTTCAAAGACTGAATATATTCAAGTCTTATCTTGTAATCTCATCTGGGTGATAAACTTTTGAAACTGATTATAACTTGAACGGTGGTAGTTCAAGTAGTATTCGGAAAGATATAAGTATATTGGAGTATCTTGTAACTTCATCTTTTAAACTTATATCTAGTAAATGATTGTCTTGTGCATGTCAAAGATTTTCGGAAAAATGTTGAGACAAGGTTAGATATATGAGATCACCTTGCAACGATATTTTATACAGTTATAAACGGGAACTCTGTTTATATTATACATGTCAGGGGATTTCAAAGATTGTGAAAAGTATATATGTATATATATACTGAATATTTTGCGACTTGGTCGCGTTAAGATATCAGCTTGGTTCATTTCTTCTTGACCAAGACTTTCATGTGTACTATGAGAATGCTCATATATTGTTAATTATTATACATATTATTTTGGTGGGCTTGTTGCTCACCCTTGATTTCTTCTTTCATCACACAACATCAGATAGACAAGATGAATAGGACCAAGCTCCCAATTCGCGAGCGGATAGGAAATGTTCCGCAGTTTCCTATAGGCGTTGATGTCGTTGTAGCTGAGGTAGGAACTACCAATAGGCTAGGCTTTCAACTCTTGATGTACCAAACTTATGTAACTTTATGAATTGTAATAATGGCAAAGAAATGTAAATTTATTCAGAAACCCTTTTAAGGTGTAATGGCATATAATTGTGGAATAAAATGACTCGTGTTATTTTTGGATATTCATCTCTGAGACTATAACTTGTGGTGTGTGTGTTTATTGTGGGGTCACAGTACAGAGTAGTTGATTGTTTATTAAGATTGGGTGTTATTAAGGGAAATGGAACTCGTGACAACCCGGATCCCCGACCCCGGATTTGGGGGTGTTACAGAAATGGTATCAGAGCTAAGCGTTATAAACCTCAGAGATGATGTGACGTTAAGATAATAAGTTCACTAAGATAATAAGAACTCTTGCCAAGTTCATAGTCGGGCTACCTAACGTAGTACTGACAGTTAAAACCCTTATGGAAACCCTTATAAATATCGTGATAGAAGCGTAGTTCGTTATCATATATGGTAGCGGGACCTCGAACCCTGAGGATGAGGAGCAACAGCGTGATGATGTTTTATTACTAATTAGAGATCGGATTGTGGATCCGATAGAGCGTCCTAACGCAGGACCGGATGATGTTCATATTGAGGATGTAGCGGTTGAGGATGTTGTCCTAGAAGGGATTGTGGCTGAGGAGGATTCCGTGGAGGATCCTGACAAGAATGAATAAAGGACCACTGAGGAATTGATGACCATAGTTAGGGAATCTACCAGAGGTAGGATTGGCCGGTCACTACCGGAGGTTCGTTCAAGTTTGTAAAGATTGTAGCCCCTTTGACGCGGCTTACTCGTAAGACTAGAAAGTTTGAATGGACAGAGAAATACGAGAAAAGCTTTTAACAACTAAAGCAAAGGTTGGTGGCAGCCCCTATGTTGGTGTTGCCGATGAAAAAGGAGATTTTGTGAATTGTAGTGACGCTTCGCATAAGGAATTAGGGTGCTTCTTATACAGCACAGCAAGGTAATCGCGTACGCGTCAAGATAACTAAGGGAGTATAAAGTTCGATATCGCCACCCATGAGCTTGGGCTCGTGGCAATAGTATTGCCCTAAATATTGGAGGCACTACTTGTATGGAGAGAAGTGCGAGATTTACACAAGCCATAAGTGCTCTAGTGCATTTTCACGCAGAAAGAGCTCAACATGCGCCAGAGGAGGTGGTTAGAGCTAATCAAGGATTACGATTATGAGATTCTTTATCATCCAGGGAAAGCCAAAATGGTGGCTAATGCCCTTAGTATAAAGGAGAGACTCAAGATGAAAATGTTTTTGGGAGAGTTTATAAGAGATTTTGAGAAAATGGAAATAGAAGTGAAGGTAACCGGAGCCGGTACCGAAAAGCTGTTTGAGATTGCCATACAGTCCAAATTATCGGAAAAGAACATATTGTGCCAGAAAAAGTGATGAATGAAGGCAGAGAGCCAACAATTAGATAAAAGATTAATACCGAGAAAGATGATAAGGGAATAATGAGGTATTCCTACAGAATTTGGGTTCCAACCGTTTAAAAGCTTAAGGATGGGATCTTAGATGAAAGCCATAGTTCGAGGAATAAAATTTAGGGCAAACCCTGAATATGATAGTCAGGGAGGTCGCCATCAAGAAAGAAGGAACCCATAACATTATGAAGTGGAAAATAAGGATTTTAACATATAAGATGACCCTGATTATGGGGAGTAGGAGGAAATAATTTAGACTGAGAAAACATAAGTCGAGCAAGGAAGGGAGCACCAAGACGGTAGTCCTATACGGCAATTCATGGACCGGTCTAAACAGAACTTAGACTATTATCCCCAACCACCACCCTGAGGAAACAATGCGGTGATAAAAAAAATTCAGGACCTTTAAGTCGCTAAGCTCTCAGAGATCCAAGGAACAAGCTGACCCAGGCGAGGCAAGAGTCTGGCTAAAGGAAATATAGGAATCATTTGAGATTCTAAATGATGGATGAATCACAAAAGACTGTTTTTGTCACTTACCCTCCTAAGAGAGAGGCCACCCGCTGGTGAAAGACCAAGAAAGGCACGGAGCCAGAGGTTAGAATAAACTGATTAAAAGTTAGTCAATTGTTTTCGGGAAAGTAATTCCCAAGGTTATGGAGATAGTGTAAAAGCTTTAGAGCCAGAACAAAGGCGGACGAGTATGATGAAATATGAAGCTAAGTTGTAAAAGTTGTCAAGATTCGTTCTGATGACAAGAATCCCAGAACGATGTGATGTTTGAAGTCAATGATTAGTGGGTTCATGAAATCATGATAAGAGAAAGGAAAATAAAAAGAAACTGAAGTGGAAAGGAATATAAAGGCAATAGAGTTTGAGGAATGATAAGAGAGTTGGGTATGAGGAAACCCTAAAGACTCGTAGCAATAGAAATAAAAAAGTATGTAATCGTCAGGATGAGGGTAATTCACCATGAGTTAAAGTTGATGATTGAAGGAATAAGAGATACATATATTTTATCCCCTGTAAGTGGGAGGATTCGAGGAAACCTTGAGATAGTTCGAAGGATAAATAATGAGACGCGGATAGACTGAGGAGGCAAGGAAGTAAGAAATTAGGAAAATTGGATGAAGTGACCTTCAAGAATGTGAAGTGTAAGACCGGTGGCTTGATACCCAGAAAGGGAGACGCCGGGTATGAAAGATATCCCAATATGGAGATGACTGTTGAGATAAACAACAAAAGTAAATAAGGAATTATTAAGAAGAAGTTCACGTTGAACACGACCAATATCTTCCAGAACATCCTTGTTATCGTTACCCAATTTAGGCAAGAAAAGCGGATAACCGTTGTTATCTTTTGGAGGCCATATTGATTGACCTCATTTTGAATACAGATGTTATTGTGAAATTTGGCATATACTATCGAGGTGGGAATGATTGAATAAGACACCCTTATCAGGGATATATGACTTGATTTATCCATGGAAGGATGCATGTACCTTTTTAAAGGTGGAATTAAGGATAGAACATCGGTAACTTAAAATGAATCCTAGGGGAATGCATAAAGGTTGGCATTTCACCCTTAATAGGGATAGTATGAGTTTGACAGTATAAATTGGAAAGGATTAAGGTAATAACAACCTTTAAGAATCAGTGGAGAAATTTTTCAGAAGTATATAGACAATGATTCTGGTAATAATAAAAGATATCTTGATATGCCCTGTATCTAGGGAATATAGGAGGAACGATTCAAGGATAACCTTAGAGGTTTTACAAGGAGAAAGGTAATATTCAAAATTCTCAAGAATAGAAATGTTGATAAAGGAAATATGACGTAATTATAATGATGCCAAGTGGGGCACGTGTTAAACCACGAGAAAGTATGGATCCAACCAGTAAGGTCGAAATTGTTCAGGGCAATTAGGACCTAAGATAAAAGATGCTCTAAGTATGATTGAGAGTCAGTCGTAACAGTGATTAACCTCTAAAGACTGAGGCAATAACTTATGGAAAAATGGTGATTGTTTTTACTCATCAGATTTTAAGGAAAACATCTTCACATAAGCAGCGATTGAAATGAGGTAGAAAATTTATTTGGAGGTGGTTAAAATGACATTGACTGTAAGGAAATTTACTATCAGGAAAGGCCAAAGAGGTGGTCGACACCTTAAAGGTAAGAGGATAATTATAGACGCTTGTGCCAAAGGAATACAGTGATGATGGTTAAAGCTGTGAAGGTTGTATTATGGTTTGGAAGATTTACATTCCTTCTGATGACTGTGCAATACCCAACCGTAATAGTAGTTTGGTAAAGATTTAACTCGTATAATCGCCATGAGCGGGCTATCTATCTTAGAAGGAACTATCCTGAGGATAATCCAGGACCATGTTTCAAAAAGGACTAAACGAACCTTCGAGTTAAGTCTTCTATTGAAGGTATATGATTAAGAATGGTATTAACCTGCTATCTTTGCTTTGATTGAAACTCTTCGGCAATTTTATCTGCTTCATGTCATGAAAGTACGTCAGAATTTGGAGTGTTCTTCATGAATTATGAATGGTGATTATGTTAACTCCTTAGAAGAATTCTATACGACATGTATGGACTCCGTATAGTTAGATATTAAGATTACATGGAAAGTGAATGACGACAGTAGGTCAGTGGTGGACCATAGTAATGCAGCAATGATTCTGCGAGTAATGAGCTGATTACAACCGTGAGAGTTGTATTGGAATGGATGTTGAGATTGAGTACCACTAATCGGGTTGTGGTGATGTATAAGTTATCATTGATAGACTAATTGAGTCGATTATCTACCTATTGAATATTTATTCCTTCTCATGAATAGAGAACTATATTACTATACGAGGAAGGTTGCAGTGCAAGCATAGAATTCTGGTAACGATGATGTCTAGAATGAGATCCCAGATTCGATTTTCGATATCGAGGGAGTTTTAAAGGTGATTGTGTATAAGCTCGAGGAAGAGCATGGGTCCATAGAATGATGGACGGAATAGCGAAAATATTTAGGCATGTGAAATACGATGTTATAATACTTGATGTTGATATAAATACATATATGTTTTGTTCTCCTATGACAAACCTCTATAGTTCAGAGGTAGATTCCAAGCCAGATATTTTATGGCAATAAATTTTTTTTTTACGTATATACAATTCTCTTCAGCTCGTTCTTTTCTCTTCTTTTCATTTCATGTAAGCTGAGAAGAACAACCCTTCCAGAAGGGGAGGTATTGCTGAATGACTATCTATCTGTGTGATAGAAGCCTGGTAGGATACCACATGTTGTTTAATTGCTTGTCAAGTACTAAAGGTTGGCCACCTTCTGTACTAACTATGCAATAGAACCAGTGTCCATGATCATAGTGATCTCTCAACAAATTCCTTTACTTCTATATGATTGATCAAATTTTGGAAAATAGAAACAGCTGAAAAAGGAGTAGTAAAGTTATGGTGGTATTCGGAATGGAAACACATTCGTGATACTAAGGTTGACGTGGTTATTAAAAGGTTATAGAACGCTAACGAGCAAAAGTATAACCAGTATAATATTAGGAACGGAAGGTAGTAGCGATTACGAACTGGAAAAGAATGGGTATTGAGAAGCAAAAGCTCTAATGCTAAAAGCTATAATGAGAGTTTGTGCAATAGACTTGAAAGAATTTGGAATGATCACTTAACACGGATTGAGTTTTCTTACGACAATAGATCATATGTCATTATCGAGATGTCGCCTTATGAGATCCTTGAGGGAAGAAAATGTCGATCTCCCTTATGTTAGGATGAAGTTGTAGAGCGCAAGATGCTCAGACCCGCAGTAGTCCAAAGGACCAGGGATATAATAGATCTAATCAGAGGACGGCTGGTAGTAACCCAAGATGGACATAAGAGGTATGTTGATTTGACTCGAAAGAACAAAGAGTATGAAATAGGTATCCCTTGGAAAGGATTGATGAGGTTCGGAAAGAAAGGAAAGCTAAGTCTACAATTTATTGGACCCTTGGATATATTAAGACGTATTGGGAAGTTAGCATACGAGCTAGCCCTACCCCCGAACATGTAGCAAGTCATAACATGTTTCACGTATCAATGTTAAGGAAGTGTAATTCGGATGCTAGATAAATAGGGGCATATGAGCGCATAGACATGCAACCAGACGTAACCTATATGGAGCAACCAGGAAGGGTTATAGATTGAAAAAGGAACAAGTGCTTAGGAGAAGGGTTATCAAACTATTCAGAGTTTGATGGAAGAACCACAATGTGGGAAAATTTACTTGAGAGTTAGAAAGTGCGATGCTAAGAAAGTATCCCTATTCATTTTCTATCTGATTCCGGGACAGAATCCTTTTAAGGAGGGGAGACTGTAATAACCCCAATTTTTGGAATTTTTGAAACCCTTATGAATAGTGATTTTGCTGATTATGCTGAATAAGAAAACTTTTCATACCACACTATGTAGGGGTTCTTTTATTGATCTTCTGAGATCTTATTAGTACTCTATATGGTATATAAGTGTATGTAAAGATCGTCAGAATCCAAATTCGAACACTTTGATTTTTCCCGAAAATCTACCAGATACGGAAAGAATTGAGTATAAGGTAACAGGATAAAAAGGATTTAAATTCAAGGATTATAAGGGAGGATCATAAAAAGGAATTTAATGTATTGAGATAGGTTAAGGGAACCCAAGTAATAAGATCCCGGGTATGATCCCTCAAACAATAAATGAGAACGAAAGTTAAGCGAACCGTATAGCAGATCAGTGGTCATTAGCCAAGTGATTAGGAGTTAATCAAAGAGTTAGTGGAGGGTGATGTCATCTCACCAACAAGAAAAGGACAAGTGTGGGATGATGACATAAGGGGTTGACTTAAGCATGACAAAAATGAGGGATTAGTTGGTAGATTGTGAACCATTCATTCTTTACCATGGTAAAAAGTTAATTAAACAAACAAAAGGATGTCAACCAAGCAAAACAAATCAAAAACACAAAACACAAAGTTGACCTTCATTATCCAACAACAAGCTCTCGGTTTTTCTTCATTTTCAAGGAGAAAAAAATCAAAATCCAAGATCCAAGCATTGTTAAATCATGAGGTAATTATCCAAGGTTCCTTATACATAGATATAGCTATCCCATGAATATAAGCTTCAATTTCATTCACAATCTCTTCCTAAAAATCATGGAAGAAGAGGGTGAATAGTGTTTTCAAGAACTTAAATTTTTATTCTTGAGTTTTTGTTTAGATTAAGCTTGGATAAGGACTTCCAAGGGTGATTCCAAGCTAGTTAATTGATTCTCCGCTCTCCAAGGAAGGTATAACCCCTCCAAACCCTAACTTTACTTTGAGTGTTAGGTTTAGTTTTGTTTTTATGGTTCATGAGAAGCATGATTCTTGTAGACTTAGAGTGTGGTTGGTTTTGTAATGAGTTGGAGTTGTAATTCTTGGATTATGGATTAATGAACTTAAGTATAGTTTTAATTCATGTTTGAGAATAATATAAATTGGATAACTTGAGGTGTTGGGGCTGTTGTAGTATGGTATGGATGGATTTTGGTTGTATGAATGAATTGTGGTTGATTGGTGGTTGGTTTGGAGTAGAATAAAAAATTGGTAATCGCGTAAACATAGTCGTCGTAATGTCCGATTTACTTTAGACTGTTTTTGCTCTTAACATCAGGACCTGAGAACTCCCTGTTAGATTTTGACCATTGCCATGATTATATATTTCATGTTACGGGCTTCGTTTTGATATGTGGTACGCTTGAATCCAATGTACGGTTTAGGAGAAACGACCGTTTTAAGTAACGGCGTTTCGCGAACGAACCATTACCCCTCGCCTTACTTTGAAACATAGGTTAAAGATCTTAAAGGACTAATTGGAGTATGAATCATTTATTTAAAGTGTATTAGGAAGTTCGTAAGGCACTCGCGAAAGAATCGCCTTAAAACCCTTAATGGTTAATTTATTAAAAATGGTGGAGCCGAGAGTACTCGAGCGACTTAAGGGAATCGTTGAGCGCAAAGCGAGTGTTAGAGTCTAATTGGTTAAAGTATAGATTCATAAGTGACTTTGGTTTAATTCCAACTTATATGTTGTTTATAGGTTACCAGACTCGTCCCAAGCCATTTGTCACCCCCAGTTGCTCAGGCAAGTTTTATACCCGTTATACTGTTGTTGTGATGTATACATATGTATATGCATTATCTTGTGATAGATGCATGATGGTTAATTAGCAAATTCTTGCGATATATTGGAGCATGTGATATGGTATATATGCATGCTTGTTTCGTAATCTTGATACATATATCTGTTGATTCAGTTGCATAATACTTATGCTAGAGATAAGCAGTAATTGCGTATACCCTTAGTATAGGGGACCCCAAGGTGAACATTTTTCTAAAACCGGGAGTCGATGTTCCCGAGTATATTATATATATTTATATATATATAGATATAGCTTTCAAAACTATTAATCGAATAAGGTTTATTCGATAACTTTATTTTATTTAATGAATATTATTTTAAATATTCATTCAAGGGCTTATGACTCCGTTTATTTTATTAATGAATATTATTTTGAATATTCATTCGAGGGCTTATGACTCCGTTTATTTTATTAATGAATATCATTTTGAATATTCATTCGAGGACTTATGACTCCGATTATTTACTAAATAATATTCTTTATTTTATTAAAGAATAATGTTTCGATAATCAAACTTATTTTTGATTATTCAAATAAAGATAGTACCTTCGTATAAGTATATCTTTGGTTATTTAATACCCATTTCAAGTATGAGTTTTAAAACTTTTACTTCAATTATTTTTATAAGGATTATCCTTATGGGAATATTATTTAAATAATAATATTCAGATATTTTCTAATATATTGGGACTGATTTATTTCATTAAATCAGCATTACTTCAAACATTCTTAAAAATGTTTTCGAGTCTTCAAAATGATTTTTAAAAGTTAGAGTGGATCCCAAAACTCATTTTTATATTTAAGATCTTCCTTTCAAAGGAGATTTAAATACTCGCTCAAAACCTGAGGGATCCGGCTCTATGGTGTATTTTATATTCGCAACGTGGTTGCTATTTTGAGACAACAATTTGATTACTTGCCCAATGTTCGGGAAGTAAGTCCATCTGATTGAGTCGACATAAGCGACAGGCCGGGGTACGGTCTATGAAGGTGTAAGAGGCTGGGTGACAGTCCATCCACGCGTGAGTGGCCGAGTAACGGTCTAGCGCGAGGTCCGAATGCGGCCAGGGTGATGACCGGCGAGGAATTCATCCATCTACAGTAGAAAAGGTTACTTATTTGTATCTTTTCCTGATCAGCAAGATATCGGGTTTATGCCAAAATTCTTTTCTTTCCAAATTCATTGGATATTGCAACTCTGTTCATACCTTACATGACAGAGGTTTTCAGGAAATGTATGAGATATATATATATATATATATATATATATATATATATATATATATATATCGGTACTTAATGAAGTATCTCGTAACTTCATTTCATTCAATAATATTTCAAAGATTGAATCTATTCAAGTCTTATCTTGTAGTCTCATCTGGTTGATGAACTTTTGAAACTGATTATAACTTGAACGGTGGTAGTTCAAGTAGTATTCGCAAAGATATAAGTATATTGGAGTATCTTGTAACTTCATCTTTTAAACTTATATCTAGTAAATGATTATCTTGTGCATGTCAAAGATTTTCGGAAAAACGTTGAGACAAGGTTAGATATATGAGATCACCTTGCAAAAATATTTTATACAGTTATAAATGGGAACTCTGTGTATATTTTCTATGTTAGAGGATTTCAAAGATTGTGAAAAGTATATATGTATATATACTGAATATTTTGCGACTTGGTCGCGTTAAGATATCAGCTTGGTTCATTTCTTCTTGACCAAGACTTTCATGTGTACTATGAGAATGCTCATATATTGTTAATTATTATACATATTATTTTGGTGGGCTTGTTGCTCACCCTTGCTTTCTTCTTTCATCACACAACATCAGATAGATAAGATGAACAGGACCAAGCTCCCAATTCGCGAGCGGATAGGAAACGTTCCGCAGTTTCCTATAGGCGTTGATGTCGCTGTAGCTGAGGTAGGAACTACCAATAGGCTAGGCTTTCAACTCTTGATGCACCAAACTTATGTATCTTTATGAATTGTAATAATGGCAAAGAAATGTAAATTTATTCAGAAACCCTTTTAAGGTGTAATGGCATATAATTGTGGAATAAAATGACTCGTGTTACTTTTGGATATTCATCTCTGAGACTATAACTTGTGGTGTGTGTGTGTTTATTGTGGGGTCACAGTACAGAGTAGTTGATTGTTTATTAAGATTGGGTGTTATTAAGGGAAATGGAACTCGTGACAACCCGGATCCCCGACCCCGGATTTGGGGGTGTTACATATTCTCTAAAAGATTTATTTAAATAGTATTCCTCAACTAGTTTGTGTTTACATAATTAATAATCTATCATGATTAATCGGGTTTGAAATAAATAAATGTTGAAGTATACTACTTCTATAATAAAGGAATACGTATATAATATTTAATATCTGAATCAATAAAATATAGTTGAGGTAATATGCTCATTGGGAAATCGTTTTAAAAGTTCGAGCTGTTTTAATGTTTCGTAAGTGGACGATGAGTCCCTTTAAAATGTACTATTATGGACTTATATCCGCCCTATAATATCTCCGGAATGATTCCCGGGTTTTATCTTAAATTCCGACCGACCCTCGGTCTTATATAATACATTACGCTTAAAGTGAAATAACATTTCATGATATATACTTAGCGTACAACATCGCTATATTATGCGAAAATTCAAAAACTACGTATCATGGCCAACATGGTATTTAAGCGATGATAGTAAAACAATCCTTTCACAACATAACAGTAAAAATGGAGTTGGGTTTGTAAACTTGCCTTGGTATCTCGAGGTGGAGGATGCTCTAGGTTCCGCTCGGAAATCTATAACTATAAACATATTTCATTTCGTTAGGTTCCGTCCTAACTTATGGTAACTCGCACTCATGTGCTACTCATTATACACCCTCTCAATTCATACTACCCTTAACATTTATTTTAAGTCATAAACACTTTATGGTCACTTCATTTTCCTAAGTATCTTAGTTCATTCTCAATATCGACATCGGCTCCGCTTAAGGTTTCTTACGGTTTCTACTCGAGCGGTCTCGGCTCCGACATTTTTATAAAATTGAGAAATCATTATTTTCACTTGAAATTTTTATTACAGTTAGGAAACTCTATATGTTACTCTCTGTAAAAATTTCATGATTTATAAATACTTTTAAGTCTATCCTTTATATTTTCAAAGTTCGTGATTCGTAGCAGTTTTTGTCGCGTAAAACACTTTTACTAAAATGATCATAACTTTTGATCCGTAAATCGGAATCAAGTGATTCAAGTGCTTAAACGATCCTTATAATATTTTATATCTTAAACAAAGGTTATTTCTCAAGAATATACAGTTTACAACTTCGAGACTTTCTGCAGAAACTTAAAGTTACGGTTTGTTGGTTTTAACGAAGTTACGTTTACGATCGGGGTTTCGTTTATGCCTTAACTATCAACACAACCACCAATAATCATCATATCATCATCAACACACAAACTCCTCTCAATAACATCATGTTCTTGAGGCAACAACAACCAACCTTAAATCTACTTAACTTAATCATCAAGATTTCATCAACAACACTTAGTAAGTTAGGTTTACTAACACCCACTAAATGGATCTTAAACATGAACCTTAAATAAAGTTAGGCCAAAGATTTTTACCTTTATTGAAATCTTGAGATGTGTTCTTGAAGATGGTGGAGGCTTGGAAGTGCTTGGTATGATTTTTGGAACCTAAAACCACCATTAAAATCAAGAAACCAAAGAGAGGTTATTATTCACACTATTCACTAGTGAGTTTCTTGAATTTATTCCACCCATCAAACCTTGATAAAAAGAGATGAAAGATTTTTCTTACCTTAGTTTAGTTGCTAGGAGGCTTGGGAAATAATTGTGGGATTTTACAAGAACTAGAGCTTGGAGTTTTGAATTGTAATTTCCTCTTTTTTTCTTCAAATTGCCGAATGGGAGCTTTGTGAGGGGGGGTATTTATAGCACTTGGTTGCTTCTCTTGGATGATTTCTAGGTTGCTTCTTGAAAGGTGACTTGATATCTTTACAAGTTGATCTTTATTCTTCCTAGGATAGCTTAGGTTTATTCCTTTTCTTCAAATCCATGGACATATCTTTGTAGCTTGCTAGCTTACAAGCTAAACTACAAGGTTAGCTCCTTAGCACACTATTTGCTAGCTAGCTTAGTCATCCTAGGGTTAGCTCACTATTTGATGAAGTAATCATGATTACTTCCTTACCATGGTCTAGTTAGTGCGTTACATTTAATTAATCGTTTACGCGTTCACTCGGTTACTTAAACGTTCTCCGCAATACTTATTCGTAAATGGTTCGTAATGTAATTCTTTTTGTATTTATTCCTTATATTTTTATTTATCCTAATTGAATATAAATCCATACGATTTTAATCTCGTAATTATATTGTGATTCCCGTAGTCCTTGATAAGTCGTAATTACGGTCATTTTTCAAAGTTCGTTTTCTTCGAAAACTAATAGCGTTTATATACACTCATTTGGTACGTATAGTTGTAATATCGATTCCGAAACTCATTTTCTTATGCACTATATAGTGTGGGCTCAAAAGTTTTTCCCGTCTGTCAGGGTTACTATTCATTAAACGTTTTATAGGGTCTCAAAAATTCGAGTTATTACAGTCTTCCCCTCTAACAAGGATTCCGTCCCGGAATCAACTAGAAAATAAGTGGGGATATCTATTCCTCATGGTGTCTTCAAGTTCCCAAGTTGATTCCTCAACATTTTGATTTCTCCACAAGATCCTAACTAGCTTCACCATTTTGTTCCTCAGCACTTGTTCTTTCTGGTCCATTATCCTTATTGGCTGCTCGATGTAGGTCAGGTCTGGTTGTAAATCTACCTGCTCGTACTCTATTACATGTCGGGCATCGGCATGGTACTTTCTCAACATGGATACGTGAAACACGTTGTGTACTTGTTGCAAATTAAGAGGCAAGGCGAGCTCGTAAGCTAGAGGTCATATCCTCCTCAAAATTTCAAAGGGTCCTATGAATCTGGGACTCAGCTTCCCTTTCTTTCCAAATCTCATCACTCCTTTCCACGAAGATACCTTCAATAACACAGAATCTCCTACTTCATATTCCCTATCCTTCCTGGTCTGGTCGGCGTACTTCTTTTGTCTGTCCTGGTCTGCTACCAGTCTCTTCCTGATGAATTCTATAATTTCTCTGGTCTGCTGGACTAACTCTGGTCCTAATATCTTGTGTTCTCCAACTTCATCCCAACACAGGGGAGAGCGACATCTTCTCCCGTAAAGAGCTTCATACGGGGGCATTCCTATGCTAGCGTGATAGCTATTGTTGTAAGAAAATTCTATCAGGGGTAAGTGATCATCCCAATTTCCTTTGAAGTCGATGGCACATACTCGCAGCATATCTTCTAGGGTATGTATAGTCCTTTCGCTTTGTCCATCAGTCTGGGGGTGGTAAGCGGTACTCATGTTTAGTCTGGTGCCTACACATTCCTGGAAGCTTCTCCAAAATCGGGAATTAAACATCGGGTCTCTATCTGACACTATGGCTACAGGAATGCCGTATCTTATTACAATTTCCTTCAAGTAAATATCTACCAACTTGTCTACGGTGTACCTTTCGTTGATTGGTAGGAAGTGTGCGGACTTGGTCAGTCTATCAATGATAACCCATATAGCATTGTGATTAGTCTTTGTCCTAGGTAAGCCTGTCACAAAATCCATGGCTATGTGTTCCCATTTCCATTCCGGAATTTCTAGGGGTCGTAACAGTCCACTAGGTCGCTGGTGTTCCGCCTTCACTCTTTGGCATGTCAAGCACTTGCTAACCCACTCCGCTACTTCTCTCTTCATGTTAGGCCACCAATAATATTCCTTAAGGTCACGGTACATTTTCGTACTTCCTGGGTGGATTGAATATCTAGAGTTGTTCCCTTCATGCAACAGCTCATCCTTTAATTCTTGCACATTCGGAATCCAAATCTGGGATGCATAACTCATAATCCCTTCATCATCCTTCTCGTATCTCACTTCTTCACCGTTCAATGTCCCTTTTTCCTCACTCATCTTCTTTTCCTGACATACTCGTATCTTTGCAGTCAGTTCTGGTACTAGCTTAATCTCAAATAATCCTTCCGTTCCCTTACCGGTCATTTTTACGTCAATTTCCATCTTCTCAAATTCCTTAACTAATTCCTCCGATGTCATTATCATCTTGAGTCTTTCCTTCCTACTAAGGGCGTCAGCCACCACATTAGCTTTACCCGGGTGATACAAAATTTCACAGTCGTAGTCTTTTATCAACTATAACCATCTCCTCTGTCTCATGTTCAGTTCCTTCTGAGTAAAAATATATTTGAGGCTTTTATGGTCAGTGTAGATCTCGCATTTCTCACCGTATAGGTAGTGTCTCCAAATTTTTAGGTCAAATATTATGGCTGCTAATTCTAGGTCATGCGTAGGGTATCGGCTCTCATATTCCTTCAATTGTCGAGAGGCATACGCTATAACCTTGCCGTGCTGCATTAGTACACATCCTAATCCTTTAAGTGATGCGTCGTTGTATATCACAAACTCTCCCTTTCCATCGGGAAGAGCGAGCACTGGTGCTGATACCAGCCTCTTTTTCAGTTCTTGAAAACTCTCCTCACACTTTTCCGTCCATACGAACTTTTCTGCCTTCCGGGTAAGTCTAGTCAGTGGACCGGCTATCTTAGCGAAGTCTTGCACGAATCTTCGGTAATATCCTGCTAAACCCACGAAACTCCTAACCTCTGTTGGGGTTGCTGGTCTTTCCCGATTGGATACCGCCTCTATCTTGGCAGGGTCAACTAAAACTCCTTTGCTACTCACCACATGTCCTAAAAACTGAACTTCTCTCAACCAAAATTCGCACTTCAAAAATTTGGCATACAATTTCTCATTCCTCAAGATTTCTAAGACTATCCTCAAATGTTCTGCATGTTCTTGCTCTGTCTTTGAGTAGATCAGAATATCATCTATAAAAACTATCACACATATGTCCAGGTACTTTTTGAACACTCTGTTCATCAAATCCATAAAGGTTGCGGGTGCATTGGTTAATCCAAACGACATGACTAAGAACTCATAGTGTCCATACCTAGTGCGAAAAGCAGTCTTTGGTATATCTTCCGGTTTGATTTTCAACTGGTGGTATCATGTCCTTAAATCTATTTTGGAAAAAATGTACAGCTCCTTTGAGTTGGTCGAATAGGTCGTCAATTCTGGGAAGAGGATACCTATTCTTTATAGTCAGCTTATTCAGCTCTCGATAGTCTATACATAATCTCATACTGTCGTCCTTTTTCTTTACGAATAGTACTGGTGCTCCCCATGGTGACACACTGGGCCCTATCATTCCGTTATCTAATAATTCTTGCAGTTGAGAAGCTAGTTCTTTCATCTCAACTGGGGCTAACCTATATGAAGCCTTGGATACTGGTGTCGTCCCTGGTGCTAACTCTATAGCGAACTCTATTTCTCTGTCAGGTGGTAATCCTGGTAAGTTTTCTGGAAATACATCTTCGAATTCGTTTATTATGGGTATGTTCTGTATATTGGGGACCTCCTTCTGGGTATCTATTACATAAGCCAAATAGGCCTCGTTACCTTTCCTTAACAATCTTTTTGCTTGAAGCATGGTCAAAAATTTGTGGTCCTGTCGTTGACCTTTAAACACTACTTCTTTATCATTCTGCACTCTTATCTTAACTTTCTTCTGTTCACAATCTATTTGCGCTCCGTTACTGGATAACCAATCCATTCCTAAGTTCACATCAAATTCTCCTAACGCGAATGGTATTATGTCGACCTCGAAGATCTTCTCTTCTAATTTTAGCTTGCACTTAGGGTATATTTGATTTACAGGGATTATTTCCTTGTTTGCTATTTCCACTCGTAATACCTCACGTAAGGGTATGGCATTAAGTTTTAACTTGCTAGCAAAATCTTGAGATATAAAAGACTTGGTTGCTCTAGAATCAAATAGGACATTTGCATGTTCGGAATTTAACAAAAGGGTACCTGCTATCACGTTAGTGTTTCGGACAGCATCCTGAACAGTCATGTTGAAGGTCCTAGCGGCTGGAGGTCGGTTGGATGTAGCTCTACTCATTTCTTAGGCTGGGGGATTCAACGTTGGGCAATCCCTCTTCATGTGTCCTACCTTCCCACATTGGAAACACGTTAATTTGGGTCGGGTGCAACTGTTGGCAAGGTGCCTGATTTGGTCACACAAGTAACATCTCAGAGGGGCTCTTGTCTGGTTACACACTCTAAGGTGCCTCTTTTTACAGGTTTGACATTCTGGTATTGGGGCACGTGGTTGGCTATGAAATGTTGCCCTAGATTGTCCGCCGCCCTAGCCAACGCTCTCACTTGGGACCTTTCTGAATCCGGGGCCTCTTGCAGGTTGGGACACCGCTCCCCTGACGAACCTACTTGGAAGGCTCCTGTTTCCGGTTCCTATTCATTGGCTTCCTATCTTCCTCTTCCTATTCTTCTTTTCTTTCACAGTCTGCTCACTACCAGCTTCAACAATCGAGGCTTTCTGTACTAAGGTGGCATAGTCTGTCAGCTCTAACACTGCTACTCGGTTCTGTATCCATTGTTTCAGACCAAGCTGGAACCTTCGCGCTTTCTTTTCTTCGGTATTCACAAACTCAGGCACAAATCTAGACAACTCAGTAAATTTGATCTCATATTCTGCCACGGTCATCTTATCCTGTTTCAACTCCAAAAACATAATCTTCATCTGGGTTTCCATAAACCTAGGGAAGTACTTGTCCAAGAACAGTCGGGTAAATCTATCCCATGGGATCACAGCATCAGTTTCTAGGTTTCGTTTGGACTCCCACCAATAGTTAGCTTCTCCTTTCAACATGTAAGAAGCGAAAATGGTCTTATGTCGTTCCTCAACTCCTAGTATCTCGAAGGACTTTTCTATCTCTTTGAGTCAGGCCCGTGCTTCAACGGGGTCAGCAGATCCTAGAAACTCTGGGGGTTTGAGGGATTTGAAGGCTCTAAAGGCAGTAGCTGCAGTCTGTTGGGCAGCATGGGGCTGTGGTGGAATGGGCTGTTGGTTCAGATTTGCTCTCAGCAGTTCCATAAATTCATTTATGGGGTTCCCTCCCTGTTGGGTATCCTCAGCCTCTTCTTCTACATATTCTTCCTCATCATATTCATTATAGTCTATGTCTTCTTCACTTTCCTCATTTACTACTACGTCACCTCGTTGTTGGTTAACAGGCTCTGCGGGCTGTGCCCTGGTTCCTCTTCTACGGGGTGGCATTATTCTGATAAGGAAAATTGGTCACATGATTATAACAGTTAGGTTATTTTATTCATATATAAGCATGTCATTTATTACTTAACAGGTTTTATAAAGTGCATTAATATAGACATCAATTCTTTAATACCTGCTTCGATATATATTTATAAGATCTCCCAATTATATCTTGGGGATGAAACAACTAGCCGATTTCATACATGCCTGATTACAATCTATCACTGCTAGTTCTAAATACTGAAATAAAAATACATAAGTTGTGTACCTTGAAAGGCTAGGAATGCTATTTACTACTAGCAATCCTATCAAAATTGGTGACAAGTCACTCAGCCTTCTTCAAGGTCTACATCTAGTCATTAATCTCTCAGTCACTATCACTGCAAGTGAGGTCACGCACCCTCCTCATCGCTCCTGCAATCATCATCTCTGCATTGACTACCGGGATGTATCCTCCCACTGATGTCATCCTCATCTGAACCCTGGTACGGAGCTCGATCCCATCGATCTCTCTACGGGCTATGGCTGGGGAAGCAGCTCTGAAATCTTCGGGGTATCCTAGTCGGGTGGCTCTCTCAGCTGTCAGTGCCTGGCGTAACTCAGCAATGCGGGCAGACGCCACTGTGATCTCAGCGTTAAGCTGACTCACTACCCAGTCGTGTACAGCTACATGCATGGTCGCCGGTGGTGGTAGAGGTGAATCTGGGTCGCTAGAGGATATGTCATGGACCTCATGGAACTGTGCGTGTATCGCCTCCTCATCATCGTCATCAGTATAGGACATAGGGCTCTGGATCCCTGGGGGTGGTGTAGGAGAGCGAATATCCTGGTGTGGGTACATCTCTACATCTTTCCATACTACGCCATTAGCTACGGGGACAGGAAGCTCAGTCTCCTCCTCTAGGACATCCTCAGTAGGGTCATCGTCTGAATCATCAATGGGTGGGCTCTCTGGCTCGGGAATAGGGTTATGCTCAGGAATCATGACACCATTAACAGGGTCAACCTCCCTCCTAGGCTCCACTAGTACCTGACACAATAGGCAAGGTGTTACTAACTTAGAGTTGGAATTCCCTTGAGGGTAAAACGGTCAAGACTACCCGTGTAGCCCGACGACGAACTCGACTTGAGCTCTAATTGATTGTTTTATTATTCTTAGGTCTACATATTTTATATCCTATCGTTTCCAAGATTTGATAACCTAAGGCTCTAATACCATTTATGTGGCACCCCAAAACCCAGGGTCAGGAGTCTCGGAAGCCACGCTATCTAAACTTACACAACTCACACTACGATATGTAAATACTCATGTTTCACGACCCCACACTTAACACACACACACTACAGGTTATTTTCTTGGAAACGAACCATCATTACTAGAGAAATTTTATTACAACCCAAATATAATTAGTCTTACCGGGGGTGACCTTTAAGTAAGGTTAATCCGCCGGCCGAATATACGTTTCTTATTTATTATCTTACATAAACCATACTTATAAATAAGCCGAACTATAAACAACTGAAAACTAATCCAGCTTATTCCGACTACCTGAGGTACTGCACCAAACAATCTACGGAATAGCTGGCCATTTCCTACCCGTTTCCTGGCTGTGGTTCTCATGGCAGGCATCTTGATTCACTGTTGTGTTGTGTCAATTTAATAAAATAAGTGTGAGCTAAGATGCTCAGCATAATAATGTACAGTATGAAAATGACTGTATAATAACATCATATATTATATATATGTTTTATTTAAAAGTAGATTTCTTGGTGTCCCATACCTTCTTATGAAAACAATTCTTTTAAGGGGGTTTTATAACCTGCGAATACCTTAATAGTAATCCCAGCACCTAGGCTTGGGTTACGGTATTGCATATCAATTCCAATTGGAAGAGTTTGGACATCTCACAGGAGCCACCGCATACGATGATCAGTCGTCCTACGGAAGTAACCTTCTTTACTAGTAAAAGGACGAATACCGTCATCTCTCAGGTATCACCCTGGCCGCATTCGGGCTACGTGTCCCATTTTCGGGTATGCACATACTTCACAAGTTCCTGAGTACACAAAGTACCTTCGCCTGCGGTACCTTTGGTAGCCCATCCAGCACACGTAGTACCAGAGTCTACCCCTCCATTGTCCTTCAACAGAATTCTATCAATCTCGGGAACTTGAACCACATCGAAGTTCCCCAAGTGTTTTGCTTGTTGATAGAGATAGTTTATCTTTTTAAATATAAGTGTACATATATGTATATACGTACTTCCGAGAATTTCGGAGGAAGTACTAGGGATGGGAGTTGACCGTTGTCAACAGATAATTAATAAGGGGAAAAGTTTCTTCTTGAAACTATATTTAATATAACAATAAGTCGAAATAATATTCACTGACGATCTGAAATTATTCGAATAATACTTCTAAAACAGAATGTATATCAGGATCTATGATATTTCAACCAATAATAATCCTTAATAAATAATCATTACTTAAATAGTAGTCTATAAATAATTTAAATGATAATTGATATTAATCATACCTCGAATAAGTTATTCTCTAAAAGATTTATTTAAATAGTATTCCTCAACAAGTTTGTGTTTACATAATTAATAATCTATCATGATTAATCGGGTTTGAAATAAATAAACGTTGAAGTATACTACTCCTATAATAAAGGAATACGTATATAATATTTAATATCTGAATCAATAAAATATAGTTGAGGGAATATGCTCGTTGGGAAATTGTTTTAAAAGTTCGAGGTGTTTTAATGTTTCGTAAGTGGACGATGAGTCCCTTTAAAATGTACTATTATGGACTTATATCCGTCCTATAATATCTCCGGAACGATTCCCGGGTTTTAACGCTTAAAGCGAAATAACATTCACGATATATACTTAGCGTACAACATCGCTATATTATGCGAAAATTCAAAAACTACGTATCATGGCCAACATGGTATTTAAGCGATGATAGTAAAACAATCCTTTCACAATACAACAGTAAAAATGGAGTTGGGTTCGTAAACTTGCCTGGGTATCTCGAGGTGGAGGATGCTCTAGGTTCCGCTCGGAAATCTATAACCATAAACATATTTCATTTCGTTAGGTTCCGTCCTAACTTATGGTAACTCGCACTCATGTGCTACTCATTATACACCCTCTCAATTCATACTACCCTTAATATTTCTTTTAAGTCATAAACACTTTATGGTCACTTCATTTTCCTAAGTATCTTAGTTCATTCTCAATATCGACGTCGGCTCCGCTTAAGGATTCTTACGGTTTCTACTCGCGCGGTCTCGGCTCCGACATTTTTATAAAATTGAGAAATCATTATTTTCACTTGAAATTTTTATGACAGTTAGGAAACTCCATATGTTACTCTCTGCAAAAATTTCATGATTTATGAATACTTTTAAGTCTATCCTTTATATTTTCAAAGTTCGTGATTCGTAGCAGTTTTTGTCGCGTAAAACACTTTTACTAAAACAATCATAACTTTTCATCCGTAAATCGGAATCAAGTGATTCAAGAGCCTAAACGATCCTTATAACATTGTCTATCTTAAACAAAGGTTATTTCTCAAGAATCTACAGTTTACAACTTCAAGACTTTCTGCAGAAACTTAAAGTTACGGTTTGTTAGTTTTAACGAAGTTACGTTTACGATCGGGGTTTCGTTTATGCCTTAACTATCAACACAACCACCAATAATCATCATATCATCATCAACACACAAACTCCTCTCAAGAACATCATGTTCTTGAAGCAACAATAACCAACCTTAAATCTACTTAACTTAATCATCAAGATTTCATCAACAACACTTAGTAAGCTAGGTTTACTAACACCCACTAAATGGATCTTAAACATGAACCTTAAATAAAGTTAGGCCAAAGATTTTTACCTTTCTTGAAAGCTTGAGATGTGTTCTTGAAGATGGTGGAGGCTTGGAAGTGCTTGGTATGATTTTTGGAACCTAAAACCATCATTAAAATCAAGAAACCAAAGAGAGGTTACTATTCACACTATTCACTAGTGAGTTTCTTGAATTTATTCCACCCATCAAACTTTGATAAAAAGAGATGAAAGATTTTTCTTACCTTAGTTTAGTTGCTAGGAGGCTTGGGAAATAATTGTGGGATTTTACAAGAACTAGAGCTTGGAGTTTTGAATTGCAATTTCCTCTTTTTTTCTTCAAATTGCCGAATGGGAGCTTTGTGAGGGGGGTATTTATAGCACTTGGTTGCTTCTTTTGGATGATTTCTAGGTTGCTTATTGGAAGGTGACTTGATATCTTTGCAAGTTGATCTTTATTCTTCCTAGGATAGCTTAGGTTTATTTCTTGTCTCCAAATCCATGGACATATCTTTGTAGCTTGCTAGCTTACAAGCTAAACTACAAGGTTAGCTCCTTAGCACACTATTTGCTAGCTAGCTTGGTCATCCTAGGGTTAGCTCACTATTTGATGAAGTAACCATGGTTACTTCCTTACCATGGTCTAGTTAGTGCGTTACGTTTAATTAATCGTTTACGCGTTCGCTCGGTTACTTAAACGTTCTCCGCAATACTTATTCGTAAATGGTTCGCAATGTAATTCTTTTCGTATTTATTTCTTATATTTTTATTTATCCTAATTGAATATAAATCCGTACGATTTTAATCTCGTAATTATATTGTGATTCTCGTAATCCTTGATAAGTCGTAATTACGGTCGTTTTTCAAAGTTCGTTTTCTTCGAAAACTAATAGCGTTTACATACACTCATTTGGTACGTATAGTTGTAATATCGATTCCGAAACTCATTTTCTTATGCACTATATAGTGTGGGCTCAAAAGTTTTTCCCGTCTGTCAGGGTTACTATTCATTAAACGTTTTACAGGGTCTCAAAAATTCGAGTTATTACATCAACCAAGAGAACGCAAAGAATGTCTATTCAAAACAAAAGACTATTTACTATTCACACACAGCCCAACAAGAGAATTCTTGTCCAAAATAAATGGTTAGTCAACTATGTCAAAGAACACCTGTAAAAATTCAGTGTGAAGAGAATTGACATTCAGCCCAGAGCCAACGAGAAGACGTAGAGAATGCTTATCCAAAATAAGGGACAATTCACTAATCAAATATATTCATCAATCTGCATTCACCGATCAAATCAACCCAACTAATAACAACATAACACAAAAAACGTACCAAAAACTAAACTTGGTGAACAGTGGGGGAGGAGGAAGCAACGCGCGAAAAGTTATAGGAGAGGAAGGCAGAAACGGTTTTCCACGGTAAAAGAGGAGGGCAGATCGGTAATTTCACTTCAAATTAGCCTTCAGGCTTTATTAATTAAATAGATATTATGTTACAGTATAATTGACGCAGAACAATTTTTACAGACATGGCTGACAAAAAAAGAATAAAAAAAATTACAGCCACGGAGCTTCAAATCTAAGTACCAGATAAGAACTTCCAATCTTGCGCCTTTCTAAAACTTTTACCTCTTTTACCAATTCCTGTTGAAACTCGGTTTGCAGACACAAGGGATTTGGTATCAGGCCTCCATTTGAACTTTTTGAGTGAAGAAAATAATTTTGCAAGCATAGGTGTTATTTCACTATCCTTTACATTGTTACATGATATCACATTGATGCTTTCAAGTTCCTTCCATAAAAGAATTACAGCCTCCAAACCTATTGTTGTTAGCCTTGAGCACCCTTCTAGAGACAAGCAATTGACCCTCCTGTAACAAAATTTTAACGAGATTTAATTTAGTATAGTTTGCAATATGGTGTATGTTTTGGTCTGATTTATCTACAAGTTTAGGCAAAGTCAATAATATTGCAAGAGTAAGAAAATCAGACACCATACCTGCATATATGTGCTGTGCTGAAAATCTCATCATCTAAACCCCAACAATTATTTATTACCACCTCTTGTACAGTTCTGCATACAAGAAACAAAGCTCCGACACTTTGCTTATCCCTCAATTGGCACCTCTCTAAATGTAATCTCTCTAGTGAAGGGCAAAAATCCAACAACGCATCCGTCCTAAGACCGTGATCAATACTTTTGCATGAAAGAACCCTTAAGGTCTTCAAATTGTCGAAGTAAGCAAGAGCGGGTAACCACATAACTTCAAATCTATGATCACTCAAGGTCAATTCTTCAAGCATTAGACAACACTGCCCAATAGCTTTCATACCCTCATAGCTTCCTCCGCAACCTATTAGCTCAAGTTTTAGCAATGACTTGCACCCTTGAGCTAAAATAGTCAATCCTAAATCCGAGACCAATGAACTATAAATACCAACAACGTTTCCAATCAATTTCATTGTCTGTAAATTCTGAAAAGCAGCTATGGCACGGAGAACCTGATCATTACACATATGCAATTCTAGTTCTTGCAACAGCGGACATTCCTCAGCAACACTCAACAACCCAAGTTCACAAGCATTAACAACTACAAGTTTACCCAAATTTGGATATCGGCTAGCTAATATCTTCAATCCTAACTCAACCTCATGTACAGATAAAACGCATCTTTCTGAAATTAAAGTTTTTGTAAATACATTGGAGTCGGTAAACCTTTTCGAGTCAGAAGGCTTCCTAGAAAAATGGTCTTTACTAGTTGGAGTAGTGCTAAAGTCTGCGCACATCTTACACTCACCAGACACCACTTCCGAGTGGTATATACATGGTATGTTTGGTTTAATTTGACATACAATCGAGTCAATATGAAATGACACAACTTGGTTAGTCAACAAAACATATGAATCTTGAGGTGAAACTACACAAGCATTAACCAAATTAACATGAGTAAGATTCGGAAATCTTATAAATATACGACCCGATAAAAGAAAGTCCCAATCAAGAAGCTTCACTGACCTAACCAAGCTGCCATGAAGATTCAACCACCGTTTAGAAACAAGAGAATTTGAATTTCTTTCTGACTGCGAGAATCTAGAAAATATCTGAAGAAGAATCTCATCAGACAGCAATGAAGTCCTGTGAGAAACAAGTTTCGGGTAATCAAAAACCAAAGATTTCTCTGGTGGATTAGCGGGTTTGGTTTGTTTAGGGAGATCAAGATTTTGCATAGAAAAAATGACATTGTCAAGAGTTTTGGTATTATTCTTGAACCACCAGCTTTTAGGACTTGGAGTAACTTTAGGTTTTATTGGTGAAGAGACCATATCTATTGTTTGCACCATAACTTGAAGAATACAAATGTAGAGTAGCTGCTGTTGCTTCAGTTTCTGTAATGGTTAATGAGAGTTAAAAAGATGTCTTGAAATTTCTCTTTTTAGCTTTTACAACGGCTTCTTGGACTATCAATATTTGAATGATATTATAAGAGGGCTGCATAAAGTTGTTATTGTCGTTTCTTTCCCACAAGCAATAATTAAATGGTTGCTTTTAACGGTTACTTATTTCATTCAAGGAGGAGTATGTGAATACAAAATAAGCATAATGACGTTATACTACTGTAACATCATTTTATGATTTCATGGGTTTGAGCTTCTTGCAGCTAGCACTCGCCACTGGTTAACCAAATTTGGCAGATTCTGTTAAATAATTCAGCTACATTTAAATTTTCTATGCAATATATCAGATGGCAAATAGGTATATACTACTTCAAAACCTATCTTACCATCAGATCAAATTATTCACAAGGTGTAACACGCATCCTTAATTTCTATAAAACAGTTAAAAGGGTATTTAACTGGAACATAATATCCATCACTATCTTTTTTTGCATGAGTCATGACAGGCTCACATTTACCACAACTCCGGCAAAATGTTCTCTCAGAGATGCGAGGGTAAGCCGACTACTTGAAACAGAGGAACTAGTTATAATTGAAGTCTTCCGAAGTCCGCAGACCTCTGAAATTCCATCACATAGAAAACAAAAACAATCTAGGTTAATCAAAGTTCCACGGTTAGAAGCTTATTAGTAGCTACTGTCTTAGGAATCCACTAATCATCAAAGCATTGGTTCGTAGACAAAAATGTATGATGTTTGATGCAGAGCATTACTGGTTTTGATTTTGAGTTACGATCAATTTAGAAATGTAACTTTTGAACCATTGAAGTGCAAGACTTGAATCAGGCAATAATATTTGAAGGCGGTATTTTACAAATGTAGGTGGATGCCTGAATTGGCAAGTGAAGTAAACTCTAGTCAGTGAAATATCTTATCTCAAATTATCAGAAGCAAACAGTCGGTACATCGAACACGTATAATAAGAAAGGTTTAAGCTCGTGAATGATTACCTTATATGATGAGGGGTGATAAAAAGCCACTGCGATCCCTGTGCCAGTGCAAAATCGAGTAGCATGCCTTCACTGATTTTTCTTCTACATGCATGCTGACAAAAAAGAAAGCAAACAAGAAATTTGTTTGGACTAATTATTTTTCTTTCTAGTGAAATTTGTTGGACTAGTTTGGTTGCTTCAGAATTCGAACAAATGGCAGAAAACAAGACGCTCGTTTTTATACTTCAATAAATAACAGTTTTCACATTAGCCATGAAATCATCGTTCGCTCATTTCATGAACAGTCTGTGCAAAGCAGTAGGCTGAGAAAGAGCGTTTGCCGCCTCATCAGACATCAAGGACAAAACTAACTGTAAGAACTTTCACAACTGCTGGAGATTAAAAATTCAAAGCACATTTGAAGGCTAAAGGGTTTAATTATTCATTCAAGAGTGCACATGAAATGCCTCTGGTGTCTTGAACACCATTGTTTGAGGCACCTTAACTTGAAAGTAAGTAACTTAACATTAAGTAATTAGGAAAGTATGGTCCAGATCAAGAAACTATACGATGAAAACTATAGTGATTAAGCATATCATCATCATCCACCCAGATTACCTCTATGATCAAGAGAGTCTCCTCTTAATTTTATTTAATATGGCAACTGATCCTTTCTTCATCAAGTCACCGTTAAATTTGTTGCACAACTATAAGACAACTTATCTTCTGAATAAATGAAGGAAATGATAATGAGAAGAAAACATGGTATCCAAATAATGAGTAGAATGCGTAAAAATCATACTGCAAAGTTAAGTGAAGCTTCAGAAGAGCTGTATGTCTCTGAAACTTGCTATATCGCCACTCTAGAGATCTTTGACATGCCTGAGTAACAGTTCAATATAAATATTAAAAACAGTGTGCGCAAACACACAAACACACACTTTATTTTTACGTAGAAATGTACAGGAGTTTGTATTCAGTTCCTAAAACAAACTTGTTTCGTGATTTCCTGAGGAAAAAACAGATATGTGGCCACACTTCAATGCAATACAATTATGTCATGCAAAAACAACCATTAGACCGAAAATCTAAAGAATGATTAGAATACTAAACAAGCAAACACAGTGAAGAAACATTTCATAAGTCTGCTGTAGCCTGTAAATTGTGGTAAGAGTAGTGCCTGTAAACTGTGTACACCAAGCATTTTCCTTGTGGTAAATAGGGAAAGACCCAACTTTTTTAGTTGTTGCATCTAAGGAAATCAATAGAACTTACAGTTGTGGTAAGTAGAGAAATACTTTGCTCACATGTAGTTTCTAACCAAAATTTAAAAGCCTGCTTCTTCTTTTTGAAACTTAAAGCTCATTCTTGTCATGCATCATGTTGAGGTCATCTATATATTCTGGATACTGCATCTGCAGAGCAGGCTTCCTGCATATATATCGTATTTTTGTGATGCTTAATTAAAAAACCGAATGTGTGGTTAGTGTATTTTTTAACCCTCCTGCTGCAATCTTTAGTTGATAAGCCGAGTTGTTCTAGGTTGCTCCCGCCATTTCGCCTAATGCTTCGATCCTACATGTAACTGAAGCTGTTGTAATTCATCTTATTACATAATGACAACAAAAACCGGCAAATAAATAGAATCATTTAACCGATTAAGTACTAATATTTGCCTAAGGAAAGAGTTATCTCATCTTGTATAGGAAAGATTGACAGATTGCCAGATGCAAGGGAGCTACCAATGAAAATAATAGACATAAGATGAATCAATGATAAGTTAGCACTAATTTAAAAATCGATTTAAATTTAAAACAGGAAACATCTCGCAAGTCAGAACTAATATTGTGTTTTTTCTAAACCTGCACGTTTAAAAAAACCTTGATTATTTTTTGGAACTTTGACTTCATTGAGGTTTAGTTCATAAGAAGCACCCATAAATCATTGAACAACTTATGTGAAATGCATGCACGTAGATCTCGAATATGTTTAGGAAGAAAGCGTCAAGCATTTATAATATTCTTCTGTCTTCGTGCTCTCCAACTTCTCAAATTGTTCACGTACATGCACAACTGCACATTATATGACCCCCGTCAACTTCATATCCAATAAAAAACACACAAACTAAATGGACTTCACGAAGTCTCTCAGACGTTATGAGGCGCCAACTGATGCTGGACGGCGGTCACCAGGACCGGGCCTAACACGAAGCAAAAGTGGCAATACTCTGGCCTTGTCATTGACCGAGAAGCCTATAGTTCCAGTGGTTCACCGCTCTAAATCAACTACTAAATCAAGAACAAAGGCGTATCCGGATCATTTGATGATCAATGCAGAACCTGCAAGTACTACAACTTCATCGAGAAACAAGAAAAAACTAAAAGCAGACAAAGACAACAATAAAGATGGCACGTTTGTTCGGTTTTTACAGAGAAACACTCATTCTGATAAAATTGTACAAAAGAATAGTAATGCAAGGTTAAAGCCTACTTCTCCATCTGCATGGGCTTTGTCGCCAGCGCGATCTTCGCAGTTTTCTCCGGTGACAAAGACTTATTCGTCTTCAGCAACTACTTCTCCATCTGCGTGGGGATTATCATCAGCCCATTCTTCCCCTGCATTTCCAGTAACACACAAAACTTCCACATCTTCAACAACCACTTCTAGCATGAATGGTGTTTTGAACTACTTCAAAAAGAAGAAAGTCTCGTCATTGCAAAAACTAGAGTATCAACATTTTTTGGTTTTGAATAATAATCTCTTGCAATGGAGGTATGCCAATGCACGCGCTAAAGCTGCAATGTATGCACAACAGACAATTGCCCATGTAAGGATATATTCTCCATTTCAGTATCATATACTATGTATTAGTTATTGTTTTATTGCAGTTGTGTTTATCCTAATGTGTTTATTTCACATCATGTAACAGAAAAAGTTGTACAATGTATCTGTTCGAATCTTGACGATGAGGAACTTCATCTTAGAAAAGCGAGTTGAAATGCAGAAGTTGAAGCAAGCTAACAAAGTCTATCAGATAATTTACTCACAAGATCACTTGCTTAGACTATGGGCAAAAATGGAGGGCAAAAATTCTGAAGCTGTTGGCAGGGTAATACGAAAACTGTCAGCAATATCAATTAGAGTTCCTCTGGCTGATGATGTTAAGGTATAAATTAATAGCTAATTTTCTACTCCTTTTTTTATCAAATATGAAATCCTGGCCTGTTGTTTCCAAATTAGCAGTATACGAAAATTTTGTAGCTTATGCATAAACGGAACCCGGCCTTGGATTTATCGTATATCTAATTGTGTAGGGAGATGTTTTCTTGGTCAATGATGCCATGAGCAAGGCTACTAAAGTCATGGAAAATGTGGAAGAAACATTACTCAAGAAATTTGATTATCAGGTCAATATTGTAATTGTATGTTGAGAATCATAAGCACAGATAGTATGGTTGTAAGAACAGAACTGAATATAAGATAGTCAGTTGTCTAACTTGTGTTACTGGTTTGACTCATCACATCAGGTTGAGAGAACATGTTATCTGTTAACAGAGCTTTTAATCATAGTAAAGCAGCAAAAGGAATATTTGGTGGAACTGGAAAACAGTGTGTCACTGATTGCTTCACTAAAGGTGAGAAATTCTTCCACTCAAATCACCTTGGTACATCTTCTAACCTCACTTTTTACATCCAAACAGGTAGTAGTACATGTTAGTTTCAGGACCTAAACATATGTTTTTTTCCATATATGTGTGTGTTCTGATATTAAAGTCTATTTCTATGTCAAAACCAGGCAGAGGAGAAAAGCTTAAGGATTCAACTCATCCAGTTAAAAGAGCAGTAGAGAAGAGCTAAAGTCCATTCCTATGTTATATACAAGAAATCAAGAACTATGTACTGGATCCATTATCATCTTTTTGTGACTTACCAGAGGATATGATCATCGAATATAAATTCATTTCGACACTAGAAATATCCCTATTATTCACTAGGTTGTCGTGTTATTCAGTTTTCAGGTTTTATACTATTTGAATGTTGGTTCATGGCAGTTCAAAACATGCATTATCAACAAGCAGATATGTTATGTATTTATAGAAGTACTAGTTTTAACAAAATACTAGCTAAATTACATTGACAATGAAAGCAAGAAACTCCTATACCAATGCCCACGACAATGAAAAGATATTCAAAATGGATCAAACATGTTTCAACATTCTGTGACAGACTTCGGTCCATCAAAATCAGCCAGTAATTTGTTGACACCCCCAAAATCTCCATTTCCAGGCACCTTTCTTTTCGGCTTGGCTTCTAATAACATTGATACCACATCTCTCATTGGCGGACGATCAGCAGGATTTCGACTAGTACAAAGCAAGGCAACCTTTAGTACCAACATCATTTCCTCTCTAACAGGTGCACAAGAAGCACCTGCATTCTTATCAAGCACATCTCTCAGTCCTTCTTTTGTTTTGATCTTTGTTCTAATCCAATCCACAATGCTATTCCCATCTCCAAATTCCGCATTTACCGATCTTTTTCCACTTAAAATCTCCATCAAAACCACCCCATAGCTGTATATGTCACTCTTCTCATCAACTTGTAAAGTGTAGGCATATTCTGCAGATGAAGTAAATTGTCAATCAGTTAAAGCTACTTTTGGAACAAGATATATTACTTACTCTAACTTGAAATGTTTGTTACAGAATAACAGGGATAAGATCATAATGGGGACCCAAGAAATGATAAAAAGGCAAATGCAAAGAAAAAGGGCACATCACGCGTAATAGTATTGTGCCATAATAGCTAGAAACTGGAAAAAAAGAAAAAGATGATGAGTTTGGTCCATTCCCTACTCATAATCATAACTAATAAATCGGTCCAATACCATTTTTCCACTCACATTTTTTTTACTGCAACAAAATCTTTCGATTAAATTTAACCATCAAAAGTCACGAAACCACTTGTGATCATAATCGAACTTTCAACATCTTGTTACAAACCCAAAAATACTTGGATTATGAGATAAATTATTTAGAACATGATGCCATAGACTACATACAGAGCTAGAATCAAAAGTTATATATTGATGATCAATATAACGTGACAACTATCACGTTTTGCATCATCCAGGAAAACGGATTAAACGACCAAAGACATCCAAGTAAAAACAAAATAATAATATGATATAATTTGAAAATTGGGCGCCATATGGGAACAACATGAAAGCAAACGCACAGATTTAAACGAAAGATCATACCTGGCGCAATGTAGCCATATGAACCAGCAATCACTGACATAGACTCGTCGCACTGGATCAACTTGGCCACTCCAAAATCCGCTACTCTAGCTTCCATCTGACCGTCCAATAAAATGTTACTAGGCTTGAGGTCGCGATGAACAATTACTGGATCACAGTCATGGTGAAGGTAGCAAATTCCTTGAGCTACACCCATTGCAATCTTGTAGCGGGTTAGCCAATCCGCTACAAGATTATCACCTTTATTATTACTATGTAACAAATCGTCTAAATTTCCATTAGGCATGTACTCATATAACAGCATTGTGCACTCGCTGTTACTACAACATCCTAATAATCTGACAATATTCCTGTGCCTCACGTTTCCTAACACTTCCACCTCAGCTAGAACGCCTCTTCGTCGTCTGATTGTCTCTTTATGCTTTCCCCACAGCTTCTTCACTGCTATGATCTCGCCACCTGGCATTTCAGCCTTGTAAACAGTTCCAGTAGCCCCCATTCCTAGAATCTTATCTGTCATAGACAACGAATCCAAAACATCATCTGCCGTGAAATTTAAACGCTGGAAAGCTGTTAATTTCCAAGGCCCGATTTCCCTGTCACCTGATGCAAATCCGCGGTGATATCTAGCATGGTAGTACCTAATTCCTGCAATTAACGCGAAAAGTGCAATGCCAAATGCTGTTGCCATAATCCACACAATTGCGCCAGCAGTTCTTCTCGGCTGCTTGCGCTGTACATCTACATCTCTTGGAGAAAGATCAGTTGAACGGCAAGGATTCTTCAGTATACCTCCACAAAGACCTTCATTGCCAATAAACGACGACGGATGGAAAACTGAAAGTACGTTACCTGACGATGGTACGGGACCAGTGAGCTGATTATAAGACACATTGAAACTTTCCAGCGTACTACAATTATCAAAATTTGAAGGAATTGTTCCCGCCAGCAAATTATGTGATAAATCAACATCAGTAATCGACGGAAGAGTTGAAATTTCCCAAGGAATGATTCCTGTCAGGGAATTTCGACGTAAATTCAATACAATAAGCTTCTGACAGTGACTAATGTCCCAAGGAATGTTACCACTCAATGCATTTCCTTCTAATTCAATCCTGTACAGTTTTTCACATCCAATAAAGTCGGGTAATTTTCCAATCAAATTTGAGTGACTAGCCGAGAATATCTGCAAGCTTTGAGAGCTCCAAATATTAACTGGTAACTCGGCTTGAAAAAAATTGTTGGATATGTTCAAGTACTCTAGCTTTGGCGCATTGATAAGATCTCCGGGAAATGATCCACTGAAATTATTTTTGCTAACGTCCATATACGTTATATTAGGCGAGTGCCCAAAGCCTAATGGTAATGAGCCATTGAGATTGTTGTCTTGTATCCGAAACCTTGCTAATGATGTGCAATTTACTATTGACAAAGGCAATTGACCAGAGAATTTGTTCGAAAATAGTAGGAGCTTCGCAAGTTTATTGCCATCGCAAACATGTGGAGGTATAGGACCGGATAGCAAATTTGAAGAGGCGTCTAGCTTTTGTAACATTCCGTTTGAGCCGAGCTTTTGAGGCAAGATTCCAGTGAGAGAATTGTTCCATATAGATAGGAATTCTAGGCTAGGAAGATCAGCAATGCCATCGGGTACTTCTCCAGTTAACTCGTTTGTCATTAAATTCAGCGTGTTTAGTTGCTTTAGTAATGAGAGTTCATTTGGAATGATACCGGTAAGCTGATTAAACGACAAATCTAGAAACTTCAGTGATGTTAATTGAGATAGAGTTGAAGGAATGTTGCCTGAAATGCCGTTATTGAAGAGTAACAGAGACTCGAGCTTTGTCAAGTTACCGAGCTCTAGTGGAATTACACCTGAAAGATTTGAAAATGAGATATCGAGGTAGGTTAGATTTGATAACTGAGAAAATTGTGCTGGAATTTCTCCGCTGAAGTGATTGTATCCAATTTCAGTTCTCTGGAGTTGCTTTAGAAGGCCTAATTCAGATGGAATTGGACCAGTGAGTAAGTTTCCAGCGAGGTCTAGGTACTTTAGGACTGGAAAATTTCCGTAACTTGCTGGAATCTCGCCAGAGAAGTAGCTGCCACCAAGGTTGAGGTGCTCGAGAAACTGGAGGCTAGTTAACTCTTTAGGTAAAGAACCATTAAAATCATTGCTGTATGCGTCTAAAATGGACAAGTACTTGAGTTTTGAAATGGCAGAGGGGAACTCAGAACTGAACGCGTTGCGACTAATGTCAAGGCTTATAAGAGAAGGTAACTCGAAAATGGCTGGCGGAAGAGAGCCTTGAAAAGCGTTACTGCTAAGATTTAAGTAACGGAGGTGGCCTAAATGGCGAATATTGGAAGGAAAAGTACCCGAAAGGTTGCGATTGGAGAGGTCAATTGACACAACACGATTGTGTTGGTCACATTTGATCCCGGACCAGTTGCACCAAACAGGATTAGAAGAAGGATCCCAATCGCGTAGATGATGTAAAGGATCGACAAGCGATGATTTAAGCGAGAGCAAGGAGAGGAGTTGGAGTGGCAGAGTTGTGGTGCCTGAAATGCCTCCAAGAAAGAAAAGAAAGAAAAAGAAATGAGGTTGTTTCATGGTTTTGAAATGTTTGAATTGTGTGTGTTGGTTCTGGTGTTAAGAAGAAGCTAGAAGAGTAAATTTAAGGAAGATAAATGCTTTTGTGGAGTGCAGTTTGGTGCAGGGAGGGTGGTGTATTTCTCATGATTGGTTTTCTTTTCTTTGTTTGTTTTGAGTGATGGTGTGGGGAAAAAAGAGAGGGAGATAAATTGAAAGAGAAAAGAGGTTACAAGTAAAGAAACTGCTATTATATAGCTACAGTTTCAATGTTTCATCAGCTGCTACCCCTTTTTTCTGTTTTGTCAACAATTTAGTGAAACTGAACTTTATATTTCTTTCATCAAGAGTATGTTTGTATGTATTGCTTTGTCTGCTCTCAATACCATGCTTGTATGATTTCTTTTTATTCACTTCTACTTTTTCATCATTCCTTTAACTTTGCAAATTAACCATTCTGGCTGTTCAGTAGTGGTTAATGGATTTATCTAATGGTATCTATCACCATCTCAGGATCCAAGAAAGTGATTTCCATTCATCAATTAATTCCCACCATTAATAAGTATTTAATATGTAATTTTGTGTTTGTATCATCTAGTAAAGAAATTGGTCCCTCCTACTTGTTTTCAGAACTAACCTAAATGTGAGTCTGTGACAATTGCTATCTTATGAACATGGACCACAGCCCTCCCTCTCCTCGAAAGAACTTGCAGAATTATTCAAGTAAAGAAGTTGATCTACTTGGTACTCACAATACAATACGTATATTGAGCAGACACTTAACCATCGCAACAATCACGACCCTTCATGATATTAGCAATCTAAAATGTAACTAAAGCATTTCAACCCCAGTGAGGTTCCCGTTGCCTTGGTTAATGTTGTTTAGCTCTTCCTAATGTTTGCAAACCACGTCTCTTTCAATTGTTGATTTGATGATGGTTCGAAGCTCAAAGTCCTCGGATATCCTAATTGTCCCACTGTACTGTTGGACCAGTAGAATCTCTTTTGTCAGTTCCAAAATTCTCAGATCATCAGCTAAATGATGCTTACTCTTTTAAATTCTTTAGCTTAAAGTATTCTTACGATAGAAATATGTTGAAAACTTGAGGTATAAGCCCAGCTTTACCACTCCTATATATCTTTAAAACAATCGAAAATTCGAAATTATAGCGCTCTTCCATGTAACATCGACACTTCTAGTCAAGTACTTGGGGAGGAGCATCAATCAAAACATAATAAGACTAATATATCAGGATGCTCCGTACAATTGATGTTACATCTCTCTTGTACGGCACATCTTACATACATATGCATACTGAACAACTTTGTTGCGTCTTAAGGTATAAACTTCTAAGATAGAATCAGAAAAAGATATGTATTGAAAAATAAATAAAGGATGCGTAACCGCCAAAGTTGTATTCCAGTTGGAAACAAGAACAAACTAGCTTTTAGTGTCGTCACGATATACTTTGCGTTTTGTAGTATATTAAGCAGCACAAACTGAATACATAAATGTGCGAACCAGATTTCCAGAAAGATTAACAAACACTTTTAGTTACTTGGGTGCTAGAACAGTCCCTAATTTCCCGTTGCCAAAAAATTATGTGTCCGTTTGAATCATGAAATTATTACGTGGTTAATATAAACGCTTACAAAATCTCATTAACATTCTCGTTAACCGGTTCGAAGTTTTATGATCCAATGGAGGACATGTATATTTAATTGTGAAGTTGTAAGTTGTAGTTTGTTGTGAATTTTTGTTTTGAAGAACAGTTTTTTTTAACTAAAAAACTGATGGAGCTGAAGTTTATACTACATATCACTAAGGGGAAGTGTTGTTGAACACTGTCGTTCCCTAAAAAAAAGTACTGGTGAAAAAAAGTGATGTCCCGAAAATTTAGATGACTGTTTGATAATTTTTTTTAATTTATGCATATTTTGATATATAATATATAAAAATAATATTTTTGAGAAGGTCTGATGGTAAAATTAATAGCTACTTCCTAAAAAAGCTAAAAAGAATGGGGACATAATTTTTGATAACCGCAGCTTTTAAACCAAAACAGTTTCTCCTCGCCGCAGTTTTTAAAATCTACAGTAAAACCGAAAAAAGGAAGTAACAAAATGGAAAGAGAGAACATTCTGTAATAACTGAACCTTCTTTTACGGCACAACCAAAGTGGGCTGGGTCCACGGGCGGGATAGTGGGGCCGATTATCACCCCCTTCTCATTGCACCTAGCCCATGTACAGTATAAAACATAGTTTCAAATTTGGTATACTTAATTTTTGATTTAGTACTAGGCCCTCGCGCATGCCTCTTTCATCGAACACGCATGAGTCCATTAAACGCCGACTACAATCGCACGCCTGCTGTTCGTGCTTGGATATACAAATTCATATGAATAATTCTAGAGTTCTCAAGTTGGCATTCAAAATCAATTTAGAATGTCATCGTGCCGTGATATGAAAGAATACAAATCAATCAATAGTAATAGATTTCATGTATTTACATAAATTTAATTAATAAACATATTTTAAATTATCAAGTCATCAATATCTTGATAAAAAAATTTGATATTTAATTTAATACATGTAACACAACTCAAAAGTCAAAACAAATAGCAAACAAATACCCTCTTACATTATGCAAGCTGCAAAGTGCCCGTGTTTAATATTAGTGCAAACAATTGATTTTTAACTTTGATACGCAGTGTCCGAGCCGGACAATTATAGATACTATGGCTAAAAGAGAAGAAAAAAATTATAGCTAACATATCTTTTTGAATTTTTTTTATGTACAAAAAAATTTTATTGAACATGAAACATAAGAACACAGTCGGGATGAACCCCAAAACTGACAACTACAACCTGATTGTGAAACAAAAACCGATCTAAACAAATAGCCGTTTTGTTTTCAGATTGCTTAACAGATAGAATATAAATATTCTTGATAATAAAAATGATTACAAAAGTTTCTCCAGCAATCCAATCGACACCACTATCATTGAAAATAGTAGAACCACATTTGACTTGCGTACGTAAAAAACCGGTGATAGACCAGTGTTCATATCCATCAGTTGCACCAACTGAGGTTGGGGGTACAAATGCCCCATATATTGACCAATCCTTTGTTGTGCGAGGTGAGCTCTCACGATAAGTACCACAATTCCAGATTTGAAATGGGTTGCACAGATCTCCCAATACACCGTATCATGACAACGAATCAAAAATGCAACAATACATACACCCAAAAATTGGGGACAATCAACAACCCAAAAAGATGGGTACCGTAACAAGATCACACCCAAAAAGATTTAGATCTCGATTTTATTGAAAACTATTATAATAGAAATTAAAGATTTAGAAATAGAGGAAACGGGATGAGATGATGGATGGGACGGATGTGAATTTGATGGAAGGAGGAGATGGTGAAGGATGTATGATAGTTATGAATGACGGTCGACTCTCATTAGGGTTTTGAGAGAAAAGAAATTGAAGGTTAAACGTTATCTTTTTGAATTTTTTGTTCTAAAGGCGACTAAAAACAATTTTTAACAAATTTTTATATGTTTTTTTTCCTAAATATTGAGTAATTATACTAAAATTTTCTATTTCGGTGAGGTTGTCGATCCCGTTAGCCCTTGCATAACTTTTTTCTTGCCAATTGTTTATTTCAAATATCGAATTCTCGCATTAAATTTCTTGTCGTATAAGCCGAAAATCTTAATATATACACACGTTACTTACGGATAGCCGGACAGGAGAATCTATGTACCTGCAACCTGAAAACAATTTTATTGCAAAAAGTCATTATTCACAATTATATCATACATATTATTTAGAGTTGTTCACAAAACGAGCCGAGCCGAGTTTTGATCGAACCGAGCCGAGCTTTCATTTTTTTTCTGACGAGCCGAGCCGAGTCCAGCTTTCTTAACGAACAAAAACCCGTGTTCGAGCTCGAGCTCGTTAACGAACGAGCCGAACACGGGTTTTTATCGAACAAAATCGAGCTGAGTCGAACCGAGCCGCACACGAGCCGAACACGAGCTTTCTCCATCAAAATGAGCTGAGTCGAGCCGAGCTGTAACGCCCTCCAGACCCGGGGTATAAGTCTGGGGGTTACTAGCTAATCACAAAACCTATAATATCTGATTAACAATTAATAAAGAAATGAAATTAAACCCCTTTAAAACTAACCAGGATCTTTTTAGGTTGAAGTATGATAACAAGAACCACTATCTATTTTATTACAAACCATTTTCAAATTCTCACAAACTCCCTTTATTACAAACCATTGTCTATTTCATTTTAAACTAAGTTCAACTTTTATTCAAACACACACTATCTATCAACACTCCACCTGCTTGGTCAACTCAAAGCTTTCTTCCTGGATTGGGATCAACACCTTGGGTATGAGAGGATCCCGAGGCTTGACCCGCTTCTTTACCACTCGAGCCCTGATGGGTTTCATATTCCTTCTTAACTGAAAACAATAAGGTGAATAACAACAAAAAGGGTGAGCCAAAAATTTGCTCAACAAGTCCACAAAATATAAGCAGTGTTAAAGCATTTTAAATGAATCCGTAATTTCGGGTATATCTGCAAAGATATAACCTCACGAGAATAGAAAGAAGGTCATTACTGGCGAGTACAAATGAACTAAACTGGACAAAAGTTCGCATCTATATTCTGCTGATCAGTCAGAATATAATGCAGATCTATATCTCACTATATAGATCCAGTCGGGTACCCAGGCACTACGGCCCGTGTCGAGGCACCAGTCAAATCCCGGTCCTCAGGATTAAGACACACTCAATCCCAAAAATATCATTATCTAGTCCATCGCTTAGCAACCGGAACAATCGGTATGCTTGATATATTCCAAACACCAGGACATATCAATCTCAATGCATTATCAACGGGATATGAATCAGAAATCCAAAGAAATGGAGAAATCAAGGATCGATATGAAATATGAACAGAGGAATAGCAAGTGTATATCAGTGATTAAGAACAAGAATTAAAAGAGTGCAAATGTAATAAGCATTTGAATAAATATCATTATTCTGAAAGTAGAATAGGGGAAAAACTTGTCTTCTGCGCGACTCACTGCAATTAGATCACTTTCGTCTATCACCTTTGACTAATACCGACTCAACCTGCCTGGCTGGCTTAGCTTCTGTTAGGAAAATAGACTGGTTAAGTCATTTCGTACTTCAATTGCATCTTGAATCGACTTCACACCGTTCCTAAAATCTACCCATGCGCTTATGACTGACTCATGTATTATTTATTAGCAAATAAGACTCAATTAACCACGTACTACACATAAGCACATAATCATTTTTATAGTTAAAATAATTTTTAGAACCAAAATCGACTCGTTGATCGCTCAACTGATCGTTATCTGACTCGTTTCTCATTTTTCCGGAATTTTTCGGACTCATCTTGGCACGCATTGCGACTTATAATCAAACAAGTAACAAAATCAACTAATTTCTAGAAGAAATTAAGCTTTGATATTATTTTTAATGAAAAGAATTCATTTTTCTGAGTCAACAGGCTTTCGTTTCACTCGAATCAGACTAACGGTTGAATTATTATCAATTAAACACTAATAATTCCAATTTTTATTCACTATAAATAATTATTACTGATTTTTAAAACTCAAAAATAATTTTTAAATCATTATTTAAGAAAAATCAGAAGTAAGAATAATTTTTCTATAATTTTTGGAATTAAAATGAATTTATTATGATTTATTGAAAATTATTTGATTAATTATCAAAGTAATTAATCATTTTTAAATAATTAATAAATAGTTAATAAATAATATATACATAATAAATAATTAAGAAAATAATTCAATCTGATTTTTAGAAAATAATTCAGAATTATTTATAATATAAATCAATTAATTAAATAATTAATTAATCAATTTATAAAATAAATAAATCTGATTTTCAAAATAAAAATAAAATTAAAATTAATAATCCAGAAACATATGTCAGAAAACAATCCCTGACAAAATAAGATCAAACCCGGGTTGCAAATCGGGTTGCAACCGGGTCACCAAGAACATCCCGGGTCGGGGATGAACTCACCGGAAAATTTCCAGATTCCGGTGGGTTTCCCGGACTCCGGCGTCCCAATTCCTGGCCAAACAAACACCGTTTGGTACCGTTTTTGATCCCAAAACATTCCAAATTACTCCCCCAATCTGTTTCAGGCCAAAATCGACCAGAAACATCCCTGCAACAATTTCTCCGATCAAAACCGACTTCAATTCCGGCCAAAAACCCATCTTTCGATTTTGTAAATCAAACTCAACGTTCTATAGTGGAAATTAAAGCTATGAACACACACAATCAAAGCCCTAAATTTTCAGGAACCAAAAATTCACAGAAATTATCGAGTTGTGTTTTGAAAATCTGACATAAACCCTAGAAATCGTGAATCACTATACAAACATCGTTCGTTCAATTAAACACCATGAATCATCTGTAAATCATCTAACAAAGCTATATCAATCATCAAATCATCAAAATAACTCTAGAATCAAAAAGTCCTAATTCGAGCATAAACCCTAGAAATCGAAAATCAAAATCAAGGCATTAAAACATGAAATTGATGCAAGAAACAGAAAGAACGGATCAAAACCTTCGATTTGAGTACTTGAATCACACGATTTGATGCAGAAATCAGCTGGAAATCAAGGTTTGATTCTCGACCCGATTCTGGAAATCCCGACCCGGTTTCAAAGAAATTTCTGATTTTAATTATTAATTATGATTAATTAAATAAAAATTAGGCTATTTATAGTAGTAAAATTAATACTCCTAATTAAAATTAAGGCCTTAATTCTACACTTTTTAAAATTAAGAAGCCCCTAATTTTGTAATTTTTGGGTATTAAAATTTAATTTATAAATATTTTATATATACAATATATATGCCAAAATTTTCCAAAAATTGTGAATATTACAAAAATGCAAGGAAATAATATAAATGAAAGTCCTATAATTTTATAAAAATAAAAATGTGATTTTTGTGGGGGTTTTAACACCCAATGGGACCCGAAAAAATCATTTTTCGTAAAACGAGAAAATTTATAAAATATCCAGATGTTCAGAATATTGCGATTGTAAAAGCCGTTTAATGAAAAATAAGGCCCATTATTTTATTTGAAATACTGGCTTTAAAATCATTGTCTGGGTCGTAAAATGTTTGAAATGAAAGCAATGAATGCAAAATAAAACATCTGAAAAATACCTTAAAAATACAGAAATGACACAGAATGCACATAACAAGTAACAATTAGATTTCAACAGATAATCACACGTAAATGACATATTAATACACATATTTTATTATCAATATGATATAATACAACGTAAATTTCCTTGTCGTTACACGAGCCGAGTCGAGCCGAGCCGAGTCGAGCTGAATTAAAAAATTATGGTCAAGACACCGGTTGAATGTTCAAATAACGAACCAAATACTTTTATCCTTTTCTAAAAATTTTGTCATTTCACTAAAATATATTGATTTTAACATCCGTATGGTTGGATCATTCATAAATATTTAAAAAAAAATTGAAACATTAATATGATACTAAACACTAGTTACAAGTACATGTCAAAACACCGGTTGACTGTTAAAATAATAAATTAAATACATTTATTTTTTTCTAAATTTTTTGTCATGTCACTAAAATATATAGATCTTAACATCCGTACGGTTGAATCATTCATTAATATTTTTAAAAAAATTGAAACATTAATATGAGATTAAACACTAGTTACAAGTAGTGTTCAAACAATTGGTTGATTGTCAAAATAACAAACAAAATAAATTTATTTTTTTCTAAATTTTTTATCATATCACTAACATATATAGATATTAACATCCGTACGGTTGGATCATTCATAAATATTTTTTAAAAAATTCAAACATTAATATGAGACTAAACACTAGTTACAAGTAGTGTTCAAACAATTGGTTGATTGTCAAAATAACAAACAAAATAAATTTATTTTTTTCTAAAATTTTTATCATGTCACTAAAATATATAGATATTAACATCCGTACAGTTGGATCATTCATAAATATTTTAAAAAATCGAATCACCAATAAGTAAATAAATACTAGTTACAAGTAGTAGTCAAAGTACTTGTTAATTATTAAAATATCAAATTAAAAAATTTATTTTTAATATCTGAATTTTTTTCAAAATATAATTTGACATTCGTATAATTCAATAATTTAAAAATATTTATAAAAAATCTGAATAAAATTCATAATAATTAAAATATAAAAAAAAAATTATTTTTTTTTTAGCCGAGCCGAGCTCGAGCCGAACATGTCAAAAGTTAGGCTCGAGCTCGTTTTTTAATGAACACATTTTTGTGTGCGAGCTCGAGTTCGAGCCCTTAACAAACCGAGCCTTTAACGAGCCGAGCTCGAACTTGTTCGCGAACAGGTCGTCAACAACTATCAACCATCAAACATTCAAAGTTCAAACTACTATGCATAGCGAAATATGAGTAATTATGTTGCTAGGTTTAGATGCACACTTGCCCAAGTCAACAGCCAAATGTTGTAGAAAAGATGTGGAAGATTAAAACATAATTAGCCATCAACATGTTGAAGTTGATGATTTATGCTATTCACCTTAGCTAACATGACCCATAGCCAATTCGTCCCAAGTTAAATTTGCTTCATTCCGCATCTACGGGAGTTCGAATCCTTGACATTTCATTAAAAGAGACAATATGCAGCACATTTTTCCTAATTAATCATAGCATTATATAAGCATATATAGCATTGTGAGAAGACATGAAAATATTCCAAAATTGATGTCCAAAAAGCAGGAGAGGTACAATCAAGGTTCAGGGTTGTTGAGAATCTGGGCACAAAATCTGAAACGCAAACAAAAAAAAGAAAAGAAAAGAAAATAGGGACATAAAGATAAAGGGAGAGTTGGGCCCAGAAAGGAATGATAGAAGCAGAGAATTAAGAGGCCCAAAAGAATGACAAGAAAGGCTGTCACATGGGCAGCCTCACCTCCACAGTCCACAGTTAATACAAAAACAAATGGAGGCACTCCTTTCATTTGACTTCAATTTGGACTTTTGATTATAACATTTTCTCCTCTCTCTTTTCTCGGTGGAGAACAAAATCATTATATTTTTTAGGTGGGTAGAAAAACTCTATAACCACGCATTTCAAACTATTTCAAATTGCTATTTTTTTGTACAAATTTAAATCTTCCTTCTTTTTTTAATACTTTACTTCACTAACAGATTTTCGGAACATCTAAATTTTTGAAATTTAAATCTTTAATTAATTAGTTAGTTAATTAAGCAAAAAATTAATTTAGTTAAAACAAAATTTGTATAATTTATACTAAACTGTAATAACCGGAATGTGATATAATTTGCTTCAATATTTTGGTTATTAAAAAAATAGTGTTATATACATACGAAACTACTAAATTGCTAAATTATTAAACAGTCTCCTTACGTTCTTAAATTACAACTTATTCTGCTAAACCACAAACATATCTTCTTCTTAATTATATTATTATTTTTATTATAAATCTACAATTATAATATTTCTATATAAATATGTTAAATTTAAAGTTATTATATAATAAATAAATTTTCAAGAAAATAATGCTATGGACAATATGTGACAATTTGTAGAGAAAGAAAATGAGATGGAATCCATTAGCAAGATCTTGATAATAATTACACATTTGAAAGTTTTCTCATCGGTGGGATTTTATGGGTCACAAAACAAAATAATACAACAAAAATGCTTAATGCACATAACACATCCGATAACTTTCTATATTACACGTCACATTATATCATTTACATTTTAGTGCACTTGAGTAACCTTTTGCTTTAAGTCTCTCTCACTCTCAGAGTGAAAAACACACCTTAACTAATATTAAAAGTACATGACAGAATTAACTGACTAGTTAACCAAATGATTTAGACCTAAAAAGTAGATGAAAGCAGGATAAAGACAATTAGAATTTTGCTAATGTTAATTGATATACTATGTAGAAAGGAGAATATATTAGTTGAAGGAGTCGATCAATTACTTCTATTAACTGGCTGTCTTAATTGTCAACCTTCTATAACACTGTAATATTGCCAGTAGAGGGGTTTCTTCTTGTGTTTCACCTTTCAGACTTTCCTTTCTATATTAATTGATATGAAGTTCATGGAATGTACATTTTTTGTTGCCAACGCAGAAGAGCTCAATCGCAAAATCGGAACACTTAGGATAAAACTGTCCCCCTAATCTGCTCAATCGCACAAATTGCTCGCACCGTTCTTTGCGGATAATTGTAAAATGCGAACCGAATACGAATTAAAATTACAGAAATCGTACATTCGTAAATTGACTGCGGATTTGATTTTTAAATAATCACAAAAATCGAACTGTAACCACAAACCGCTATATAATATATATATAACCCCGGATGGTTGTAGTAACCACCGGAGGCCCCGCATTGTTTCATTGCAGCAGACCTCCAGCAATGAGACATTGCGGGAGGTACGTACCATAATGAAACAATGCGGCAAAATTCATGTTTTTATTTAATTTCTAAAATAACAAAAAATCATATTTTAATAAATTATTTTTTTCGATAATAACGGAGTTAGAAAATATATAATTAATTTTAACAACCATTTATTCTATATTTTTTAATTTTATTACTACTTCCCATTTATTATCAATTGTATAATGAGTTCAAAATTTAAAAATAAATTAAATATATAATCGGAAAAATAATTAAAATATTAGTTTTAATAAAAAAAAATAAAAAACCTAAGATAGTAACTGAAATGTATGAATGGAGTACTGCAAGTATGATTGTTTATTGATCGAAAGGTGCCGTCTTCGCTAAAACTTTTTTGAGTAAATTCTAATCAAACCATTTTAATTTAAATTTTAAATATGTCAAAATTATGTATAATAACACATTTGTACTCCTTAACGAAGTTATGATGAATTAAATAATTTTTATAAACAATTTTTAATTTAAAAAAAACAAATGAGTACAAAATAATAATAAAAATCCCTCCCGCAACGCGTCGTTGCGTGAGGTGTTCGACCCACCCCAACATATATAAAATATTGTGGCGGGTGGTTAAAGAACCACCTACAGCAATGTTTCATTGCACTAGCCGCAATCAAATAATGATGTAGGTGGCAGAGGGTGTTTTTTTATTTGTAATAAAAAAATGTTTAGCATTCCGGGGGCTGAGTTGTTTTATATTTTTTTATATGTAACGAAAAATCGATAAAATTTCATTTTTTTTAGTTTTCCACATTTTCAATTTTTAGCATTATATTCATTTACTATAAATTAAAATTGATAAATTAAATTGGACAAGTACAAGAAAAATAAAAAAAACATAAAACTCACAATATTAAAAAAACATAAAACTCACAATATTCCGTTATAATAAAAATTCGAAAATACTATTTCGAACAAATAATTAAAAAATACTTTTTCACTCAAAAAATTCAATATTTAATTTAAATATTTTAGTTTAAAATATTAATTCAAAAATATCAAAATATAAATTCGAAAAAACATTTAAAAATTAATTTTTAACAAAAAAATAAATTAGAAAAAATAAAATGGGCAATAACCGTTACATTTAAAACAGCGTTCTCCAGCAATGTTTCATTGCACTAGCCGCAATGAAACAATGCTGTAGGTGGCAGAAAGTATTTTTTTTATTTGTTACGAAAAAATATTTAGCATTCTGGGGGCTGAGTTGTTTTATATTTTCTATAGATAACGAAAAATCGATAAAATTTCATTTTTTTTAGTTTTCCACATTTTCAATTTTAAGCATTATATTCGTTTACGATAAATTAAAAATTGATAAATTAAATTGGACAAGTATAAGAAAAATTAAAAAAAACATAAAACTCACAATATTAAAAAAAATATAAAACTCACAATATTCCGTTATAATAAAAATTCGAAAACACTATTTCGAACAAATAATTAAAAAATATTTTTTCACTCAAAAATTTAAATTCAATATTTAATTTAAATATTTTAGTTTAAAATATTAATTCTAAAATATCAAAATATAAGTTCGAAAAAATATTGAAAAATTAATTTTAACAAAAAAAATAAATTAGAAAAAATAAAACGGGCAATAACCGTTACATTTAAAACAGCGTAATCGAGCAATGTTTCATTGCAGTAGTCGCAATGAAACAATGTTGTAGGTGGCAGAAAATATTTTTTTTATTTGTTATGAAAAAATATTTAGCATTCGGGGGGCTGAGTTGTTTTATATTTTTTTTATAGGTAACGAAAAATCGATAAAATTTCATTTTTTTTAGTTTTCCACATTTTCAATTTTTAGCATTATATTCGTTTACTATAAATTAAAAATTGATAAATTAAATTGGACAAGTACAAGAAAAATAAAAAAAAACATAAAACTCACAATATTAAAAAAAAATATAAAACTCACAATATTCCGTTATAATAAAAATTCGAAAATACTATTTCGAACAAATAATTAAAAAATACTTTTTCACTCAAAAATTTAAATTCAATATTTAATTTAAATTTTTTAGTTTAAAATATTAATTCAAAAATATCAAAATATAAGTTCGAAAAAATATTGAAAAATTAATTTTAACAAAAAAATAAATTAGAAAAAAAAAACGGGCAATAACCGTTACATTTAAAACATCGTCAACCAGCAATGTTTCATTGCACTAGCCGCAATGAAACAATGCTCTAGGTGGCAGAAAGTATTTTTTTTATTTGTTACGAAATAATATTTAGCATTCCGGGGTTGAGTTGTTTTATATTTTTTTATAGGTAACGAAAAATCGATAAAATTTTATTTTTTTTAGTTTTCCACATTTTCAATTTTTAGCATTATATTCGTTTACTATAAATTAAAAATTGATAAATTAAATTGGACAAGTACAAGGAAAAAAAATAAAACATAAAACTCACAATATTAAAAAAATATAAAACTCACAATATTCCGTTATAATAAAAATTCGAAAATACTATTTCGAATAATTAATTAAAAAATACTTTTTTCACTCAAAAATTTAAATCCAATATTTAATTTAAATATTTTAGTTTAAAATTTTAATTCAAAAATATCAAAATATAAGTTCGAAAAAATATTTAAAATTTCATTTTTAACAAAAAAAATAAATTAGAAAAAATAAAGCGGGTAAGAACCGTTACATTTTAAATATCGTCCTCCAGCAATGTTTCATTGCTCTAACCGCAATGAAACAATGCTGTAGGTGACAGAAAGTATTTTTTTATTTGTTACGAAAAAATATTTAGCATTCCGGGGGCTGAGTTGTTTTATATTTTTTTATTAGGTAACGAAAAATCGATAAAATTTTATTTTTTTAGTTTTCCACATTTTCAATTTTTAGCATTATATTCGTTTACTATAAATTAAAAATTGATAAATTAAATTGGACAAGTACAAGAAAAATAAAAAAAAACATAAAATTCAGAATATTAAAAAAAAACATAAAACTCATAATATTCTGTTATAAAAAAAAATTCAAAAATAATATTTCGAACAAATAATTAAAAAAATTCTTTTTCACTCAAAAATTTAAATTCAATATTTAATTTAAATATTTTAGTTTAAAATATTAATTCAAAAATATCAAAATATAAGTTCGAAAAAATATTTAAAAATTCATTTTTAACAAAAAAAAATAAGTTAAAAAAAATAAAGCAGGCAAAAACCATCACATTTAAAACAGTTTCCTCCAACAATGTTTCATTACACTAGCTGCAATGAAACAATGTTGTAGGGCTGACTCAATACCTCAATGCGGTAGGTATTTGTTAGAACCACCTGGGGCTATGGAAGGGCATCATATATATATATATATATATCATCAAACGCAGAAACAATCATATATAAGAATTAAAAGATAAAGAGTTTTGGGTTTGGGGATGTAATATATATCATCAAATGCGGTAACAGCCATATATAATTTCCAGTAACCATTGTTAGTACATTTTATTTTTACAAATTTCTAATATTTGATAAGTTAATTGTAATGAACTATTTTTATTTATCATTTATCGTACAAGTCGATGGTTGAACCGCAAGTCGATCCGCACCAACCGCAACCGCGCGGTTGAAAAAATCGCGGTTAACCGCAACCGCAAATGCGACCGAGGTTGAAGATTTAAGAAAACCGCTATATGTGATTTGGTGCGATTTTGACCTCCAAACCGCACCAAACCTAACCGCGTACACCCTTACTCAGGGGAACAAATTAGGAGAACGGAAGATCAATAAAACTACGTATATCTTGCCCTCCCATAACTCATTATTAAGTACTCCCTCCGTTCCGTTGAATCGTATACGTTTTGATTTGGACACGGAGGTTAAAAAAAAGTGGAATGTTGTAGGAAAAAGTAAGAAAAATGTGTAAAGTTATGGGGTCAATAAGCTTACTAGTTTACCGGATACGAGAATTCTTGCACTGGGAATTTAATATTAAATGTATAAAGTTAGTGTAGTGGAACTATGGAAGAAAATAGTGGATGTAAGTGCATGTAGTTAATTTTATATTATAAAATTTTTACTATTTTTAATAAATTTTGAAATATAAAGAATTGAATGAGACATTTCAAAAAAGACAGTATACAGAAATGGAATGGGATAGAGGTAACAGTGCAGTAGATAAGCTCTGCTACTTAAATCTCACTTGATAGGCACTGAGAATGCCAGTTTTGAGTGGAACATATAATGGGTATGCTTTGCTTTGTAAGCAAAATAACTCAATAACTTCAATTCTTCACTCATTCAATTTCCAGGAGTGGACTAGTGGTGATTAAAACCCTATATGCCATCCAGCACTTGTAGATTTTAGATTCTCAATTAAAAAACAAGGCAATGCAGGAGATTATAATGCAAAAAATGAAAAATGATCATGCCATATTATGGATTCATCTTTTTATGGTTGGATACCCTTTTTTGTCAACATCTCAATTACATGTTTCATACTTCTTCTATTCTTTTTCCCCCACTTTTTTGTATGAATGAGGAAAGTTTACTTCGATAGCTTATAATTACTAGTTGGTCACTCTTAGAAACATTGGAAGACAACACATTTATAGAGTATAGACCCGTGGAGTTTCTTTTATCATCGTGTTTTTTACATGGTTCATTCTTTTACCATGTCTCTTACTTATTAATCGCTACAGCAATTTACCAAGTCTGTCGCCTTGATATGATATTAGAAAAGAAGGTTACATCACCCAAGAAATTCGAATACGTAAAAAATAATGAAACAGCCCATCTTTGTCCAATGCCTTTCGCTTTACAACTCGCAAATTGGAGCAAGGTCCGAGTCAGCAATACTACTACCCCTGATCCACTTCAGACTTCAGGGTATGACATTTTGAGTATCTTCAGCCCGCACTCTGGGGACATTTTTCAGGTTTCTATCGCTACGAAAAATAAATAAATAAAATTGAACTTCTGTAAGCTGTTCCGTTGAAATGGCAGCAATGCCATATTGATATGGTTCACACCTCATTCTTTTCAAGGAGCATCCCCTAAATTTGAAATCCTGTCCAGTATCCACAGGCCACGGAGAAGATACAAATTTGAAGATAAATTCTTTCAAATTTATCTTCCTAGATTACAGGAAAAAAACTGCAATAAGCTCAGTTTATGTTAGATAAGCCAATAGACAAATAGATGCACAGAACAACCAATTAACAGCAATTTAAAATTCTAACGCTGTGGTGAACTTAAAGTTGTAATTGCTATGCTAGACTTTAAAAAACCTTTGGAAAATTGCTTGTAAATCAACTTGAGAAAAAGGGTAGTAGAGCAGCATGTTTAAAAGATCATTGACAAGTCTAATGTAACATATAACATTGAAACAAACACAAAACTTAGTATCTTGCACTCAGAAATGCTTCAGGATTAGAGTCCTAGCCTTGCAAATAGAAACAGTACACTAGAAATCCAAAAGGATGATGATCTTAGTGACTTATAACACTCTATCTGAGTATTATTAGTGCCACATAAAACTCTATGAGCATTAACGGTAACGTCGAAGAGACAATGTGTTGTTTCTCTTCCAGGTAGCCCTTCTTGAAGGTCGAGCTTTGTGATTGCGGTGACCCTTTCCACGTAGACCCCTGTATTTCTTCCCAGCAGAGGTGAGTCCACGGAGCTCTCTGTGCTTGTGAACAGGGTTACAAATCCAGTTGATCCTTGGGTCATTGCGGATAGTAGTGTGGGCAGCATCAACCAAAATTACCTCAAAGTACTTGTAGGTTGAATCCTGAATAATAAATGTCAATTAGAAATAATCACAGTGTTGTGCAATTCAAACATATCCTTTCAAGAGATGCGTTGTAAGGTACACACAAGTGAAGCAAATTGTACTTAGAGGTGATACTAAAACATAGCATGGAAATCATTTTGCATGTGCATACCTCATTGACCCAGTAAGAATTGAGAACCTTCAAACCAGCAAGCTTCCTCCCTGCACGTTCCTCAGCAACTGATCGTTTGCTACGCTGAAACTTCAGCTGAGTCACACCCTGGTTTGTTGGCTTTCCATAAACAATACCCTTGGAAACAGGTCTCTTACGTCCACCACGTTTCACACGTACACGGTAGACCACATAACCCTGCAGCAGTCATCATACTATAAGCAATCTGCAAGATCACAAAAATCTGTACAAACGGAACAACACAACCCAACTACCTGACTCAACAGTTATCTACATATATTTTTATTAGCTTCATAACTTATCAACAAATGCTTTGATTAGTTAGGACAGCAACCTAATGATTTTATTTTGCATTAAAAAGTATTTAATTCCAACATAATTTACAAACTGAGATACACCTCATAAAATTTAAGGATAAGGTCCCTTGCAACTATTTGCTATGACATTATCAAAAAGACTAGAATATTATATATAATGTATCATGACATAAGTGCCCATTGATGTTCTTGGTTAAACACAATCCACAGACCACCACAGACCACATAAGGGGAAACTGACAGACTGGTGTGCTTTTCAGTATAACTTATCTAATTTAGATATTTATACCGCAAAACTCAAATCAAAGGGAAATAAGGAATTGTACAACTAATATCCTCCCCACACAATTAAACTATAGCTTGGAAAGAAAGTGATATGATTCTAACACCTGTGAAATTGTTAAGTTCAATATCACAGTTAACAGTTCATATAACCTTTGCACCTAGCTTAAAAAGAAAGTGAGATGATTCAAATAACTTTAAAATTGTATACTGCAATATCACAATTAACAGTACATATAACATCTGCAGCCAACAAAAAAATGAAACGGACATCCGGTACATATAACATAAAAATCCTCAAACTATATATCAGGCATAGAAGTGTACACTGAACAGATCAATATACAGTGGTCTCCAAAAGAGCAACTTCTTGAACAAGACAAACTTGTCAAGAGGCAACGCTTCATTAGCTGAAAGGGGACCATGGTTAGAGACAGATTAGGAAAATCTAATGGTGAGGTAAAAAAAGAACTACAAAAACTGCAAGTCAAAATTACAGTAGTAATATCATGTAGATTACATTTAAAAAATCTTTAGAAATTAACCCCTGATAGGGTATTAGAGGTAATAACTAAGCCGTGGGGAAAAGCAACAGAAAGGTGAACTTAGACCTTGTAAATCCATTCATGGCCATAGCTATCATTAAAATAGGTAAATACCATATATATACAAGGACATATTTAGTTAATAAGAAAAATATATGATACATATCACTAATAATTTGTTTGTTTAGACTAACATTTTTTTTCCAAAGAGTTCAAATGTAGTTCTTCAAAAACTAATTCCAACAGGGATTACTCAATTCATTCGATTTTTTTATTGTTTTGTTTATATCATCTACTTTAACAATTTTTGGCTTTTATTTCAGGGTGCAAATTGGACAAAACAAGAAAACCCCATCATCCAAACCAACCTTCATATTCATGAGAAAATTAATTAACATATTACTGCTGAATTACACATCTGAGGATTAATTCAAACCGCCCCTCCCCATCTTCAAATTTACAAATCTCCATCACTTGCCCTTCTCTATGCCATCCAATGACATTTAACAATTTTCATAAAACAAAACAAGACCTTGACTTAAGACAAAGTACAATAAAACCAGAGTTTTGTGTTCTTTTTTTCATTTCCAGGCACATTCCAAGACCACTGTTCTAAATACACAAACCATGGCATACACACAAACAGGCAAACATGCCGATACAAATTTCCATAAACCGAAAACTAATCTTACAATCAGTAGCTACAACCTAATAAAAAACAACCCCAACAATCAATCATAGTTCCGAAGCTGCAACACAATGCAGATCACTTGAATAAACAATCAAATACAATCAATTAAAATGTTGAATAAATGTGAGTAGCATATATACCTGCTTAGCTTTGTAGCCAAGACGACGGGCCTTATCGGGGCGAGTGGGATGAGTGACACGAACAATGGAAGGATGCTGACGATACTCCCAGCACCTAACTCTCTGCACAAACCTCATCACATCTGACTGCTTCTTCCTCCATAGCTCCGATACATAAGTATAAGCTCCTATTCATTTTTATTACAAATCAAACCATAAACACACATTTATAACATAAATAAAACATCATAAACCTGTGTAATAAAACTAATGTATAAGCCCCTATTCATTTTCATTACAAATTAAACCATAAACACACACATAAATATAAACCAAAGATAAAACATCATAAAAACCTGTGTAATAAAACTAACACAGCAGATCTTACAACCTTAAACTAAACGTAACTAACAAATTAGTAACAAAACATATGATCAAATCTAAGATTTATACTTATATTGATATAGATGTAATAAGGAAGATTGAAGTAAAATGCATACCCATTGTTGAAGTGATGAGAATGGCCTCTCTTGGCTTGTCTTAGTTACGGCTGAGGAATGGCTAGAATATATGAGAATGAAAAACCTAATTAGGGTTTTAACTTCTCACTTATAAAAAGGCGACTGGGCTTCTTGGGCTTGGCCCAAGATGATTTAGGTGTTTTGTGGGCTTTAGTAAAAATTGTAGAGGGATTATTGGGTTTACTGGTCCATGAACAAATATTGATTTGTCCGATTACATTACATGGAGGTTTTTTTTTATTACTTTTTAGCGAAATACACGGGGCTAATAATAAGAGGAAGAAATGACAAAATTAGTGCTTGTTTGGTTAGTAAAGGGTATTAACTTCCTAAATAAATTGAACTTCCCATGTAAATAGAGTTTCCGGGAAGTGCTATATTTTTGTTTGGTTGACGGTGGCAAGTTAATCTTACTGGGTATACATTTCCCATTACTTGTTTCGTTAAACTAGTCTACTTCTGATCTAATATATATACAACGACTACCATACCCTTGGGCACATGAAGTACATTGTTTGCTTTTTTTACATTGTGATATCTTTTGTGTCACTGTAGTATCCTCTTGACACTGCATATGACTACTTCAACACTAAAAAATATTCACGGACAAAAATTTGAATATATTCATAATGGTCTCCGAAGAGCCTCTGCACACTATTCATATTCAACAATTTCATATCTTGGAGATTAGCAAGTCAATTAAAATAATAGCACTTAGGTGTATTTATTGTAATGTTCAACATTTTTTCTTGTCCACGGTATTCTATATTGTGTCCAGGAATGAATATATTGACGCTGATACTTCTCTCGATTCTCAAAATGAGACTTAGAGGGGAACTAACAATACAAAGTGTGTGAGATCATATTTGAACCACCCGTCATAAAAGAAGGATAAGCACGATCAAACGCCTGAATACAATTTTACAAAATTTGCATTGTAAGATCAGTCCTTACAAACATACATATCCATATTCTATCACATAACAACTTTTCAGGTCACAATGGTAACACTAATCTCTATACTTTTTTTCCTCTTTAATAAATTCCTCAGACCTGCAGCTAGCCTGTACAAATTCATCTCGAAAATAATCTCATGTATAGCTTTATTCCTCCTGACATTTCAAAAATTTTCAACCTCAAACTTCTTGACTTGTATGGTAACTACATAAATGAACTATTTCAAATGAAAATACTTCTGAACTGAGCTAATTATTCTGAGATTAGGAGGGGGTGACGAAAACAATATTATCTTCACAATAAACGTCCAAACACATCGACACACTTTTTTCGATTATGTGTTAATTTGACATAGCCAAATTGGCTTGGAGTGAAACTGAAATTGTGTTCTCTGCTTCGGTGTATGAAGTAACTATGGGCCTAATAGCGTATTAGGGGGATTAAATTCAAGACAAAAATGTGTGGATTAAAAAAAGAAAGATTTCCAACAATTAGAAGCAGGAGACAACTTCAAAATTAAAAGCAATCATAAAAACTTCAAATAAATAGTGTTTAATTCAAGTATTGGATACTAACACCAAAAGCAGAAGGTTACAACTTCAAAATGAGCAACTTAAATATTCCTACACCCCATCAAGCAGTAGGATAATTATTTATCTTTTTCATCCAGGATTAACAAACCTTGCACATAAGTATATTTGTAATCATCCGGAAGACTGAAAAAGAAGTCAACTTCAAGAGAATTTAGAGCAATTTTTTTCGATACCATCAATACTTGAGGAGCACTTAACCCTTGAATTTTTATTACTTCGGATGTTACCTGCATTCTTCTTTCTGCTGAATCAGACTCATGCTGAAAGCAGCTGGCAAGTCGTCCGATATGTTCACTAGCAGTCTCCATAACGCCACTCATTTTTTCAAGCTTGCTGGAAAAATCTTTCAAAACTTCAGTAGTTTCAGTCCTAGCCTTTTTTGTCTTGACAGAGGATGATGTGCTTGAACCAGGAGTCTCCATTTAACGATTCTGTTTATTAGAAGTATGACTATCCTCTGTAAAATTGGGTACTTGTTCATCTTCTCCATCCCTTATTTCTTCCTCAAGCTCTTCAAGTGCATCCATTGCATTTGCATACTCATTTCCTACAGCCCGGTCTTTCCCAAATATTTTGCTAAGCTCATCAAATAACGGGAAAGGCTTATTCCTCAGACTTGCAGCATTTGGGTGACTCTATAATGCACAATTGACACACTTTTTATATGTTGTAACATTAAAAATATCAAACAAATATAATGTCAGCCATGTTCATTGCAATTTTTCAATAATTACCTTTACCCAATCATCCCAAACAGATTGTGGACATGTGACAAACTTTCCTTCGTCATTCCAGCCAAAACCACTAGCACTTGGACCTAACATCTCTGCAATAGCATCATATTATTTTCTTAATAGCTTAATTCTAGATTCGATATGAGGCTTGGCTTTTTTGTCACAACCAGGTAATTTTTGTTGCATAATAGTCTTCACTTTAGCCCAAGCACCGCTTTTAAATTGACCATTGTCTCCTTTCTGGCCACCCAGTTCCAGTAAATCATTAATTGCATTAACAAGTGCACGATCCTCTGCAGCTGTCCATCTCGAGCATTTTCGAGTACTATTGTTTTCATTTCCTTGTGAGTTTCTCATGATCACTGGAAATTAAGATGAAACTACATAGATAAAAATACGATTTAAGTTTTAAGAAGCTAAGCATAGAAAAGTAACAATGGAAATATGATAACATGAATGACCAGTTATATCAAAATCACTCACATAACTAATTTACCAGTGAGTACTATTATTTTATCGCGAAAATCAACATTTACTATTTAAATTCAGATGACATAAATAAGTATACCGGGGAACGGGGGATGAGAATGACAGTAATAACCTGACTATAAATTATATATTTCCGGAGCTACCTTTGCATCATATAGATCCCTGTAATGGTAACCAAATACATAGAATGTCACAGAATTAATTTCACAGTATTACTAGTACTCTAAAACTAGAGTTCAATTAAGAAAACAAAAGCAAAACATCACAGTTAGGCCAATCAATTTTTTTCTAATAAATAAATTACAAAGCAAAATATTAAGTTCCTAGTCGAAAGAAAGCAACAGAAAATAAAGTTCCTTAAAACTACTAGCTGGTTTTTTTTGCGAAAACTATAATTGCCGGAGATGCGCGTCATACATTTCATGTGCTAAATTATTTCTAAAAGTAGACCATGCATTGCTACTCTCCATATGTCCAATAAAGTTTTCATCCAAATCTTCCATGTTATCTCTAAGCAAATGCTCCAAAGGGCCTGAATTCATGTATGTTCGAATAAAATTATGCATCAGCGCGCATGCCAAAATAATTCTACCCACAGTCTTCCTAGAGTACCAAGTAGTGTTTCTTAAAATCCCCCACCGCATTTTAAGCAAACCAAAACATCTTTCAATTACATTCCTGGCTTGAGAATGCCTCATGTTAAAATATTCTTCTGCCGATGTTGGTTGAGCACCATCCTTCCACACACTCAAATGATATCTTTGCGCTCTATACGGGGTCAAAAATCCGTCACAGTTCATATATCCAGCATCACATAAGTAGTAATATCCTAAAATATAAAGTACAGAAAGTTATTAACTCTTTTAATTAGATAAAATGAATTATATCAATTATTTAAAAAAGATCACTAAATACATTACCTTGGGGAACTTTTAAACAATTCTTTCTAGAAAGTGCATCATAGAGTACTCTATTATCATGTGCTGAACCCTCCCAACCAGGTAAAATATAGGTAAATTGTATATCACGGGAGGACGCTGCTAAGACATTAGTGGTGAGTTCTCCTTTTCTGTTCCTGAATCTAGCTTTGTCTTTATCGCCAATCCGAACTTTTATATGAGTTCCATCCAATGCACCTAAGCAATTCTATGTACTCATAAAGAAAATATTTATATAAATTTACAAATTTGCATAAAAAAATCAAAACTAAAAGTACATTAATATTTCATTTACCTGAAACCACATCCATCTCTCATCTTGGCAATCTTCTGTCACCGGTTGGGGCTTTTTTAGTAAAAGATGATTACATCTAATAATAGCTCGTAGTACAGAATTGAAATATCTGGATACCGTCTCACCACTTCTTCTAAAATGCAACTGAACCCTTCGATTTTTTGTATCATGAGCAAGTACATACAAAAATATTGCAACCACTTCCTCTAAACTCGAATTCTTACTCCCACGCAGCCCTCCAACATCTCTAAGCATCTCACATAACTTATAGAAACATGCTTTATCCATTCTTAAATTATCTAAGCAAGCTACATCGCTATCTTGAATTATTGGTCTAAGATTTAAATGTCTGGCCAATAATCTCTCTTGAGTGCAATTATCAAACACATATGTTATTGGCATGTGAATTTTAATATTTAAAACAACAATTAAATGAACTAACTCAACTATAGTTTCCATGAGCATAACCATAATATGTTTATAAGTCACAACACACGCAGTCAGAATTTCTTTACGATTACTCAAAGGTGGGCGCGCCATTACTGTATAACAAAAATTCACATAAACGATTAAACTGAGATAAGAGGAAAAAATAATCACAAAATAAACTAAATTCCTATCAATATCATCACACGTCTTTTATTGATCTTGTAATCTAATAAAATCAAAAAAATTATATACAACAACACATATAAAATACGTGAATTATATGTTAATAAAACTAGTTGTAAATCGAGCATGAAGAAGGAAATAATAACATACCAATTTTCTTTGGGTAAATGTGAATGTGGAGCAGAGAATTGAGATGCTAATTAAGAAGATGTCTGTGAATATATTATATAAATACACCTATAAACCTAAAAGAACTCGCTCTTTTTTTCTATAAAGTACGCGCCTTTTCTTTTTTTAGGGATAATGATGTCTTTTTATCATCTATCTACACAGGAAGTTTGAATACCCGTGAGGAGTGTGGGTTAGCCACTTCCTTAGTTGGTGGGTAATAGAACTTACCAAGTAATTTGAACTTCCTTTATTTTTAATAACCAAACAACTCTATTATTTGCACTTCCAGGGAATTTCAAATACCTGGGTAAAATAATGTTAACCAAACAAGCTCTTATTGTTTTTGATAGCATCCACATTTAGCTAACCCTTGTTATTCGAAATTGGATAAAAAGCTAAATGTAAAAAAATCAGAATTTTTAATATCTCGGCACTTGAGATTTATTTAAAAAAAGAATTTGATATATCTAAATACGTAGGTGAGTACAATTTTTTTTAATGTTAATATACGAGAAATACATTTGTAATTATATAACTATTGAAATTTTACTAATTTAATTATCATTAAAATATACTAAATACTCATGTGACTCCTCTAATTATATACATACTTAGGACACTTTTCTCAAAAAAACAAACACCACTTCTATTAACTAATAACCTATGCTCCCAAAACGAACAGACCAAAATTCTTTGATAAAAATTAAAAATTACAAAAATTCGAATAGTTGATAAAGAAATTACGAATGGTTGTGCATTGATTTGTCACATAGTCAAACATTTTAATAGGAGGGCTAACTTTTAGATGTAGAATTGTTATCATGTAAATTAATTATATGTCCCCTTTCACTTGCTATAATTATAACTTGAATCTGTAAATGAAAATTGCACCGAAAATTCTATCTTTCCTACTCTTTCTCCTCCTCATCTTCCTCTCTTTGCGATCAAATATAGTAGTTCTTTTAGTAGCTTTTTTTATTGTTACTATAGCTGTTATTTTATAACACGTTATCAGCACGAAACCCTGCCGAAACTGAGAAGGTATAATTTTATTTAAATATACATATATATAAGTAGACGTGGTTATACCCTCAAGATATAATTTAAATATATATATGACCGGAGTATATGTGGTTACACCATATACTAATAATTTAAATATATATGGCCGGAGCACCGCCTATTAAAATTATTTTACGGTACCATTTAATTTTGGGTAATACTGATATAGTGGGAACCTTAATTTATATATTGTATACTTATCGGATAATAACTTTTGTGCTCTACTTAACTTATCAAGATTTTTTTCTTAAATTTATTATTTGTCGAATATAACCTGAATACGCAGACGTTTGTATGGCGGGTGAAAATCCATTTGTTATTCTATATATAGATCTGTTCATAATATCAATGATAATAATGATATATACATCGATTATTGTGTATTTATTAACGCACCCGATTAACTAGGATTTTATGCAATATACTCATTAAACTTTAATAATTTTCGTGTTAATTCAGATTTAGTATGATAAATATTAATTACAAGCTTGTCGTTCGTTGCCTTGGACATTTCTGGCTATAATTATCATAGGTACAAGATGTAAAGTTGCACTTGGGTTCAAAGAAATTTAGTGATACAATAAAGGCAGAAAATAAATCCACGGTTGAAGAAAACTTTACCTCTATAATTTTCTACGACACCACATGCATGAAGATTTAAAATCTGAGAACTTAGAAGCCGAGGATCCCTTTATTTTATGGGAAAATCTAAAGAATAGGTTCGATCACCATAAACTAATTTATCTACTTGCAGCTGAAAATGATTGGGCTAATTTTAGACTTCAGGATTTTAAGAGTGTCCGAGCATATAACTCTGCTTTGTTCAAGATAAGTTATAGGCTTATTATCTGTGGTGAGAAAGTTATAGAGAAAAGAAAAATCGATAAAACACTATCAACTTTTCACCCCAACAATATCAACTTAGCAGAGATGTACATGGAGCGCAAATTTACTAAGTTCGGGGATCTTCTATCAACTCTCCTCGTTGCTGAACAAAATCATGAATTGGTGATTAAGAATTATCAATCTCGTCCAATAGGATCTGCCCCATTACCTGAAGTAAATAGCATGTCATTCTAGCAGAATGTACGTGAAAAGGGTATAGAGGTGGACGGGGCCAAGGTTGGTACCGTGGACGATGTCGTAGCCATGGGCATTTCCGTCCATATAACAACTCTGGTCACCGGAAGTGGCAATCTGAATCACAGAGTAAAAGAAAGGCACCACGATGAGGAAAAACTAAAAATGTTTGCTATAGGTGCGGCATGAATGGGCACTGGATACATAATTGTCATGCCCCAAATCATCTTGCTAATATATACTAATCTTCTCAAAAGTCAAAAAGAGAAAATGGTAGAAACAAATTTTGCCAACAATAACATAGATGATTTCCCGAGAATCATAACCGGAGGAATAAGCATTAATGGTATGTGTTAGATATTGAGTACAACACAGAAGGGGGGGAGGTGAATATGTTTCTTTGGATTTTTAGCTTTTTAAAACTTGTTTGGATATGGTAGGTGAACAAAGCAGTTTGATTGTAGAGAAATTGTGTTAGCAGAATTAAAACAACAAGCACAACAAACACAATATTTCAAAACTCACTTAATTTTTATTAATTAAGTTTGTCTTGCTACAAATTCTATGTTCTTAAAAATATAAGAACTCAGCTTCTTCCTTGAGAGGATACAAAAAAATATAAATCTGTTTGTTACTTCTAAACTAAGAACCGGTGTATGCTTTATACACTAGCATCACAGGTTTACAAAACTTGCACTAAAATGTACTAAACTCTTTTCTAAAATAACCTTTTTCTATTTTCATTTCTAGCTTAACAAATCTGTGCGGAATCTTGCAGGTCTGGACTATCCCTTGTCTAGTTAATCTTGGCTCTTGATCTTTTATTCTCCTCAACTACTTTGTAGACTTTTCAATCTAGTTGATAGATCGTTTGTTGACTAATAATCTTGGATCTTGAATTTGTTTGCATTATGTATTTGAGAGGCATATCGAGATCTTCAGTTTATTTTATAGAGAAGTGACATCTCGATAAGTATAATGACTTATCGAGAACTCTGAGTTCTCTCTAGGTATATTTGACTTGTCGAGGCCTCTTGATCTTTGCATGTTAAATGACTTGTCGATATGTCTGAGATCTCTACATGTAGAATTGACTTGTCCATATCTCAGAGATCTATAATGAGAAATTGACTTGTAGATATCTCCAATCTTGACATCTTCATTTTGACTTATCGGTATCTCTGAGTTCTCTATATGTAGAAATGACTTGTCGATATCTCCAATCTTCACATCTTCATTTGACTTGTCGATATCTCTGAGACTTCTCTATAAGCCATTTTGGACTTCTCGATAAGTCATTCTAGAGTTCTCGAATGACTTCTCTATATTACTTGATCTGTGATTTGTCGATATCTTAACTTAGAACATTTTTCCTAAAACAATTTTATTCAACTCCAAGCTTCTTCGCTATTGTTGTGTATATGTTGTGTACTTGATGACTTCATGAACAGAACACCTTGTAGATTTTACTCAGTAAAAATGTAGCACTCGACGGATAAGGATTATAGTCCTGACGGATAACTCATTTTAGTCCCGACGGATGATGACTTATTATCCATCGAGTGAGTAGCTTATTTAACAATAAGTCTGTAGTACATTTTTGCATACACATTGTTTAGAATCTGTAGTAGTACTTAAGTCATGTTGACTGTAACTAGATATGCAGAATAGGTTGATTAATTGTACATAGATGATGTCTTGTAATTCTACATAAATGAAATGAAGTCAAGTGCCTGATTGCTACCCGACGGATGAACAACAATGGATTCGACGGATGATCAACAATCCGACGGATGATCATTAACTCGACGAATGATCATAAACCCAACGGATAAAGAATTCAAATATCTGTTGACAGTGACAAAGTCACATGCGTCGAGTGTATGTAAATGGAATGTGGTAGCCTATTCAACTGGGTTTTCGAGAACAAAGAAGCATTGCCATTTCCACACTATTATGAAGATATTCAAATATACTGAAATAGAGTAATGAAGTAGCATTGTATTAGACTTCATAGTTTTTGTTTTATTATCATGTCTTATTACTTTGTAATCTTGGTGATATATAAACCAAGAAGCAGCAAATAGAATAGTAACTAAGGAACTAAGCAACCAAGAGAGAAACATTTGTAAGCTGCATTCTTAACATTTCTCTCATTCTTAGTTGTTATCATTTTGTAAGAAGCTGTGAACTTTTTGCACACAGAGTTCTCTCGATATATATTATATATCTCTGGTGGAATCATTCAAATCCACCAGAAAGTTTTTAAAGACTCTTGTTTTTAATTACTTGTGTTTTGATTCATTTCAAGTAACTATTCCGCATTCTGCTAATCAATTCACACTTATATATATATATTTGAGTTCGAACATTTTTATTCAAGAAAAAGTTTCAAGAATTCTATTCAACCCCCCTTCTGTAATTCTTGTTATATTGTTAAGGGACTAACAATTGGTATCAGAGCAAGCTCTTGAAGAACAAAAAGTTTAAAGATCAAAATAATACATCAAGATGAACAAGAAGGATGTTGGAGTCAAGATTCCTTTTCTGGATAAAGATAATTACCATCATTGGAAAGTAAAGATCCATCTTCATTTGCTTTCTCAAGATGAGGCCTATGTGGACTGCATAGAAAGAGGCCCTCATGTTCCACTGAGAGCTGCAACTGGAAATGAGCCATCTATCCCCAAGCCAATGCATGAATGGTCTGATCCTGATATTGAACAAGTCATGAAGGATAAAAAGGCCATGAATATCCTGTTTAATGGAGTTGATGGTGATATGTTTGACAACATTATCAACTGCAAAACTACCAAGGATGTTTGGGATACAATACAGATCATCTGTGATGGCACTGAGCAAGTTAGAGAAAACAAGATGCAACTACTGATTCAGCAATATGAGCATTTTCATAATGAAGAAAGTGAGTCTCTCACTGAAATTTTTGGGAGGTTTCAAAAACTGCTAAATGCTTTAAAGTTGCATGGAAGGGTCTATCAGACTAAAGACTCCAACCTGAAATTCCTTAGATCTCTTCCAAAGGAATGGAAACCAATGACAGTCTCATTGAGAAACTCACAAGATTATAAGGAGTTTACTTTGGAGAGACTGTATGGCATCCTGAAAACTTATGAGCTTGAAATAGAGCAAGATGAGAGGATGGAGAGAGGAAGGAAGAAAGGGGGGTCCATTGCACTAGTTGCTGAGTTAGCGAAAGAGAAGGAGATGAAGATGGAAGCTTTTGAGTCAACTTCAAGGGTCTGTGAAAGCAAGGGCAAGGGGCTTGCAGTAGAAAGTGAAGATTCTTTGAGCCAAGATGACATGGAAGACATTGATGAACATTTAGCATTTCTTTCCAGAAGATTTTCCAAGCTCAAGTTCAAAAAGAACTTTGGAGCAGCCAAGCCAAATAGAAACATGGTGGATAAATCAAAATTCAAATGTTTCAAATGTGGCTTGGCAGGGCATTTTGCCAGTGAGTGTAGAAAGTCAGATTCCAGTAAGAAAAAGTTTGAGCCTGTGGATTATAAGCAAAAATAATTTGAGCTGCTCAAACAAAAGGAAAGATCTTTTATTACACAAGAAAACTACTGGGCAGCAAATGGTCTGGATGAAGATGAAGATGTCAGCTATGTCAATCTAGCCCTAATGGCTAAGTCTGATGAAACAGAAACAAGTTCTTCAAGTAATCAGTTAATTACTACAAACCTTGCACATTTATCTAAAGGTGAGTGTAATGATGCTATAAATGATATGTCTATAGAGTTATATCATTTGCGTGTTACACTTAAGTCTCTTACTAAAGAAAATGCTAAAATCAAAGAAAACAATTTGTTTTTGAGTGAGAGAAATAATGCGCTAGAGTCTCAGTTCATTGATTTTGAAAAATTAAGAATTGAATGTAAGATCGCCAAGGAGGAATTAACTGAGTCCTTGAAGAAAGAAGAAATTTTGAAGAAGCAACTCGAGCGTGAACATGAGGTGATTAAGGCATGGAAAACATCTAGAGATGTCCATGCTCAAATCACCAAAGTTCAAGGAATCGAGTCCTTCTGTGATGCAGCCTGGAAAAAGAACAAGGAGAAACTAGAACCAAATTTGGTGGATGGAGTGCTAACAGATGTAGACTCGACGGATGATGAGGATCATCCGTCGGATAACAAAAAGGATTATCCGTCGACTGATGAAAATCCTCATCCGTCGGCTGTAAGCAAGCCTATCAGTAAAGCCAAACTTGTTAAGTTAAATGAAAAGTATGGATCTGTTTCCAAGAACTTTGTTTCAGGAGAATCGAGTCAAGTTAAGAAAGGGAAAAAGGATAATGTTGGTCACATGACTGTCAAATAGTTAAGTGACAGACTTGAAAAGATTGAGGTGAAAACAAAGGCTAAAAAGAAAAATAATAGAAATGGTAAAGTAGAGATTAACAAACACAATAACTACACACCTGATAAATATGCTCCTAGAAAAATATGTGTCAAGTGTGGTAGTGTAAATCATTTGTCTGTTAATTGCAAATCTGCCATGCCTACTTCCATGTCTGTGCCACCTCACTTTCCTAACATGAATGCCATGCCTCCCATGCCTATGAATGCTATGTCTACACATAATATGAATGCACAATTTGCTAATATGCCATTTGCACCTAATCCTTATTATGCTGCATTTAGTATGCCACAAATGTCATTTAACATGCCTTACTGGAATAACATGTTCACTAATAGCATGCCATTCCCTGTTGATTATAATATGCATAATAATTCTGTTGCAATGAATGGTTTCAAAGGCCCAACTCAAATGACTAAGGATGAATCTGATATCCCCAAGTCAAATGAGGTAAAGCCCAAGAAACAGAAAAAGAAAGCTAACAAGACAGGACCCAAGGAAACTTGGGTACCAAAATCAACTTGATTTGATTTTGATGTGTGCAGGGAAACAGAAAGAATCTTTGATACTTGGATAGTGGTTGTTCAAGACACATGACTGGTGATTCTACCCTGCTCACAGAGTTCAAGGAGAGAGCTGGCCCAAGTATTACTTTTGGAGATGACAACAAGGGTTATACTGTGGGATATGGCTTGATTTCAAAGGACAATGTCATCATTGAGGAGGTTGCCTTAGTGGATGGTCTCAAACACAACTTGTTGAGTATCAGCCAGCTTTGTGATAAAGGCAACTCAGTAACCTTCAACTCAGAAGCCTGTGTTGTGACTAACAAAAGAAGCAACAAAGTGGTTCTCACTGGTGTGAGAAAAGGAAATGTGTACCTAGCTGATTTCAAATCATCTAATGTAGAATCTGTTACTTGTCTTCTCAGTAAAGTAAGTCAGGATGAAAGTTGGCTATGGCACAAGAAGCTATCCCATTTAAACTTCAAGATCATGAATGAGCTAGTAAAGAAAGAACTGGTTAGAGGCATTCCTTTAGTGGAGTTTTCAAAGGATGGATTGAGTGATGCCTGCCGAAAAGGGAAGCAGATTAAAGCATCATTTAGGGAGAAACTTGATTCAACAATTGAAGAACCTTTGCAACTGCTACACATGGATTTGTTTGGACCAGTCAATGTGTTGTCCATCTCAAGGAAAAGATTTTTTCCTAGTAATTGTAGATGATTTATCAAATTTCTCTTGGACATATTTTCTAAAGTCTAAAGATGAGGCTAGTGAAATCATCACCAATCACATAAGACAAGTCAATAATCATCCTGATTTTAAGGTTAGAAGAATCAGGAGTGACAATGGAACTAAGTTCAAGAATTCTGTCATGAGAGCATTTTATGAGGAAAATGGGATTCTGCATGAGTTTTCAGCAGCAAGAACTCCACAACAGAATGGAGTAGTGGAAAGAAAGAACAGATGACTTATTGAAGCTGCCAGGACAATGCTTGAAGAATCTAAACTGCCAACCTATTACTGGGCTGAAGCTGTAAATACTGCATGCTACACTCAGAATATTTCTCTGGTTAATCAAGCAAGATGCATGACTCCCTATCAATTGTTCAAGAACAAGAAGCCAACTCTAAATTTTCTTCATGTCTTTGGCTGCAAATGCTATATTCTGAGAAATCAAACTGATCAAAATGGGAAGTTTGATGCTAAAGCAGATGAAGGAATTTTTGTTGGATATGCTGTTGGTAAAGCATATAGAGTCTACAATCTAAGAACCAATATTGTTGTGGAATCAATACATGTTGTGTTTGATGATAAAAAGATTGAAGGGCTTCAAGATGAAGATTACCATGAGAGCCTCAAATTCGACAATGTGGTGATGGTTAGTGATGTCAGTGATGATGAAAGTGATCAAGAAATAGTATCAAAGGATAATGTAGAAAAATCTACTACAAATGAAACATAAAATTCAACATCTGTCGAATTGCAAAATACTTCATCCGTCGGGAGACAATCTGCCTTATCCGTCGGAAGGCAAACCCACTTCATCCATCGGTACTCAAAATTCACCATCCGTCGGGTTATCAAGAGGAGCAGGAAGTCAAGATAGATCACCTATAGAAAGTTCCCCTTTCTCAAATCAAAGATCCACAACCTCAGGGGGAGTTTCTAACAATCAAAACTCAATCACACATCAGGACAACAATGAGGCCTCTTCATCTAGAGCTAATCTACCTCAACAAAGAAAATGGACAAAAGATCACCTCTTTAAGCTTATAATTGGTGATGTTTCTTCTAGAGTTCAAACCAGGAGAACAACTCAAGAAGAATTTCTATACAACAGCTTTCTTTCCAAGGAAGAACCAAAGAAGTTAGAAGAAGCTTTGTTGGATCCTGATTGGATTTTAGCTATGCAGGAGGAGCTAAACCAATTTGAAAGGAATAATGTATGGAAGCTGGTGCCCAAGTCTAAAGAAAAGAATCCAGTAGACACCAAATGGGTATTCTGAAACAAGATGGATGAAAATGGCATAATAGTCAGGAACAAAGCTAGATTGGTTGCTAAGGGCTATTGTCAACAAGAAGGAATAGATTTTGATGAAACATTTACTCCTGTTGCAAGACTTGAAGCCATCAGAATCTTCTTAGCCTATGCAGCACATGCCAATTTCAAGGTCTATCAAATGGATGTCAAAAGTGCCTTTATGAATGGAGATTTGGAGGAGGAAGTCTATGTCAGTCAACCTCCTGGTTTTGAAGATCCAAATTTTCCAGAACATGTCTATTATCTTTTGAAAGCACTCTATGGATTGAAGTAAGCACCTAGAGCCTGGTATGACACTTCATCAAAGTTTCTTTTGGAAAATCATTTCACAAGAGGTACTGTAGATAAAACTTTATTCTTTAGAAATGTTAATGGCTCTAGTATACTTGTTCAAATTTATGTAGATGATATTATTTTTGGCTCTACATATGAGAAACTTTGCAAAAAGTTTGCCAAATTGATACAAAGTAAGTATGAAATGAGTATGGTGGGAATTCTAACTTACTTTCTTGGTTTGCAAGTTAAGCAAGTTAATGATGGAATATTCATTAGTCAAACTAAATATATTTTTGATCTTTTAAAGAAGTTTGATCGAATGGATTTCACATCTGCAAAAACTCCCATGGCCACTGCAACTAAGCTTGAATTAAACACTACTGAAAAGTCTGTGGATATTTCAAGTTATAGGGGCATGGTTGGCTCACTTCTGTACTTAACAGCTAGTAGGCCAGATATAATGTTTGCTACATGTTTATGTGCTAGATTTCAGGCTGATCCTAGAGAATCTCACTTAATAGCTATTAAAAGAATTTTCAGATATCTCAAGGGAACACCAAAACTTGGCATTTGGTACCCTAGAGATTCTGGTTTTGATCTAACTGGTTATTCAGATGCAGATTATGCAGGTTGTAGAATTGATAGAAAAAGTACAACAGGGACATGTCAATTTCTAGGAAACAAGCTTGTGTCCTGGTTCAGTAAAAAGCAAAATTCAGTTTCTACTTCTACAGCTGAAGCTGAATATATTGCTGCTGGCAGTTGCTGTGCACAGATTTTATGGATGAAAAATCAATTGCTAGACTATGGTTTGCAAGTTGAGAGGATTCCTATTTTCTGTGATAACACAAGTGCAATTGCCATCACTGAAAATCTAGTATAACATTCAAGGACAAAGCACATAGATATCAAGTACCACTTTATAAGGGAACATTTAATGAATGGTATTGTGGAACTACATTTTGTTCCAAGTGAGAAGCAGCTTGCAAGTATCTTTACCAAGCCACTGGATGAATCCACCTTTTCAAGGTTGGTAAGTGAGTTAGGTATGCTTAATTATTCTTAAATATATATAAGATAATTTGCAAGTTGAAATGCAGCCAGAAATTTAATTGACTTTTCAGTCTTGGATGAAATTTTGGCTAAGTCAAAATTTGCATCTCGACGGATGATCTTTATCCATCGAGTTTGATCATCCGTCGATATATTATTTACTAATAAAAATCAATTATTTTTCTGGAATACTTTATGACTCGACGGATAATAGTTTATCCTCATCCGTCGAATTGTCTTAATCTCAGCCGTTAATTCCCAGTCACTATTAGGATTAGTGGTTGTACAGTCACTATTAGGATTAAGAGAGAAAAGTATTATGAGTGAGAGTCTGGGTTGCTCCCAGGAAAAAGGAGAGGAAATGAGTGAAATTATGCAATCCACTTCTTCAGGATTGGCAAAAGAAAGTGAGAGGAGTCCCACCTTAGAAGGTGAAGGTGAGGGTGGGGAGCCAGGGTGAGATCCTGATGCAACAAAAGAGAGAAAACGAGAGAAATGCAGGTACTGGAGCTATAAGGATGGATGTCATTGTTAGTGAGTCAATGAATGTCCAGGATGCAGACATGGAGGGACTATCTCAGCAACCTAAAGCTGTTATAGATTCCACCTCCCTTGATGCTGAGGCATTTAATCACCCGGTTCCGGCTTATCAACTTCTAGCTGAACAAGGCAATGACAATACAGAAAGGATGCTCAATCTGGTGCATAACACACAGTCTAGATAAGAGCTAAGGATGCCATCACAGCTTTGCCCTCTACAGCTGGTGATGTGGATTATGAGACTGGTGGCTCAGCTGATTTCTTTGGTGATGAAAGTGGGGATAGTGAAGATGAAACACTGGACATAAGGGGAGAAGTAGGTTCCAGTTCAAGATCAGGTATGCCATCATGGGCATTTTCAAAGCACTGTGATGAACACTACTTCAAGACAACCCTGATCCAACTAATCAATCAGACTAATACTGCTCTTCAAACCACTACAAATTCCAGCACCAAGAAGCTCCTTCAGGCACATCTAGCCTCTCTACAACTTTAACAAATTCAAGGCTTCTAACATGCTAGGGATATAAACACCATTAAGGGTGATATTGAGGAGATGAAGAAGGCTATTTCAGACAAGATGGATTCTAAACTTCCAGAAGCTACAATGCTTGACATCAAGAGGCAATTAAGGAAAAATTCTGATCTTGCAACCAAGATAGATGCCTTGGATACAAGAATGTCAGCCATGGAAGCATCTTTAACAACCATTCATCTTCATCAAGCCCAACATACAGATTTGCTTCAAAAATTGGTGGCTGCTCAAACCCCCTCCTCTACTCAACTTGATGATAACAAAAAGGGGGAGAAAGGACCAAGTGAGGGGGAGAAGCTTCAAATTCAAATCAGTAAGGTAATTATGCCTTCAATTACTATTTCAAAACCACCAGTTACAGACAGTATAGATCTGATAAATGCAGCAGCAGCCAACTTTAGAGCAGCTGAAAAGAAGAAGTTGAGTCCACTCAACTGGGAGAAGATTGATAAGGATATACAAAAGAAGTTTGAACTAGTCAAGGAGCCTGTAAAGTCAGCCATCCATCACTCTCAAGTCAAGCAAATTTCTGTGAATGAGATGAGCATGAACTATCTGGAAAGGGGACAGTCATCCTGCATCAAATCTTCAAAGGCTAAAATGATTCTGAAACCAAGGGTGAGCTATCCAAAATCATCATTGAAGAACCCTTTGGATACTGTGTATGAGACACCTAAGCCTGATGAAAAGAAGTTTCTGTCAAGGTCAATTGCTTTCTATAAAGATCCAACTGATTCAGCTTTGAAAAAGAGAATTGCTAAAGTTTTCAGGAAAGGGAAAGAAATTTGTGTGGTGGCTGGAGACCCTCAATTTGCTGAAGCAAAGAGAGAAGAAAAGGCCAGATTAAAGCATGAAAAGAAGCAAGCTGCTCTAGATGCTAAAAAGGCTAAACAAAAGAAAGAGCAAATCGCTATCTTGGACAAGCTACATGCTGTAAATTCATCACAACAAATTCCTACTCAGCCATCTGAAATCATTGAATCTCAAGATCCAAAGAAGCAAGTTGAACAACAGAAAAAGTCTCCAAGAATCAAGGAATTGGCTAAAAGAACCAAAAGGAAACTGGACATTGTTGATAAGGAATTGGAGAATCAGTTTCCCAAGGAATCCACTCCAATTACAACTCAAACACCAAAACCCTCTGTGGTATTTGAAGATATCAAGGTGGTGGATCCTTACAGGAACATTCATGGTGAACCTATTATGCCTAAGGATGAGCCAATAGAATGGGAGAACATACCAATTCTTGACTTCAATCTGCAAATCCTTAACAAGCCAAAGAGAACAAAGTCAAGAGCAGACAAGAAAGTGAAGTTGTCACCTCTCAAATCCAAATCTCTAGTCAAAACTCAATCTAAAGTCAACAAGGGAGATTACATGTACTTGTGTGACATCAAGGAGTTTTCTGATCTAAATCTCTATCTAGATGAACTAAATGAAGTGAGAGGAATTGATGCATACAGAAACCTACCTGAAAGATTAGTGTTCAAGTACAAGAGAGGAAAGGAGATTCAGTGGCCACTTCACAGGATCCTTCAAGAAAGCCAAGCTGTACTGATTAAGGTTTATTCATCTTTCAAGAAGAATTTTGGGTTCAATGTTACTGCAAGAAGATTGGTACTGAAGAAGATTGAAGAACTAAGGAGTGTTAGAGCTAAAAATGCACTCCCAAAGACTCTAATCATCCCTTACACAGGGAGAAGAGTGCATCTAAGGCCCTACTGGCTGATGGAGTTCATGGATGACAAAGGTGTGAGAAGATTTTTCAGATTAGAAGACCAATTGAGCATCTCTAGCAATTAGACTCTCTTGGAAATGCAAGAAAAGCTAAATCTCTCAGAATCTGATGAACTGGAATTCCACAGGCAGCTCCAAAATCAGATTGAAGAAAACAACAGAAAGCTTGGAAATAGATCCAGACCTTCAAGGAACTAGATAAATCTGCTCAGGCTAGAGGAGCATCTTGAAAATGACTGTGAGCAAAACTTTGTACATTTTGTTATTTGAAGCACTTTTCAGTATTATCTACTTTCTTTTAAAGTTGTATTTTTAAGGTGTTTTATTATCATCAAGTATCTCTTAATTTATGGCTACAATTCCAGTAGACATAAATTGGGGGAGATTGTTGTGTATATGTTGTGTACTTGATGACTTCATGAACAAAACACCTTGGTAGATTCTACTTAGTAAAAATGTAGCACTCGACGGATAAGGATTATAGTCCCAACGGATAACTTATTTTAGTCCCGACGGATGATGACTTATTATCCATCGAGTGAGTAGCTTATTTAACAATAAGTCTGTAGCACATTTCTGCATACACATTGTTTAGAATCTGTAGTAGTACTTAAGTCATGTTGACTGTAACTAGATATGCAGAATAAGTTGATTAATTGTACATAGATGATATCTTGTAATTCTGCATAAATGAAATGAAGTCAAGTGCCTGATTGCTACCCGACGGATGAACAACAATGGATTCGACAGATGATCAACAATTCGACGGATGATCATTAACTCGACGGATGATCATAAACCCAACGGATAAAGAATTCAAATATCTGTTGACAGTGACAACACAATCACATGCGTCTTGTGTATGCAAATGGAATATGGTAGCCTATTCAACTGGGTTTTCGAGAACAAAGAAGCATTGCCATTTCCATGCTATTATGAAGATATTCAAAGATGCTGAAATAGAGTAATGAAGTAGCATTATATTAGACTTGATAGTTTTTGTTTTATTATCCTGTCTTATTACTTTGTAATCTTGGTGATATATAAACCAAGAAGCAATAAATATAATAGTAACTAAGGAATTAAGCAACCAAGAGAGAAACATTTGTAAGCTGCATTCTTAGCATTTCTCTCATTCTTAGTTGTTATCATTTTGTAAGCAGCTGTGAGCTTTTTGCACACAGAGTTCTCTTGATATATATTATATATCTCTGGTGGAATCATTCAAATCCACCAGAAAGTTTTTAAAGACTCTTGTTTTTAATTACTTGTGTTTTGATTCATTTCAAGTAACTATTCCGCATTCTGCTAATCAATTCACACTTATATATATATTTGAGTTAGAACATTTTTATTCAAGAAAAAGTCTCAAGAATTCCATTCAACCCCCCTTCTGTAATTCTTGTTATATTGTTAAGGGACTAACAACTATTCTCTGAGGCATGATCATGGCTTGATCTTCTTCCAGAATTTATTTCTTAGCTTGAATCTGTTTATAAAAAATACTCCAGTCTAATCTTTTAACCTTTTTACAGACTCAAGTAATACAATACAAACTACAAAGTTGATTATCAAACAACTAAATCTTAGGGTTGTCAATGTGACTTAGTCTTATTATTATATAGGCATGTCTTGCACAACAATCTCCCCCAATTTGTGAGAATATTGCGTAACACAAATCCATGCCTGATAACAAGACTAACCCTAAGCTACAAATAATTACATAAAAATGACAGATTAACAAATACAACTTTTATACATTGAGTGATTACATAAATTCAATAATTACAGCCATCACATGAATTTCTCATGGCCTGGTTGTTTTCTAATGAGGTCCTAAGATTTATAAGCACTTGGAGTTCCTCTATAACTTCAGTCCCTCTTAGAGCTTCTACAAGCTTGAGCCAATCATCCAATGAGTAACCATTTAATTAACCAACTCTGAATCTTGAAAATCTGCCAACTTGTATGTTCAGAAAGTGTCCATCCTTTGATATTCTACTCAACCCCCTTGCCTTGAGTTCATTAGATCTCTGATCAAACAAATCTATCTCTTTTGCATATTTTGTTGTTCCTTTCCTCCTTTTCAGCCTTCAATCTTGCATGCCTTTCATTCCTTTCCCTCAACCTTTCAGACATCACACCCTTCCACATTCTTGTACTTGTGTCCTTATCCTTCATCAAGCTGATCACCCACTTCAGTTCTGTAGTTGAAAAGGTTTCCATTAATGTCCTGCTAAGCAAAATAAAGGAGCCATCTTAGTAGTAGATTCTGACTTCTATTAGTGATATAACCCAAATTTTGACAATTTTTCCAGCTAATTGTTGGAAAAAGTCATCATATATGAGACATATGTTTAGAGGCAGAAAGTCAGTTTGATTGAAACAATTCCAGATGACCCCAACACCATCTTGCATTTGTTTGGTTTTCTTCCAACAGACTTGAAGTGAGTTATGGTTGGAGGCTTGAATGAAGGTAGGTATGTGATTTTCTTTAATTTGACATCGCTGGATCTGATTGGTATTTTGAGTAGGGTATTTACAGTTTGTTTGTACAAGTATTTTGGATTTTGAAGTAGGTTTGGTTGAGATAACGTTTGGCTAGGCTTGGTAGTTTGAGTTTGTGAAATTTGGATTTGTTAGACATTTTTCTTGACACCTTCTTCTTCACCCTTTTTCCTCTTTCTGCTTTCATCTCCATTTTTCTATCATCCCTCTTCTTTTCTTCCCGCTTCTTCTCTTCTACTTTGCTGTCAATTGCTTTAGAATATTGACTTGGATTTGAGCGAGAAGGTTTTTGCTCATCATTCTTCTGCTCATCATCATCCTTGTCATCTTTTATTTTGAATTGAGTAGATGGTAACATGGTCTCAACATTCTGTAGGTATCTTCCCAGCATACTGATCATCTCCTTATCTTCTGTTGTTTTGTTCTTCTTGGTCTTGGAATCAGTCTCTAATGTCATAATCAATCTTATATTTTCCCTTACATAGTTTTTGGGAACTATGAAGTATCTGCACTTTTTGGTTTGTGGACAGATGTAGGCCACCCCTTGCTTAGATGGAGATAGGCTTCAGGAAAAGCAGCTATCTGAGCTTTCTTGAGTTTATTTAGCAATTGGGTGTCCTCAGGAATGACTGGATTAACTCTATCAATTATTACATCCACCTCAGATGCTCTCATGGTTTGAAGATTTGAGAGAGACACGTGTAGACACATGTCCAAACCACAGTCATTGACATTGGCCACTATCCTCTTCTCCAGAAAGTTTCCAATCTTCATTATCACCACTTGTGATATCCCGTAATTTTAGGAATTAATATTATTAATATCTTGATGATTTTATGCGATTGTTTAAAATTAGGAGAGAATAAAGTTGTGAATATTTTATTCCTCTCTGATAAATTCGTGTTTTTAAATGATTAATGTGTTAATTGATAATTGTAGTATCGATCTCTGTCATTATTGTGAGAGTATTTAATTACTTATACTATTTAAAAAAAAACATATTCGGTTTTATCTAGATTCTTCCTCGTAGCGGGTGAATTGTGAAAATATTCAAAAGTAGTATATAATGACTATTTTGGTACATGTTAAGTGAAGAATATTATATGAGTTATTTGAATTTTATGATATTTATGTGAATTAGTGAGTAAATATTTAAAAATAAATTATTCCGGTTTGGAGAGTCAGTATAAGGTTTGAAGTGTGATTAGTGATTATACAAAAGAAATTGTAAATAAAGGATTAAATATAAAATTGGTGAGTATGAGATTTTATTATTTGAGAGATGTGATTATGTGTTATTTGATTCATAAATGAATGATTTTGTGGTCAAAATATTTTTTTATATATATTTTAATGATTTATTTTGTAAAAAATGGGGTTTAATGGATTTTTAAATATTTTTATTAAATCATCGGTATATGATTGAATCATGAAACTTATTTTATTACCTCTAAAATACCCTTAGAGACATTTTAAAAATGATAGTTAAATTTATTTTGAGGTGGGAGTATTTTAAAATGATTTAATGAGCTTTATTTCTATTTTGTGCATTATCTTGTAAAATTCGTATAAAATGAACCGTACGCTCAAAAATTATTTTAAAAATATGGGAAGAAAGGTAATTTTATATTCTATATTTTAAAAATAAAATTTGAACAATTATGAAATATTTCGGAGCAATTTTATATTTTTCAAGTTCATTTTTAGGATTTTCAACATTTAAATTATATAAGTAAATATTCAGTTTTTAATTGCCAAAGGACAAAAATGCCTCTGTGCTTTATAATCAAAAACCAGCAGGCCCTGTTCTTTTTTATTTTCATGATCAATCTCTCTGATCCTCCTTGTCTCTATCGGGTTCTCTCTCTTCTCTCTCTTGCGCTAACCATCGAATCTTGCTACTTTCTTCGATTTTAGGTTCGATTTATGTCTCTCTCTTCTCCCCGAGGCGTGTTCTCTGTTTGATTACATATATATATGTGTGTTTTCATCTGCTGCGTGTATATATATATATGTGTATACTGGTTTGTATATATGTGCACATGGTTGATATTTGAATTTGTTTTACAATTACTACGTTTACTTGTAGTATAATTAGATGAGTTGTGTACTTGTATTAACAAGAGTATATGATCGGATATTAAATCTTTTGAATTAAGAATATGTGTACGAGTGTGATGATTGTGTATATATTTTTAGAATGGTATTTTAAGAGTGAAAGTAGCAGATTAAATATTTATAATTATACAAAATCAAGCTAAAATTTCAGATTACTGCTGGTCTGTTTTTGTAGCATAGTTCTGGGCTCATTGAGTCAAATTATATGATTAATATTTCTGTAATAATGTGCTCCTTGAACTCTAGATCAAGTACGAAAAAGAATTTCAAAGTTTCATTTAACGAGCTAAAAGATATATATGTTTTAGTGCAAGATGCACATAAAATTCTGGGCAGGTTTTGCCGTATTAGAGGCCCTGTTTTGCTACCTTAAACTCGAGCTTTGCTTCTGATATTTTTACCGGAGTTAGATGTTAGGATCTGGAATATGTCATTAAAATTTTATACAAACAGACCAATTTTTCTATTTATTAAAAATCTTAGCGTGGGGCTGGTTCTACGGGACATATTCAGATTCCTGACTTGCAGACCATGTTTTACTGCCTTAAACATGGAATTTGCTTTTAAAATTTTTATAGTAGATTTGAATAATGTTTAGGAGTGTCTCATAAAAGTTTCATATATAAACAAAATAAAAATTCATTTTATTAAAAATCATGGAGTGAGGATTGTTTGAACTATTTGTTCTGGCTTTCTTTCGTTATTAGTGCATAATATGAGTTTATATTTGGTTGATTGTATATAATTTATAGATAATGATTAAACTAGGATTGAGAAAATTTAAGTTTTGGTTATATTAGATATAGACATATAATTTGACTTTTTGAATATTTTCTATCCATATTTATTGAAAATTTCTATTCGTTATGAATATAAAGATGCAATATGATTTAGTGAAATATAATGGTGTTTTAATTGATGTTGGATTAGTATTTGCTGAGTACTGAGTTTGGATTAAGGATTTAGAAATGGCAGTCATGTTTATGTATGCTTGGGTTTTCAATAAAGTCATAAGTGCTAAATGTCTGCTAGTTGAACTACTACGTAAGCCAATGTGTTTTGCTTTAATATTATACAGTGACTTACTTTGGTATTGCTTTTAGAATGTGGCAAGTGGTCGTAAAGTTTATATAGTAGTATTATACTACTATAATTTAGTATTGTGATAGCAACGATGTGTTTTATGGAAATACATGTTAGTATATGCCTATTTGAGATTGAGTTTCGTTGCTAATTATTAGAGTGTGATTTGAATATGTGTATAGTTACTAGTCTATGTGATATATGTGCAAGGTGATTTATTTAAGTGTTTACTCAAGTTGAATTGGTGATGCTAAATTATATAACTGTAAATTCAAATATTATAAATTATTAAGTATACTTAATTGTTTAGGTGCCACAAGTCTGGGCGGGTAATTTTCCTTAATTGTTTAGGTGCCGCAAGTTTGGGCGGGTAATTTTCCTTAATTGTTTAGGTGCCGCAAGTTTGGGCGGGTACTTTTCTTACTTGTTTACTTTTATGTTGCTGCAAGTTGAGGCAACTTTATTTTTGTATGGTTATAAGATTAAATTGTGGAATTGAAAAACATGTTAATAGTCCTAATTACGAATACTTCATGCCAAAATTTTCTAAAATTCCCCTGTATCTAAATCTATTTGACTGATTTGATTTCAATGATTTGAAAGCATGTTATGATTGTTAGCTGTAACACGTATATGATATGCCTGGGTAAGAACATTGAAATGACTTATGGGTTGTATTTGTGGTGTGGTTATTCAGGGTATTGTCCATATTACGAATAGGTCATGCCGAATTTTTCGTAGAAATATTATCATAAGTTACGCGTTCTCGTGTTAAATAATATTCTGAGTTGGTAGTATGTTTTAAACTATAATGTGTGCTACTTGTTATGTGCTATATAATGTGCCATATATATATATATATATATATATATATATATATATATATATATATATATATATATATATATATATATCGCGGAAGGTTAGAAATAAGATAATCGATTCAGAAGGATACTAAAGTAGTATCTTTTTGCTTATGATAGGATCGGGCATTAAGGGCGTGAGACCAAGCAAAAGAAAAGAAAAAGAAAAAGGGAGAGTTGCATAGTGGTTCAGTAGTTACGGATGGTTCGAGACGAACATAACCAGACGTTGGGGATCAAGACTGAAGTTGGATAAGATTTCATATCATACCGCAATAACCGCATTATCGACATATCAAAGAATTAAAAATAGGAAATGGTGACATTTTGAGAAAGCATCATGAGATATTTGTGTTATTGCGAGTGTGTATGATTGCTAAGGACCAAAGGCAAGTATCCCTATCATCACTTATTGTTCAAGTGATATTTATTTTGAATCCTATTATGCAAATATTGTTTTCCATATTCACAGTTCAGAATAGATAAATGTTTTACATATTGCTGAATTAAATGATTCTGTTTATGCAAGTACCCTCTGCTATTCTATGTTCAGAATAGTTAAATGTTTTACTTATCAAATTACTGGATTTATAAATATTTTGGATTTTGAGAAAGATGATTTTGTTGCGAGAATTTCTGCCCAAGTGAATGGGGGAATAAAAATTATTTAGGATGTCGATTGATTCGGCTCCTTTTTTAATAAAAAGATTTTTAAGATTGGAATGGTTACTGGTTACTGGTTACAGCGTAGGTGATCGAGATATCGGTCCCGCTGTAATATCTTTCAAGGTGAGTATATGCCTTTTCTGGCGCCCTATAGGTATCATATGGCTGCGGGATACGTGTAGTACCTATATTTACGGTATGGCTGCGGGATACCGGTGTTGTTTCATGACTGATCATCAGGAACAACATGAAATATAATTGGTTCCAATCTAAACTGTTATTTCTAAATTGTTTTTGATATTCATAGAATAAATGATTTATCAACTATTTCTATTTTGGACTAATGGTGAAAAGCAGTTTTGATTCAGTTTTTTTGATTCATACTGAAACTTATTTTGTTATTAAATATCAAAGGTGGTATTAGTATAGATGATTGATGTTGACTTCAGTATGGGATGCTGTGAGCATCAAAGTTCGTATTAATATCTAATTTGATATGACAACAAAATGAGTATTAATTTCCAATGTTCGGTTTTGAATGAAGTTTATGATTCATTCCATAATCATTGTTTCATGTTATTGTGGTTTACGATATTTCCGTAAACACTGTTTTACAAGTTTTATTCTCGTCAAGATTCAAAGTATTGCTGAAGCATTTTGCTCAAAAATATCAAAATGGTTTTGAATACAATTAAGGAATCAATTATGGGGTTCCTCAAATAAAATTTTATGATTCAGCGATTATGATTTTAAATGTTCTGCGCTATTGCAGACGCAGGTTTTATATCAAAACGACCCTATATATATTACAATGATCTTGCTGAGCATTTCTTTCGCTCATACTTGCCTGTTTTCAAATTTAACCTCCAGTGAGGATTAGCTTGCGCTGTTTAGCTGCGTAATTCGAGGAAGTAAAGAAGAAGCTTTTGGAAGGTGGTTGGTCCAGGGTTTGTGAATTAATGTAAGTTCTTTTATGTAAAGTTGTTTATATTATATTATATTATAGTTGTATATTTTATTTGGGCCTAGTATACTTTATTTCGAAGTTATACTAGTGGGTTTAGTTTTGAATTGGAATTTGTTAAAAAGAGTTTTAAAAGAAAGTGAAAAATTTATTGGTGGAATTTGGATATCTTGTTTCTAGAACTGTAACCTTAAAAGATCTTGGATTAGTTTGGGGTCATAAATGATAAATATCTTCCGCTGACATTTAATTATTGATTAAACAAATTAATTTGGATTGAGGTTTTATAGTGACGACCAAATCCTCTGACCCCGGATTTGGGGGCGTTACAGGTTGGTATCAGAGCTGAGGTTATAGTAAACTAGAAATGAGAGTGTGTAGGAGTGTATAGCTATGTGAGGACGTTTGAGCTCATATCGAGTTCCTGTTGGACTATTGGATATAGTACCAACGAATAAGTTAATATAGGCGCATTCGTTTGAGATGGTTGTGTTTAGCTGGATAAAACTCCGGGCGCTTGCAAACTTCTATTATGGAATCTTCCGAGGCTACTACAATTCGACGACGATGAAGATTATCGATATCCATGGAACATGAAGAAGTGTCTAGAATCAGATGGCGAGTCCTTTATCAAAAGACTCCAACTTATTGCAAGACCGTTGTTGTTGAAAGAAAAATTACCTACATCTATTTTGGGTCACACAATACTTCATACTGCTAATATTATTAGGATTATACCAACTTCCTACAACAATCATTCTCCGCTATAATTGGTACTTGGTCAAGTTCCTAATATTTCTCACTTCAAAATTTTCGAAAGTGCTATATATGTACCGATTGCTCCACCACAAAGATTAAAGATGGGAGCTCAAAGAAGAGTAGGTACCTATATTGGTTTTGATTCCACATCTATAATTAGATATCTGGAGCCTCTAAGTGGAGATTTATTTACCACAAGATATGCAAATTTTTATTTTGACGAGTCTATGTTTCCTCCCTTAGGGGGAGATAAACATTCGAATAAAGTTAATCCTGATATAACATGGAATACACCAGGATTATATTTTCTAGATCCACGTACCGGTCTATACGAACTTAAAGTTAAAAGAATTATTCATATGCAAAATATCTAAAACCAAATGCCTGATGCATTTAATGATTCTAGAAATATAACTAAATCTCATATACCTGCAGTAAACACTCCATCTAGAATAGATATTCGAATTCAAAAATCAAATACAAAAGAATTGGTTACAGAATCAAAGCCACGTCTGAAGCATGGTAAATCGGTCGGTGTAAAAAATGTTGCACCACGAATAAGAAAAATAAAGAAAATTGCCCCTAAAGTGGTACATGCTCCAAAAGAAGTAAATACCCCTGAAGTGGTATTATCTCCTGAAGAGATTCCAGTACCCGAAGATACAGTGTTAAATAATCATGAAATTTCAATAAAACTATGTACATGATATGAAATTATGGGATCGAAGTAAAGCCATAATCGATGATGTATTTGTGTATTCTGCGGCATTGGATGTCGACATAAGTTGTGATCCTGAACCACAAAGTGTAGATGAATGTCATCGAAGAAAAGACTGACTAAAATTGAAAGACACGGTCCAAAAATAATTAAATTCATTACGTAAAAGAGAAGTATTTGGACCTGTTGTCCAAACACCAATCGGTGTGAACCCTGTTGGGAATAAATGGGTATTCATAAGAAAACGAATCGAAAAGAATAAAATAATGAGATATAAAGCCCGACTTGTAGCACAAGGGTTTTCTCAAAGTCCTGACATTGATTATCAAGAGACATACTCGCCGGTGATGGATAAAATTACCTTTCATTTTATATTAGGTATGACATCTAAAGAAAATTTGGAAACACGTCTTATGGATGTCGTTACTGCATACCTATATGGTTCACTTGATAGTGAAATTTTTATGAAAATCCCAGAAGGGTTAAAAATGGATGAATTCAAGAAACCTCATCATATATACTTCATTAAACTTTAATGATCATTGTATGGACTGAAACAATCTGGTCGTATGTGGTATAACAGACTTAGTCGTTATTTATAAAAGAATGGGTATATTAGTAATCAAACTTCTCCATGTGTTTTTATCAAAAATCACAGTCTGATTTTGTGATTATTGTTGTATATGTGGATGATTTAAACCTTGTAGGAACAACTACAGAGGTTGAAGAAGTTGTAATATATCTAAAGACATAGTTTGAAATGAAAGATCTTGGAAGGACAAAATATTGCCTTGGTATACAAGTCGAGCACTTGTCATCGGGAATTTTCCTCCACCAATCTACATATACAGAAAAGGTTTTGAACATATTTTACATGGATAAATCTCATCCATCAACTACTTCAATGGTGGTTAGATCTTTAGAGCCTGATAAAGATCCATTTCGACCACGAGAAGATGATGACGAGGTTCGTGGTCCTTAAATCCCATATCTAGGTGCAATTGGTGCACTTATGTATCTTGAAAATAATACAAGGCCAGATATTACATTTGCTGTGAATTTATTGGTTAGATTTAGCTCTGCTCCGATGGACAGACATTGGAATGGGATCAAACATGTATTCTGTTATCTTTGTGGAACAACAGACTTTGAATTATTCTTCCCGAAAAATGCGACATCTCAGTTTATTGCATATGAAGACGCTGGATATTTGTCAAATCCTCATTTTGGTAAATTATAAATTGGATCTGTGTTTACATATTACGGTACAACCATTTCCTGGAAATCTACTAATCAAACTACAGTGGCAACCTCAACAAATCACTCAGAACTCATTACAATTCATGAAGCTAGTAGAGAATGTGTTTGGTTGCGGTCTATCATCAAGAATATTTGGGAATCATGTGGATTACCAGACATCACTAGAAATCCTACCATTATGTTTGAGGATAATACTGCATGCATTGATCAATTCAAGGAATGATATGTTAGGTAATGAATTACACACAAGGGGGGTGAATGTGTTTTTGTATTTTAATGCTTTTCTTGAACTATTTTGGTTGTGAGCAAAGTAAATCAAATCTTGTAGTGAAATATGTTTATGCAGAAATTAAATATGCAATAATAAAGAACACAGGTTTTTAAAAACTCACTTAATTTTATATTAAAATTAAGAATGTTTTGCTATAAAATTTCTAGGCTCTTTGTTGATAAAGAGCTTAGCTTCTTTCTTGAGAGAATACAAGAGTTCCTGATCTAAATTGTTACTTCTAATAAAGGACCAGTGTTAACTTTATATTCTAGTCAACTGCTGGTTTACACAGTGTACAATAAGAGATGCTATTCACTTTAGTAAACTGTCACTAATCATTTCCATTTTAGGAAAAGTATATCTTCCATTTCTGGCTTAGCATATCTTTGCATATTGTGTTAACTTTAATCTTCCTTTGTCAGTTAATCTTCACCCTTGATCTTGCACACTCTTCAAGCTATTTTTTGTAGACTTATCAATCCAACTGGTTGGATTATTTGTTGATTGTTAATCTTGGATATTGAACTGATCTACAATTTGTACTTTGAGATTTTACCTCGAGATCTCCAGTCTGGCATATAGAGATATTGACATCTCGATAAGTATATTGGCTTATCGAGATCTCTAATACTCCATAGTTGATTTGACTTGTAGAGGTCTCTGAGTTCTATATAAGAGAATTTGGCTTATCGAGATCTCTAATCTTCATATCTTCACTTTGACTTATCGATATCTCTGAGCTCTCTAGTGACTTATTGACTTGTCGATAACTCAGAGTTCTCTAGTCAAATTTGACTTGTCGATAACTCAGAGTTCTCTAGTCAAATTTGACTTGTTGATAACTCAGAGTTCTCTAGTGAATTTTGGCTTGTCGATATCTCTGAGTTCTCTAGTGAAATTTGACTTATCGATAACTCGGAGTTTTTTAGTGAATTTTGACTTGTCGATAACTCTGAGTTCTCTAGTGAAGAAATGCGACGACTGCGAATTTTTCAACGTAATTAAGTCAATAAAGTATGTTTTATGTGATGTGATTATAATTATGTGATTAAGTGTTGATTAATTGTCTTTGCTGTATATTAGAATATAGGAGCGTAAGTAAAAACGTTCCAATTTAAAGAGTCAGCTTAGGAGTTAAGCTGTGGTGTCGGGCCGTCAGGTAGAACGAAACCCGTCCTAATAAGGATATAAAGAATATAAAATGGGAATTGTGTGTGATTGAGTGAAATGAATGTTTAAATAAAGTATTTCATCCTAAGTGACGTGTCGGTCGATAATGATAATGAGAAGCGTAATCGAAACGCTGAGCGTCGGGCCGTCAGGCTGAACGTGACCCGGTACGCGTAAAAAGGGATAAAGAATTAAAGAAGGATAAATTCTATAATCAGACCTGAGTCGTTATGTGATCGTATATATGTGATTGCTTGTCTGTGTGCATGACTATGTGCTCTGTGATATTTTTATGAATTCAAAGGAATTATTTGATTTAGATAAAGGTTTATTTAACCGTCGCACATTTTTATATTATTATCTGAGTAAGATAAAAATATGGGATTTGTTTTGTTATCTTCATAATAGTCCTAGGGACTTTCTAAAAATAATGAATGGATTTATTTGCTAGACATTGCATTTTAAATTGATTTTTATGTGGAAAAATGTTATTATTGGCACGAACTTGCGAAAATCATATAAAATCAACCGTTCGCTCAAAAATCTATTATGAGTAATGGTTGAAAAGCTAATTTCGAGATCTACGTAATAAAATTGTCAATTGCAATAATTTTCGACTTTCTGAGAAAGATATATTTTATATTTAATTTTTATCTTAATTAAGTAAAAAGAAAAGGGTTAATCAAACAAAGGAGGGAATTAGTTAATTACTAAAATACCCCTGCCCTCTAAGCTTATATAAACTCCTTTCCTCCTCCTTCCTCTCTTTTCCACCCGGCCACACTCTCATTCTCTCTTTTTCTCTCATCTCTCTCACTCTCAAAGCTCTCTCTTCTCTCTTTCTCTATTCCACTCGGTATATCACTCTTCTACACTTGATTTTTTATGGATTCTTCCATGGAAATTCATTCTTGTTCCATATATGAGCTTTAATCCTATTGCATGCATAGTTTGATACTTGCATGTGGGTTGTGTGTGTGTGTGTAGGTTCGGCTATGCCTAATTATTGCTTTATAAGATCAAGATGAAGTGAACTTGTGGTGATCATGTCTTGTATGTGTTTGTTTTTGTAATTTTAGAAATAATCGAAAGTTTTATGGTTGGATACCCTCAAATGAGGGCACCACCGTTAGGCCACCGCCACCGGTGATGAACTCCGGTGAACCGGTGGTGAGTAATGATGTAACCACTGAACTCTACTACATCAAACTTGTTCTTTTGATTATTGCATGTGTTGATTTTGAAAACGCGAATGGTCTTGGTTTTTAGAAGTTATTGATTTGATTTTGATTATGGGTTGATTATGGGTTGATATTAGGATGATTTGTGATTTAAGGATTAAGAAAATCATTTGCATGTGTTGTTTTTTTTGAAAAACCCGAATGGGATCTTGGATTTTTAGAAGATCAAAAATGATTTTTAGTAATGATCATGACTTGTTGATGTTCATTCTTGGAAATTAGTGATTAATTAGAAAGTTTGGATGATAAAATTACTTAATGTTTGCATGCATGTACCAAAAAGGGTTATGTTCTTTTGTGATTTAAGTATGTTAATTGATAACAATGATTTTATGATAATTGGACTTGTATATTTGATTGGATGCAAAATTTGGGAATGCATGGTGAAGGTTTTGGTTCGACCTTGTGCTAATAAAAAGGAGAATTGATTTTTATGACTTGATTTTGGTATAATTAAGGTTTAACTAGAAAGTAATGAGATTGCATGTTGATTTAAAAGAGGAATTGTTAATGCATGTTTTGGTTTGATTGTGATTGTGGTTAAGGCCGAATGATCTATAGTACTTAAATGGGTCAATTCTAATTTAGATGCTTGTTTTGATCATAGAGATTAATTAAGGATTGTATGTGAGATTTTTGCTCAATTGGCTATATTTGGTTCGAATTAAAGTATAAAGAAATGAGAAGATTTATTTGTATTATCTGTGGTTGTCGTGTCGGTTTAAAGATGACTTTAGGATCGATACTGCAAGTTTTGCCGTTTGTTTATTCGTATAAGAATTTCTAGTAAAAAGAGCTATGTGTACTAATATTAAGTATGATTTGTCTTCGAATGAGATAAGGATGTTTATAAGACTGTGATCGAGTCTATAAAGGTGTAAAAGGTTAAGAGTAAAGTTATATGTCGTGTGATGTGCTATGTGCTTATGTGTATAAGCTATATTCGTATACTCGGGTCAAGAATATAATCGAGTTATCGTATTGAGTGATCGTTCCGGGAACGAGAGTTGAGAACTGATTAAGATTTTGGTTTTTATTGTAGATTCGGAGCGTGAGGGCATTTAGGCTAGGAAAGGAAAGGGTATACTAGGTGGCAGTAGTTCAACCTTCAGGAAAGCAAATTCAGGCAAGTAACTCTCATTACTTGTGAAAATGGTTATAGAGAGGTTATTGTTCATACCATATAGAGTATGTAATTGTTACTTAATGAACCCCTGTTAATGACTTGAGATACCCTGTGTTCGATCTTGATAAACTGTTATTGATAACTTACTGATTCAACCCTTCGATAGCCTGTCCTTTCTGTTCAAGTTACTTATTAAGCCATGAATTGTATTGAACCCTATAATTATCCTTGCGAACCCTATTTAATGATACCTTATTTCCTGATCACCCTATTGATCCCTAAACAGATGTTGATCCTTCAAACTAAAGTACCTTGTTATCCTTGTTACAGAATCCTTAAGAATTGTTCCTTGCTTATCTTTGAATCACTCCCTGAACTCTGTTTTCTTAAAATTTGACTTAAGAATGAGTTTCGACTCAAAAGAGTCTGAATGATTTCATATTCTTGGTAATGATAAAATGGATTTTAGAAAACCTATTTGTTTTTTTTCCAACTCAAGGTTTTCCAACGAATTCCTGATGGATTGGATTGGGACGTAAGAGGCTAGTGGGACTAGTCTAGTCATGGTAAGAGGCTAGTGGGGCTAGTCCAACTTAAGGCTGAAATTATGCCGATTGGTACCTTAAAGACCGGATGGAGGTCGGTACGGGCTGATCACCCGTATTATAATGAAATGGAAAGAGAAAAGTGATCCAATCAAGGGTTCTAATTGATTATTTAAAAGGGAACTGAAACTTTTTGTTCAGTAAATTGATTCTTTAAAATGAAAATGGATTATATTGTTTTGAAAAGAGTTGATTGTGTTGATGTGAAGCTTAAAGCTCGAGAACCCTGATTTTAATCTGTTGATCATAAAATTTGATTCCATATAAGTGAAATACTATTGCTTTCCTCTTTCTGAAAGATCTATTCTGATCCTTTAATGATTTGTGATGAATGTCGGCTTTCGTTCTGCATTGAGCCTTGTTCCTTGAATGCTCCACATTATCCTTCATAACCTTTCCTTGACCCTAAAGCTGGAAATCTGCCACCTAGAACAAATAAAGTAGAATGCCCTGAGTTTAGTAAAGTATATTGTGAATTTGATATTGTAGAACTGCTTTATAGTTACTTGCTGAGTTTTATACTCATATGTTTTATTTTAATCTAACCATGACAGTTAAGCAAGAAGATGGCCAGGCTTAGGCGCACTGCTCGTAAGAGCGTACCTGGTGGTCCCTATCGTGTTGAGGGCTTCCGGTTGCCAGAGCAGGTAGTGGTATTTTTGAGTGAGCACACACCTAGAAGGAAATCTGTAAAGATACAATGGGTTATCTGTTGGTTCCCAGCCGGAATCGATATTTTCTATTTAATAATATTTTGGGGTTGTAAGTTATATTTTATGATTGGTAGTTGTAATCTTGTCTCATACTTTATCCTGTTTGATCCTGTTAGTATTTAATCGGGGTTTATGTATATTTAATTATTAGAAATTAAGGTGTGGGTCCTCATTTTCTAACCCCGAGATTGAGGGCGTCACAAGAAATGACTTGTCGATATCTTCAATCTTCATGTCTTCAGTTTGGCTTGTCGATATCTCTGAGTTCTCTAGTAGCTTTCCTGAGTTCTCTATAAGTCATTCTGGAGTTCCCGAATGACTTTTCTATAACACTAAATTTGTGACTTGTAGAGATCTTGACTTAGAACATTTTTCCCAAAACAGATTTATTCAACTCCAAGCTTCTTCATAATTCTTCTGAGGCATGATCTCCTTGATCTTCTTTCAGATAGAATTCTTAGACTTGATACTGTTTAAAGAAAAAGACTCCAATCTGCTCCTTTGACATTTTTACAGACTTTAAATGTTACAAGTATAAAATGCAAACTAAGATTACAGTACAACTGACTTAGAGTTGTCAATTTGACTTAGTCTTGTTAAAGTACAGGCATGTCTTGCACAACAATCTCCCCCAATTTGTGAGAAGATTGCTTAACACAAATTCATGCTTGTTAACAAGACTAACCCCAAATTAAGATGGAAAATAAATTAATTACATGAAAATTGACACAATTACAACTTTAATACATTTGAAGATTTACAAAGTTTAAGTAGTTACAAGCATCATGTAAAAACTGTTTTTGCTTCTGTTTCTTCTCTAAGAATGTCCTTCAACTGAACAAGAATTTCAAGTTCTTCTACAATAGGTGTCCCACTTAGAGCTTCTACTAGTTTGATCATGTCTGCCTTTGGATAACCACTGTCTAGTAAAACAATTATAAATCTTGAGAATTTGCCAGCTTTGTGTCTATAAACTTTCCATATTTTAAAATTCTGCTCATTCCTTTAGCCTTGAGTTTTTCTGATCTTTTCATGAACATTTCAGTCTCTTCATCGTACTTTTTTTTTCTTTCCTCATATTCAGTCTCATTCCTTTTTCTTCTTTCTTCCCTTTCAATCAACCACTCAGCCAACACTGATCTCCATGCTTATGTAGCAGTATCCTTGTCTTTTAGCAAACTTATTACTCTCTTGATTTCTGTGAGGGAGAGAGAATCCATTAAAGCACAACCAAGGAAAGTGAAGGACCCATCTGTATAATAAATTCTGACTTCCTTTAAAGATACAACCCAGACTCTAACTATTTCCTCAGCTAGTTTTTGAAAATAATCTTCATCTGAGATGCACCAATTCAAGGGTAGAAAGTCATTTTGCTTGAAACAATTCCAGAGAGCCCTTTCAGCGACTTCTACTTTTTCTGTAGGCTTGACTTTTTTAGTTTTCTTCCCAACAGACTTGAAATTGATTTTGAGTGAAGGCTTGCCTAAAGGTAAGGTAGTGATTTTCTTGAGACAGATTTGGTTTGAGGTGATTGGTGTTTTAAGAAAGGTGTTTGCAGTTTGTTTGTATAGAAACTTTGGCTTAGAGGTTAGAGAAGGTTTGATGATTGAGGTTGTTGACTTTGAAGGTTGAGCTAGAGTTGTTTGGAATTTTAGGGATTGTTGTGGTTCTGAGCCATCATGATTCTTCTTGCTTCTCCTCTCACCCTCTGCTCTTCTTCTCATCATTCTTCTTTTCTCCACCCTTGCTTCCAGCTGCCCTACTGGATTGACTTGGATTTGAGCTAGAAGGTTTTTGATCATCTTTCTTCTGCTCATCATCATCCAAATTATCCTTGTTAATTTGAGTTTTGGGGAAGTTGGCTTCAATATTTCTAAGATATCTCCCCAACAGCTTAATCATCTCTTCATCTTCAAAAGTCTTGTTCCTTTTTGTTTTCAACTTAGTCTCCAGAGTCATGATAAGCTTATTGTTGGCCATGACACACTGCTTAGGAACTTGGAAGTGTTTAAAGTGTTTGGTGCTAGGACAGATGTATGCCACTCCCTTGCTAGGCTGTAGATAAGCTTCTGGAAAAGCAGCCACTTGTGCATTCTTTAATTCTGTTAGCAAGAGAGTGTCTTCATGAATTACCATTCCGACTTTGCTTATTAGAATGTCTAACTCAGAGCCCTCCTAAAAATAAGATAGTTGAGGGACACCTGCATACACCTGTCTACCCCTGAGTCATTTATGTTGAGCACTATCCTTCTTTCTTGAAAGTTGTCTTTTGTTACCAAGATCACCCCTAGTGAGTTTATTGTCTTGTCCAAAGCTTTCTCGTAGGTGAAGAAATTGTCATTGAGAGAAGCCCTGAGCGCCTTAAGCAATTCATCAAACTCCCTGCTTAGACTGGGTCCCTTAGTTGCTTTAATAAGCCTCTCCATTCCAATATCAACTTCTTGACTTAAGCTCTTTTCAGCACCTTGGACATGTTGAGCAGATGATCTTGATTGTGCTAGCCTAGCCTATATCTCCCCCTTAGTCTTGTTGGCAGGTATGAGAAGGGGAGTAGGTATTTCAGGCCTCACAGCTTCAGGTAGTGCATGCAATGGAATATTGAGCTTACCCATGATGGCCCCCAAAGCAACTGAATTTTGAATTTGTAGGTGTTTGTGGGAGTCCACCAAGGATTGGATGTCTGCCTGTTGACTCTGCACCAGTGTGGTGAGAGCATGCACTTGAGCTGTGAGCTGATCATTTAATATTTGCAGTGTGGAGACTTGTTGTTGAAGTGCTTGAATTTGAAGATTTATTGAAGTAGATGCAGGTGGATGAGAGCTTGATGTAGAGATAACAGTAAATGGTACAAATGTAGCTTGCGGAAATTTCTGAATTTCATCAATGACCAAAGGTGAAGGAGTGTATCTTGCAGTGTGCAATTGATCCAACTTTAACCTTGTGTCATTGGATTTAGTGATGTGATCTTGAACTACTTTGTGCAAGGCTACAAATGATTCTTTGAGCTGATTTACACTTTTATCAATCCCACTGAGATCATACCTTGACAATTGTTTTGAGAAGGATTTGAATTGGTTTTGATCTCAGTTTGAGAGGGGATGATTTGGTCCATCTTTTCCCTGACCATTTTGATTATCTTGTCCTGATGTCCATTTAATGTGATTTGACGTGCTTTTCCAAAGTTACGAAAAGCTTTCATCTGAGCTTTGTAGACCTCATTGATGGCATCATACACCTCTTGTGGAGTGAGGGATCTGGCATTGCTTCCCAAAATTATAATGTATTCATCCCTGAATTTAGCTAGCACAACATCCATCTCAATTATGAATTCCTTGTCCATCCAAGCATTACAGTTAGCATCCTGACCAGCTTTATCAACAATTTTTGCTTGATTATCTTCAACATCAGCCTGGTAGGAGAGCATGATAGCTTGGTAGTCCTGATTTGACATGTTGGATATGAGTAGCTGTTGTGAGATTTGAGCAAGGCCTCCAAGTTGATCAACTATAAGATCTTCAATTGTAGAAGGTTATTTTTCAGTGTCTTGGAGCCATTGGGAGATGAGGTGTGATTGAGATGTGGAAGGTTGTGAATCATAACGACACAGTTTTACTCACATATTGCTATGTGGTTTTGACAAGTTATTGTTCCTCACATAAAGTGGGAACCTCCAATTGAATTGGAGTAGATTTGACTGGGTTACTATCATGTGCACCAGTCTCAAACCCTTGTGCTTCTTACAAAGCACTGCACTTGAATGTGATAAACCTGCCTCCCCCATAGCAGGATCATTGGCAATTATACTCATAACATCAACTTAATGCAATTTCTGCTAGGGTTGTGAGGGGAGTTGTTCCTACATGAGGAACCTCCAATTGAATTGGAGAGGATTTAGATAGCTCCCCCTCAGGAGTACTACCCTCAAACCTAACAGCCTGTGGAGGCTGATTTGCACATGAAGGTGCATTTGAGACATCCATGGGGTCTTTAGTAAAAACTGATAAATCCCCCATGTTTTTGATGGTGTCATCAAGGTCTACCCCAGCTAGTAGCCTCTCACCATCTGAATGTAGTGCCTGGGTGGTGAACAAGGTTTCTTGAACCAAGTCACTTGATTTAGCTTGCACTTGAGAATTGGATTCAAGTGCTGTAGGTAGAGAAGAAATTTGAGAGATTAGAGATTGTTGCTTAGATGTGAGTGTTGGTAGCTCCCCCTGAATGGATGAGGGAGCTTCAAAAGATGTGCCATCACTGTGTGTGCCATCCTTATTTCTCCTACCATACACTTGAATTGCTTCAGGTGCAGGCTGTGCAGACTCTATACAAGGTGCATTGGGGTGAATACTCTTTTCAATTGACACACTCTGTTGATAGGATGTATCTAGAGTCTGTTTAGTCCCCATTATTACAATTGTATCCTTTTGGGAGGATATAGAGGTGGTTTGAGTGGTCAGCTCAGATTTCGTACTCTTCGTTGGTCTCTTGACCAAGGGTGACTCAGTTTCTGTTTGATCCTCACCACTCTCAGTTAAAACATTCAAGGTTACCTCCTTTCTCTTCCTTTTACTCACCTCATCCTTTTGAGAAGATGAGGTGGTTGGTTTCCTAGCTACTAAGGGTTTTGAAGAAATGGTTTCAGCTTAGGAAGGTCCCTGTGGGTGTTCCTGTGTTTGTACTTCCACAGGTTCAGGGACCATAGCTGTGCTAGATTGTAAATTGGATCTCATGTCAAGCATTGGGTAAGGGTAAGTCCTAAACCTCTCCAACATGAATGGAGTGAGTTTCAAACTTACATTTACCTTGTTCTTTGTAGTAAGTGGACCAAATATTATTTTGGGCACTTGCTTACAATTGCTTATTCTAGTGCTATCTACACCATTTAACAAATGTATGTCTGCTACTTTATGATTTAAAGTGGACATAATAAATCTAGGAAAGAAAATTTCCTTACCTCTAGCAGACAGGGGCATGGTCAGCCTGGTTGTAAGTTCTTCCAGGATCAATAGACCAACATTCAACTGTCTGTTATGGGCTATTGAGTGCACCAGCTTCTGCACCACACTTGAAATGTTGTCATACCCTATCTTCCTGCATGTGAAGGCCCTTACTACAGAATCAAACACAAAGGACCATTCCTTCCTTAAGTTTTTCCTGTTTAAGCTTGACAAGTTGATTCTCCCACCATCATTGATGAAGTCTGTTAGGTCACACACACTGTAGAAGGGGGTTGAATACAGTGTTTATCACAATCAAATCGAATTAAAGAACTCGAGTAATAGAAAACAGATTTTATTCAACAAAATAAACTCTGTTACAATATGGAACTGTCCTCTCTTAGTGATGAACAACTTATCACGAGAGCTGCTAGGGTTACAATAAATAATAACTTCGATTATGATAACACATATAGTGTAAACCCTATGTCTGTGTTTATATACTACACAGTTACAAGATAATCGCTAATTGATATTGAATATGATTCTGTATCCTAAAATATATCAATTATATATCTTCTTTTCCAAGTCTTCTATCTTCCATAGAAATCTTCTCTATGCATATCTCTTCTTTATTTAGTCTTGATCTTCTTTCCTTTCAATCAGCCTTTCCTTAACTGTTCGTCCTCCCGTACTTAAGTTCTGATATCCATCTTCTGATAATTATCTCCTGATAATTTAAGTACTGATATCCTTAAGTTCTGACTTCCAGTAAGTGCTGATTTCAGCAAGTACTGATATTTCCTGTTTGTTAAGATCTGAAAAACTAAACATGAAACACATTAGACATGACATCTCAAATATATCTAACAATCTCCCCCAACTTGTAAATTAGCATAATGTACAAGTTCAATATATATTTGATGATGTCAAAAACATTAAGTACAAATGCACATGAGAATTTGACTAAGAAACTATAACTTACAGTACTTGTAGCTTTTACCATTCTTAAAGTCTAATATCAGCTTTAGCCTGTATGTTCTTCAGAATTCAGCAGTTGCAGTCCCTGACTTGGCTTCATTATGTGATCTGTTTAATATCAGGAGTTGTCCTGAGATAATTCTTCAAAAGACATCTCTCAGCATATGCAAGTTCATTCAACATCCTCCTTTTGGCTTCTTTTAGCTCAGCTGTATCTTCACTTGTCTAAAAGATAGCAGCTCTGAGATCATTGATCTTTGCCTTTCTTATATCCTCATTAAGTCTGATATAATAGGCTTTGTCTGATTCTATGTTGAATTCAATAGCCCTATAACCCAGAAAGGTAGTAACAATCTTTGCAGTGTTAGGCTTCATTTCAACAATTTTTCCATCATGAGCTCTATACTTAGGATAATATGAGCTGTCAGACTGTATCCTGTAAAGTTTCTTCTGTCTCTCAATATTAGACCTTAAGAATTTGGCAGCATTATCTATAGACTTGTTCTTTACTTGAAGCAAATATAACACATGTTCCAATTTTTCATAGTACTTTAAGTTAATAGCATCCTGCCTAATCTGGAATACCCTCCCATCTGTCATGAAATATAACATAACATGTTCTTTCAGAGCAGAGTGGTAAACCATCTGTACAGACTCCAATTGATCCAATCTTTCAGGAGTTGTGCCTATTCCTGGTTCAGACAGAGATGTAGGATCTAGAGTTGTGTTGCTTACTCTTCTTTCATCAGCATTTCCTAAACCAGTTTTATCTCTTGCCTCCTTTCCTAGAAGCAATCTACTCTGAAAACCTCTTGATGTACTCTTCAGAGTTTGAGCAGATTGTTTAGCTTGGGTGAATCCTGGTATAGTAGTTGAAGGTTTAACATGAGCAGTGTCAGACGTTATTCCCTTATCTCCTGATGTCAAGCTAACTTGAGCTTAGTCAGAGGTTGCTTGCTTCCTTGTAGCATCTGAATTTACTAACTCCTGACTTTGAACAACTTGAGCTCTATCAGAGGTTGTTTGAGAATCTTTCTTGTTCTTCAAAATCAGATCAGTAGCTTCATCAGCATCTATTTGTTCATCCATAGTTGGTATGTAAACCCTTACAGGTTCATCAACTTTACCTTTGCCCTTAAACTTTGGATCATACTCCACTTGTGATTTGGCTTTAGATGCCTCATCACTTGTTCTTTCTTTAATCACAATGCCTTTAGCCTGTGGAGGTTTCTTTGCTGTTGCAGAAACTTTAGACTTAGATTGTGACTTATCAATTGCAGCTTTTAGCCTAGCTTCTTCTTCTTCCAGCATTTCAAGATCCATCCCTGGATTTTCTTTAAGAAACAGCTTCTTTGAGATCTCTTCATCAAGATCTTCAGGATTGACTAGAACTTATTTACCTGAGCTTGATTTCTCGCCAGCATCAGAACTTAGCCTTTGACTTGTAGTTCTGTCTTTCCGTAATGAAGAGCCTTTGCTTTGTCTTTGACCTCCACCCGTTTCAGAGTTTCCCTGATCTTTATTTTCATCATCTTTTTCTTTCTGTGATGTAGTAGACTTGCATTTGGACTTAATTACTTTCTCCCCCTTTTTGGCATCATCAGGAAGAAGCAGGGAGACAAGCAATTCCACAGAATTTTGAAGTTCATTAAGCTGAACTTGTTGAACAGCTTGATTTTGTAAAATTTGAGAAATCTAAGCTTGCTGCTTGTCTTGAGACTTTTCAATATTTGCTAAACGGTCAAAGTTAGGCTTGAAAAACCTCTGCTTCTCTACTTTGATCTTCTCTGCATCCTCTAGCAATGTATTTCAAATTTTGTCCAGCTGGGCATGAGTTGCTGAGTGTTGACCTTGAAGGTGCCTTGTAATCAGTGCTATAACTCTAAGATGTGTCTTGAAATAATCATTGACAAACATCTCACCAGCCTTTGTCAGATGCTCAGAAAGAACAGCTGCATTTGGGACAAATTCAACATTATTCCAGTCTTGGATCCACTCTTGCCCTCTTTTAGTCTCACTCCAAGGAACTGGAGGAGCCCTTTCTACAAACTTCTTGATAAAAGCAGCCTTAGAAGTTGGTGGTAGAGGAGCATATCCAGAAGGACCAGCTGCATCAACATCTACATTAACATCAGCTTCATCAGAGTTTGCAGCAAGCAATGCAACAGAAGTGGCAGAATCTTCACTATCATCATCTTCTGATAAAATGACTGTATGAGAAGCAATTTGAGATTCATCTCCAAGATCATTAGAATTTAGCACTGGAGTGGCTGGAGGAGTGTGCTGAGAAAGTTGTGTAGTTGGTGGAGCTTCCAGATACAAAACCTGAGGCACTTGCAAGTTATGGATGTCAATTTCATCACTTGGCCCCCGGTTATCAGCATGTACTGGAGATACTGGAGGTGTGGGAATATGAGTTGTTTCTGGCTCATGAAGTGGAGAGTGATGAGGTGCATGAAGGTCTGGATCAGCACTTGGAGAATTGTGAGCTTCAACAGGGTCTTGTGAGATCAGAGATTCCTGACCCCCTTCCTTAGCTGCTGCTTCCATTCCTTTACCAGAATCTGCAGGCCTTTTTGCTAATGTTTTAAATCTTTTTACTTTTGAAGAGACTATAGGAGCTGCATCATCAGAATTAATTATTCTAGGCCTTTTCAGGGACCTAGAACTCCCAGTCTCTGTAGCTTTCTAAGAAGAGACTTTCTCAGCTGCAGAAATAACAGGTTCTGTAGGTTGAACCTGTGCCTCATCATCTGATTCATCTCTCAAGATGATCCTCCTTCTTTTCTGCTGTGAAACTTTCTTAGATCTTGATGCTGTTGCTCTAGCAGAAGAAGGCTGCACTGGATGTGCTGAAGGTTGAGTTGACTGTGATGGTTTGAAATATGTCCTGATTGAGGGTTGAGCAGGTTGAGGTTGAGAAGTTTGAGGTGTTTGTGTAGATGTGGTATGTTCTGATGGCTTTTGTTGTGGCTGGGATGTGTTGGTGGGTTGAACATCAGGGTAAACAAATGTGTAGGTTTGAGGATCAGCATTTACCAGTATCTGTTTCACTAAACGAGGTATCTGTAAGGGTCTAACCACTTGTTTCTTTATGTCAGCATTTAGCAAGTCATTAAAAGCCCTTTTTGTAAGCTTAAAGGGTGGAATTAAATCATTGGTAGGTTGGGGCTCATCAGCACAATAAAAAGAATATATAAGCTGACAGAATCTAGCAAAGTATACTACATTCCTATCCTCTGTCATCCTATCCCCTATGAAACCTAACACAACACTTGCAAAATCAAAGTGAGTTTGATGAATAAGAGGATACCCGATTTGTTGACTCATGATTGGAATGGCATTAAAGTTGGAGCACTTATTGGCGAATGCGTTAGTGATATAATCGAAGAAAAAGCTCCATTCCTTCCTGATATTTGCTCTTTTCAATTGTCCAAGCTTTTCCAAACTTGTCTCATATCCCAAACTGGCCATGAGCTGCTATAGAACAGGGTCCTCCACTATTGAGAATATATAGCCTTCTGGTAAGTGAAGAGCTTTACAAACGACTCCAGGAGTGACCACATGCTCAACATTATTTACTTCAAATACGATGCTTGGAGTACCAGTAGCACCACCATCATCAAAAATCCCAGTTCGCCAAAACGCCAGTATTTGTTGGCTTGAAATGGTTTGAAGTTGGATCAAAGCATACCCAATCTCACTATTTGCTAGGAAATCTTGCACAAAGTGCAAATCTGATGGAGCTTCAGCCTTGTTCAAGATTGCAGCATAGTTATTTGGTACAAACTTGGCTCCATTAACAATTAAATCCTTGGGCGCCATCAGAAATAAGTGAAAAATTTAAGTGTCTGAAAGGTGTTCGAGAAAATGCCTGTGTGATAAATCGTCAAAAAATAGTGAGAGTATAAGAGTAAAAGGAGAGAGATAGAGTATAAAAGTGAATAAAAGATTTTACAATCTTTTATCTCTTTTACGTATACATGGTAAAAGATAACCGTTGAGACGAATATGAAAGGTCTGTGGACACATATCAGGCATGCAGCAGTAAAATTTAATTAATGGGCATGGGTATTCAGTAATCATTACTTATCACATGCAGTTTTTCAAGGAGAAAAACCATCCCACTAACCAAGTAATCCCATTAATCAAGTAATCCCATTTAAACAATTATTCTGATAAAATAATCCCATTTAAGAATAACCAAAAATAAACCAAGCAAATAAACACTACCACGTGAGCAACACAACTAGATTATTATCAGAGTGTAAAGGGTCATCAGAATATGAAATGACTTAGAGACAAAATCTTGCAATAAAGTAAAATTTCTTTAATATATCAAATGAATACATTTCATGAAACTTAAATTACATGCAGAAAATTACAAGATTGCCCTAGTCTAGAATCCCTAACATTGACAGCCTTATTCCTAGTCTAAAAGACTGACACAGCTGACAGTGAAGAGAAACAGGAGGATAGTAATTAATTCTTCTTCCTATCTTCAATAAAAAGAATAGAAAGATGAATGATTCTCTCCTGCTGACGAAGGGAACGGAGATGAAGATCTCTTTGAACAGTCAACAGATCATTTTTAATGATTTCTGGAAATTGAATCCAGAGATTAGAAGGAATGTTATTGATAGGATAATGAGTTGGAACTCCATTGTTCCAAATAGTCACCTTGTCTAAGCCATAGCAGTAAAACCAACCAAACTGAGGCATTGTGTGAGAGAAGAAAGAATTGATTTTTACTGAAGGATTATCAGTTATATAGACAAGGGAAGACCAGAGGATGCAGGGAGTGTGAAATGAAAAGAAGTAAAACCTCGTCTCCCTAGACCGATGAGTAATTATGACAGCCATTAGAAGCTTAAAACAGGAGTTAATGAGCACACGAAACAAGTAAAAATTACTGTGCATATACAAGTACCACTAACCCAAATTATTTTGACTGTTTATATCTCACCCAAACATATTCTGATTTTAAATATGACTGTTTCAGATTTAACCACAAATAAGTCAAGTAAAGAATCATGATTAAATACCAGAACTTAGACTTATATCAGAACTTAACAGTCATCAGAACATGGCTCCTTCACTCGAAACGTGAATGTTTTATTCCTGTATTTCTTCACACAAGTACTGATATGGTTTCATCAGAACATAAACATTAGAACTTCCATCAGAACTTGTCCTCAGAATTTATGCAACTGACACTTAAACTGTTCATCTAAAATAACATTTATCACCACAGTAATTGTCATCATTCATATGGAGTGTATTTGTGTGCAGTAAGCTAAATATCAGATAAAGATTAAAGTCTGATTTACTTCAGTACATCTTAGAAATAAGGCATAACTAAAAACTTTGCTCAAAATCTGTCATTATTCTGAAGTCTACTATAGAATGAGTTCATGCATGAGTCCACCTCAACTGTTTTGTGCTCATTTTATGCATCTTTTGAAATTCCATTTTACTGCGGCTTCTCAGTGTAAGTGTGTCACGACTGCTTATCAGAATTTATGCTATTGTCAGAGTATTTCTCCAGTAATCAGAGAATGTGAAAAGTCACCAAGAAAATTTTATTTTGCTTTTTTAATGCATATAACTTAATACCAGCAATGCACTTGGGTCTTCCCTTCCACATTTTTACTCTAGATCTCAAAGGAGTACCTGATTTTTTCTTTTCTTTTCTTTTCTTTTGATTAGTGAGGCTTATCAGCACTTACTACATCAATCAGATTTACCAACTTCAGAACTTAACAGATAAGAAGCACTATTCTAGTTTTTGACTTAGTAACAAGATACACAAAGTAAACTTTAACTAAGCTCAATATCAGAATTTGCTTGTGTTAAAAGATTTCCACATAAACAATTACTTCATACATGGGATCTTTTAGTTTATTAAAGACTACTAGGTCAGCATCTAGCACAGTTATCCTCATTGGATTGAATAGTCACAGAAACAGTCATATCACTATCAGAGTTTAGGAATTCACATCAGACAACAATCAGCACTTATAAAATTTCTAATTAAGCACAGAATACACAAAGATAGTAATATCTGTAAATACTGATCATAAAGTCTGATGTATCAGAACATAAACTAAGCAGATTTAGAGAAAGAACCTGAAACCATTCCAAGTTCATTTACCAATCTTGTAAAGGTAGCTTCACACAGTGGTTTTGTGAAGATATCTGCTAAGTTTTGATCTGTTGAAACAAAATGCAATTCCACTGTACCTTCATCCACATGTTCCCTTATGAAGTGGTACCTAATGCTGATGTGCTTTGTCATTGAGTGTTGAACTAGATTACCTGTCATAGCAATAACACTTTGATTATCACAGTAAATAGGAATTTTAGAAAATTCTAACCCATAATACAGTAACTGATTCTTCATCCAAAGAATCTGTGCACAACAGCTTCCTGTAACAATGTATTCTGCTTCTGCAGTTGATGTGGAAATTGACTTCTGTTTCTTGCTAAACCCAGAAACTAATCTGCCTCCAAGAAATTGGCAGCTTCCACTTGTGCTTTTCCTGTCAATTTTGCATCCTGCAAAATCTGCATCTGAGTAACCTATTAGCTTAAAGTCTGATTCTCTAGGATACCACAATCCCAGGTCAGCTGTACCCTTAAGGTACTTGAAAATTCTTTTCACAGCTGTTAAGTGAGGTTCTCTTGGATCTGCTTGAAATCTTGCACATAGACAGGTAGCATACATGATATCAGGTCTACTTGCAGTAAGATAGAGTAGTGAGCCAATCATACCTCTGTAATCAGTAATATTTACTGATATACCAGTATCCTTATCTAATTTTGTTGCAGTGGCCATGGGAGTGGATGCACTTGAACAATCTCGTATTCCAAATTTCTTCAGCAAATTTCTGATGTACTTGGATTGACAAATAAAAGTGCCTTCTTCATTCTGTTTGACTTGAAGGCCCAGAAAATAGCTAAGTTCCCCCATCATACTCATTTGATATGTTGACTGTATCAGCTTGGCAAACTTTTTACAAAGTCTGTCATTTGTAGAACCAAAAATGATATCATCAACATATATCTGCACCAAAAGTAAGTCCTTTCCATGGTTGAGATAAAACAATGTTTTGTCAATAGTCCCTCTGTTAAATCCACTTTCCAGAAGAAACTGAGCTAGTGTCTCATACCATGCTCTTGGAGCTTGCTTAAGGCCATAAAGTGCTTTGTCTAGTCTGTAGACATGATTAGGAAATTTTGAATCTACAAAACCTGGAGGTTGTTCAACATATACTTCCTCTTCTAATTCTCCATTGAGAAAAGCACTTTTTACATCCATTTGAAAGACTGTAAACTTTTTGTGAGCAGCATAAGCCAAAAATATCCGTATGGCTTCCAATCGAGCAACTGGTGCAAATGTTTCATCATAATAAATTCCCTCCTGTTGAGAATATCCTTTTGCAACCAGCCTTGCTTTATTCCTTGTAATTATGCCATCACTATCAGTTTTGTTTCTGAACACCCACTTTGTACTAACAACAGATCTGTTCTTTGGTCTTGGCACTAGGGTCCAGGCTTTGTTTCTTTCAAATTCATTTAACTCTTCCTGCATTGCTTGCACCCAATCAGCATCTTAAAGAGCTTTTTCCACTTTCTTTGGTTCAGTCTGAGAGAGAAAAGAGTGATAAAGACATTCATTTGATGTAGCTGTTCTAGTTCTGACACCTGTATCAGGATTTCCAATAATTAAGTCAGGTGTATGTGCTTTAGTCCACTTCCTCGCAGATGGAAGATTTTCTCTAGAACTGGATGCTCCCCCATGATCCATGCTGTCTTCATCAACATTTTATGATGCTCCCCCGGAAATTATGCTCTCTGAGTTTCCATAAATATCAACACTTGAGTTTCCAGAATTATCAGAACTTGGCCCATCAGAACTTGATGAATCAGAACTTGAAGATCCTGTTGTAGGTTCTAATGCTTCTTAAAATGTGGTTGTATCTTCAGTATGCTCCCCCTGCACAGGTGCATCTTCCTTTGGCACAGTCACCACAGTTTCAATAACATCAGAGTTTAATCTATCAGAGTATGCAGTATCAGGATTTAGACTGTCAGGATTTACAGTATCTGTTAGGTCCCAATGTGTTTGTAGAAGGGGGGGTTGAATACAAACATTACCAAATAATCGAATAAATGCGGAATAAAAAATGTGAAACAAAATTCAAGTTAAATAAAAATATTATTAAACTTGAAAGGTGTTACAACAACTGTATCGATTACAAGGTATTAATCTCAAATCAATTATCACAAATCTAGAATAAATTCGACATGAACTTTTTCTATTTTTGCAATAATTAGAATCAAATGCTAAACGCGATTTGAGATTAAGTTCTAGGGATTTTGATCCGCTAGATTGTTACACAAGAACAAGATAAATAATTCTAGTGGTTTGGATTTAACATTAACAAACTAGAATTTTGATCTTGATGTAAGCAGAGAAGAAAATAAAATGTTTCAAGGCGGCTGCTTTCTTTTCTTTGTTCTTGAATGTGTTCTGTATATTGAGTTGCTGCTTCTCTGCTTCTTTTTAATCAACAGTCGAATATAATTGAATTGGCATGACAATCCTATAGCTTGCAAGACTTTCGGTAGGACAATGGATTGAACTAGCAAGACAATCTGAATGAACTAGCATGACAATCAGAATGAACTAGCAAGACAATCCTTCTCCTAGTGTAACTTTCGGTGAGACTATTGAAAATGGCCTAGCATGACAATCGGTATGACAATCCTGATTGTCATGCTAGTTCATTTTCAATTGTCTTGCTGATTTAATGCAGATTTTAATCCAATTTAAATTCTGAAAATTCCTAAAATTAATTCAGAATTAATTAATCAATTAATTCAATTAATAAATAAATTAATCTTCGTAGATATGATTTATTTTCTTAATTAAATTAGATGACTTAATTAATTAATAGAGAATTAATTCTAGTCTTCAACAACACCCATCCTTCTGCAGATCTTCTGAAAATCACTGAAAATTATGAATCAATTCCACCACTTCAATGTTGACACTCGATGTACTGTCTGGTTCATGAGTGACTAACTTCCGTGACGTTTCTTCATGTCTTGACTTTGACACTTTGATTTTCTTCAGATTAAATCCTTGTAATTAATGATACTCTGACGAGATCTCTGTCACTTGATTAAATCCACGATCTTGATTTATATCACTGAGGCATGATCAACTTCTTGAACTTCTTCCAGTGAATTAACTCCTCGAGTCTGTAGATGAACCTTATTTCTGAATCCTTTGACAGATATTACTTTGCGAGATCTCTCTGACGGTCGATCCACTATTTACTTATTATATTCTTATTTGAGTTGAGTTGAATCCTCGAATATACAAATAAGCCTATGACATATGACTTACAATCTCCCCCTATTTGTTTGTTAGACAATAACACACAAATACCTAGAGGATAACTCAACTAACAAATAAGAAAAAGATATAAACAGAAATGCAAAGTAAATAGTAGAAAAGTTCTGGACTAGATTTAACATTTTCCAGATTCCAAGTAGATGTTCCTCTAGACTGAACATATCTTCAAGTAGTTCCATCTTCATTTGTACAACCACATTTCCTGTTGAGAAGCCCATATCTCTCTTGCTTCTCCCCCTATGAGAATCAACTGATTAAAGAAGATCACCTTCGTTTACCACCTCTCCCGTACAATAGGATCCGCAGATAAAAGCCAATGGTACTCCCCGTTTGAAAACAGCTTCTTCCCTTACTAGAAAATCACCTTGTGTTTACCACCTCTCCCGTACAATAGGATCCGTAGTTACAAACAACAATGGTGTGGTGTAGTGTACATGTATGATCTTTTTCTTACTCCCTGCTATTTCTCCCCCTTAGTTGAGGAATCCTCCAAACTATTACTTAAGCTTTTATCTCCCCCTTAGTGAAGGAATGTATGCCGCCGTCTGAAGAAGTTCTCATATTTCACTTGGTTGGAAAAGAAATAACAAGTAGTTTCTCTTTCTTCCTCACTGTGAGTGTGTGATTCTGTTTAGTGTACCTCACATGTGTTTCACTCTTCTCTCCACTCGTGTTTACACTCATTCTCACAAGTGTATCACTCTTCTCTCATAGCTCCATAATCCAGCTGTACCTGCAAGGAAAATCACCTTAGCCATCATTAAGGAGGTCACAGGTGGTGTAATGGGAGTTCACAAATCCCCATCCTTGTTAAACTCGTCAGATGAATCTGAGTCATAATTTACAAGTTGCTAGTTTCCCTTTTAGGGTTCCAGATTTGAATTCTGGGAAGGTAAACAATGATCCAAAGAATTTAGCATAAAGATCACAGTTCCCTTCTAATGCCTGTGAAGACATTTCCTTGTGACTCATCAGGTAATATCTGAATCATTGTCAACAAGTTGCCGATCTGCACCTATGTCAGATCCACTATCCGCAGATGCATCCAGGGGATTTAAGCATGGGGAGGTAGACACTGACCACTGACATATGGCTTTTGGATCAGTATCCTCTCCTAACACCTGTAAAGGCAATTGGTCCACTAACGAACCTTGAACAATCGAATCTGACCTTAAAATGGTCGAAACTCTTGTTTCCGTCAACTCATCCTTTGTGTGTGTAACCTCTCCTTGTACATCAAGAATTGATTATGTTTGAAGTGGTGACACTACATCGGATACCTTGGCCGACAGGCAAAATTTCAATAGACGCACCCTGTTGAGAGAATGAATCTAGTAACTGTTTTTGTGCCTTTTCAGCCATTACATCTTTTTGAGAAGATGTATGGGGGCTAGCAGTTATCTCGGTTTAAATACTACTCATCTATTTAGGAGACAGAGCTACTGGGTTGACTACAGAACCTTCCTTATGTGGTGCACTAAGGCACTATCTCCCTCACGCTCATTCATACTACATTTAGTGGTAAGAGAGTGTTGGTTGGTTCTGTTTTTGTGTTTGTCTTTACAGTCTGGGATAGACGTTGTGGGTTTTCAACCTCATGACTGTCAATGAAAGAAAGTCATTGGAGACTGAACCTGTATCATAGAACATATGGTAATAGAGAGAAAATGATTTACAATAGTGATTTCAAAAGATTTTACATGAAATAAGAAATCACTAATGTAGAAGGAAGTTTAATTTTTGTTTTTCAAAATGAATGAGTTTTTGATAAAACATTGATCACTTAGGGTAAAGTCTAAGTAATTCTCATTCATGTCAAAAGCTTACAAATATCTGCAACATAATGTTAACAACATATCATTGACCGATACTTGTCAAGTACTTTAGATACTAATTGTTATGTTGCATAATCAATATACCACTGCACATATAAAACAATATGATTGTGCTTAATGATAAGAGAGTTAAAAATATGACGACTCTACTAGTTCATATTAAACAATAACTTCAGTTAGAGTGCCATACCATGTTCTTGATGATTGCTTGAGTAGTACACTAGTTCATACCAACCTGAAGTGAGATTGGGAAGAAGAGATTGCATAGTCCAATAGATCTGCAACTGCAAAGTCCATGAACTGAGGTGCATTGACTTCCTCTTTTGACTCACCAACCAGGAGTACACTTGTACACATCTTACTAGAGTCCAATTCCAAGTGTAATATGCATCAGGTGCCTGATATATCGTAATATTCTCAAGTCTCGTCACTGGTGCTACATGTTAGATACTGCTTCCTGATAATAACCTAGCACACTATACAAAATTTCACTGATAACATTCCCAGCTTGCAAACAGCCATATCCCTCAGATAAACCTTTGCTGTTATCTCCAAAGGTAATCAGGGGGCCAGCTTTCTCAATCCACATTTGATAGCAGGGCTCTATCTCCGGTCATAAGTCTTGATGATCCACTTGTCAAGAATCCACACTACCGGTTACACCTGTATACTGCCCTGCACTTCAAATGGATTAGACCTTCTTCGGAACCCAAACTTGGTTGGGCCCGGCATACTTGTAGAATTGTCCTTTGTCAGGCAAAACAACATTTTTAATTTTAACGATCTCAACATCCTCAATGACTGAACATTTGACCTTGTAAATAGCCTTAACAAATTTCTGTTTAAGCTTAGGCACAAATGTCTCCTTTCTAGCCTTAGAAGGACTAGCAGTCTTAGACCTATCATGCTTCATGTTATTCACATGCTGACGAGGAGTAGTCTTATCATTAGACACATGCTTACCATTAAAATAAGCATACATCATATTGAAAGCACAAGACATACAATTAGCAACACCACATGCTTTATGAGAGTGATTAATAGCAGGCAATTTATGCATGGCAGACATGGCATTTTTGTTATCCAACTCATGTGTGTCTGAGTTAGTCTCAGTTGCTTTCACAACTTTGACTGGAACTTTCGACACACTTGACTTGGAAACAATCTTCTCATTAGCATGATCTTCAGCACGTATTTCTTCTTGAATAACAGAAGAGGTCACATCAAATGGTTCAGCAATTGATGCTTTATAGAGGGGTTCATCAACACCCTTAAGCACATGTGGTACTTCCCTCCCTTTAGCACATACATGAGGAGGGGAGTTTATGCCTAATTCTCCAATAGCAACATTGTAATCATAACCTATTCCAGATGTTTGATTAACAGCTTGCTTACTGTAGAACTCTTTAGCCTTCGAACAAGAATTGAAGTAGGCTCTAACCTTAGTCTCAAGACCGGTGATCTTGTCTTTGAGAATAGTTTCGAGTTTTCTATAACAGTCAACTCTATTCTCTAGAAAAGATACCTGTTCTTTTAATTTGTCTTGATTAATGTGCACAAGTCTTAATTCATTGACCTCTTTCTCAAGGTCTGTGATCTATAAACTTAACAGTTCATTATCACGACGTGCACAATCTAAGTTACCTCTTAGATGATAAACCATTTCAGCATCAGAAAGTTTTACCTCTATTCTTGACGATGAAGCTTTTCCATCAACAGCCATAAGAGCAAGATTTCCTTCTTCTTCATCTTCACTGTCAGTATCATCCCAGCTTCTTCCCTTTGCCAGATAAGCCCTTTCAGAGTTCTTTCTTACTTGCTTTGGCTTTCTACATTCTGTGGCAAAGTGTCCCAACTCATTACAGTTATAGCATCTGATGGTGCTCCGATCAACCATCCCTGTTTTATATCCACCACTGCTGGTGTTAGAGGATGAAGATCCACCTTTCTGGAATTTGTTGTAGTTGGACTTGTACTTAAGCTTGGGATTCCTCTTGAATCTGACATGGAAGAATCTCTTGACAATTTGGGCCATTGACTCATCTTCCAATTGCTCCAGCTCTTCCAAGGAATAAAAATCATCACTTGATTGATTTGTAGTAGGAGGATCATATTCTGCTACTAACATATTTTCCTCAGCCTTGGAACACTGTACCATTCTTTCCAATTGTTGAGATTGCTGTTGTTGTTGACCTTCAGCTACAAGTGCATTAGATGTGCTGGCCATTCTATCCTTCCCGTAGACTTCCTTCTGTTGAATCTGCTCCAACTCATAGGTTTTTAACACTCCATAGAGCCCGTCCAAAGAAATCTCACTCAGATCTCTAGCTTCTCTAATGGCAGTGATTCTATGTTCAAGATGAGCTGGCAGTGTTAAAAGGAACTTTTTGTTGACCTCCCTGATTGAATAATACTTTCCATTGATGTTCAGGTTGTTGATCAACGCATTGTACCTCTCAAACACTTCAGTAATTCCTTCTCCTGGATTTGATTTGAAATGTTCATATTCAGAGGTTAGGATTTCCAACTTGTTCTCCCTAACTTCCTCTGTGCCTTCATTAATTACCTCAATAGTTTCCCACATGTGTTTAGAATTTTTACAGTTCATCACATGTCTGTTCATCAAAGGATCAAGGGAATCAATTAATATTAATTGAAGGCTGGCATCCAAGGAGGTTTCTTCCTTCTCAGCAGGAGTAAAATCTTCGAGCTCTTTTGGATAGGTTATAGCTTTAGTAGTCACCACACCATCTATTATTACCTCCGGTTCAATAACCATCGGAGTTTTTATACCCTTCTTTAACAAGCTTGAATATTTTGGATTTGCAACTTGTAAAAACAAGAGCATCTTCTTCTTCCACATAATATAATTCTCTTTATCAAATTGTGGAATTTTAACGGTTCCAACTTTATATGAAGTCATTATGAATTTTTGAATGAATAAAAATTCAAAGAGTTGAAAAATCACAAAAGTCTAGGATCTTGATTTGTTCGTTAATCAGAAGGCTCTGATACCAATTGTTAGGTCCCAATGTGTTTGTAGAAGGGGGGGGGTTGAATACAAACAGTACCAAATAATCGAATAAATGCGGAATAAAAAATGTGAAACAAAATTCAAGTTAAATAAAAATATTATTAAACTTGAAAGGTGTTACAACAACTGTATCGATTACAAGGTATTAATCTCAAATCAATTATCACAAATCTAGAATAAATTCGACATGAACTTTTTCTATTTTTGCAATAATTAGAATCAAATGCTAAACGTGATTTGAGATTAAGTTCTAGGGATTTTGATCCGCTAGATTGTTACACAAGAACAAGATAAATAATTCTAGTGGTTTGGATTTAACATTAACAAACTAGAATTTTGATCTTGATGTAAGCAGAGAAGAAAATAAAATGTTTCAAGGCGGCTGCTTTCTTTCCTTTGTTCTTGAATGTGTTCTGTATATTGAGTTGCTGCTTCTCTGCTTCTTTTTAATCAACAGTCGAATAGAATTGAATTGGCATGACAATCCTATAGCTGGCAAGACTTCCGGTAGGACAATGGATTGAACTAGCAAGACAATCTGAATGAACTAGCATGACAATCAGAATGAACTAGCAAGACAATCCTTCTCCTAGTGTAACTTTCGGTGAGACTATTGAAAATGGCCTAGCATGACAATCGGTATGACAATCCTGATTGTCATGCTAGTTCATTTTCAATTGTCTTGCTGATTTAATGCAGATTTTAATCCAATTTAAATTCTGAAAATTCCTAAAATTAATTCAGAATTAATTAATCAATTAATTCAATTAATAAATAAATTATTCTTCGCAGATATGATTTATTTTCTTAATTAAATTAGATGACTTAATTAATTAATAGAGAATTAATTCTAGTCTTCAACAACACCCATCCTTCTGCAGATCTTCTGAAAATCACTGAAAATTATGAATCAATTCCACCACTTCAATGTTGACACTCGATGTACTGTCTGGTTCATGAGTGACTTACTTCCGTGACGTTTCTTCATGTCTTGACTTTGACACTTTGATTTTCTTCAGATTAAATCCTTGTAATTAATGATACTCTGACGAGATCTCTGTCACTTGATTAAATCCACGATCTTGATTTATATCACTGAGGCATGATCAACTTCTTGAACTTCTTCCAGTGAATTAACTCCTCGAGTCTGTAGATGAACCTTGTTTCTGAATCCTTTGACAGATATTACTTTGCGAGATCTCTCTGACGGTCGATCCACTATTTACTTATTATATTCTTATTTGAGTTGAGTTGAATCCTCGAATATACAAATAGGCCTATGACATATGACTTACAGTATCAGAATTTAAAACTTCATTCTCAAATCTCAGCTGATCATGATCATTGAAATCTTCAAGTCCTGTAATCTTCTTATCATCAAAAGAGACATTGATAGATTCCATGACAACCTTTGTTCTTAAATTGTAGACTGTAATCTTCTTAAATTGAAGATTCAGTCTTGCTCTTGAATGAAGATTTTCTTTATTTTTCCTTTTGACAGGAATCACAAAGGCCATCAGGACCAAATACTGATTTTGGCAAACCACTCACAAGATCTTTCTTGACTAGTTCATTTATATTGTTGAAATTTAAATGAGAGAGTTTCTTGTGCCAATTCCATCTTTCTTCAATTGATGCTCTACTTAACAGACAGATTGTATAACCATCAGTACTTGTTGAAAGCTTGGCTTCATAAATGTTACCATGCCTGTATCCTTTCAGAACAACTTTGCCTGTAGATATGCTTACAACTTCACAGTGTTCTTCAAAGAAATCCACATGATAACCTCTGTCACAGATTTGACTAACACTGAGCAGATTGTGTTTAAGTCCTGAGACCAGAGCTACTTTTTCAATGATGACATTCCCCAGATTGATATTGCCATATCCTAAAGTTTTTCCCATGGTGCCATCTCCATAAGAAACACTTGGGACAACTTTGTCCACAAAGTCTGATAGCAGGGCTTTATTTCCAGTCATATGTCCTGAACATCCACTGTCCAGAACTAGGATGTTTTTCCTGTTGCCCTGCAATCACAAAGACCACTAATGATTAGTTTTAAGGACCCAGACTTGCTTGGATCCTTTGGCCTTATTAAGTTTGTTAACATTTGCAGCGGATTTAGCATCAGAGTTTATGTTAACATTTTTCTTATCAGTATTTACATTATCAGACTTTGCATCAGAACTTACACTAGAAGAATAGTGCTAACGTTCTTTAAAGAAGGTTTTATTTGATAATAATCAGAGTACAAACTATGATATTCCTTACAAGTATAAATGGAATGCCATAAACTACCACAATGAAAACAAGGATTTTGGGGCCTATATCTAACAGACTGACTCTTAACTCCTGACTTTGAAGGTAAGGAGTTTATATTCTTATTTTTCCTGCAAAAAGAAGCCAGATGGTTAGAATTTCCACAGTTATGACATGTTTTTCTAGGAGCATTAGGAACAGGCTTATAATTGTTACTTTTATTCACACCTTCCTTTCCATTCCTATTTTTCCTAGGTGGCTTTACCTTGTTTACATTCTTAACATCTTTCAGCTTATGCTTAAGCTGCTTCTTTGTCATTAAGCCTATGTTTACTTCAGTTGGCTTACCCTGTTTTGGTTTGTCAGAAGTTAATTTCTCTTTAACTTCTGATTTATCAATATCAGACTTTACAGCTACAAACTTACAGCATTTACCTTTGGCTTTTGTTTAACAACTATAGGCTCAGTCTCTACAGTTCCATTATCATTCTTATCATCTCCATAACCTAAGCCCTCTTTCTAGTTTCCACTACTTAACAAATTCTGAGTTGTTCTGCCAGAGTTAGTCCAAGTCCTGATAATCTCTTTTTCCTTTTCTAACTCAGTTTTTAGAGATTAATTTATTTTAAGTATTTCATCCCTAACATAAAAGGCATCATCTCTATCTTTCTGAGTTTGATGGAACATGATTAACTCTTTTTCTAAATAATCATTCCTCTTCTTATAAGCAAGATTCTAAGAAGTTAATCTTTCACATGTTAAAGTTTGATCTCTATAACTAATGAACATGATTTTAAGATATCTTCTCAACTCATTAATATCATCAGTATGAAAGGCGTAAGTAGTTTGAGGTACCTTTAACTCAGCAGCATCATAACTGTTATCAGCATTTGCCATCAAGGCATAGTTCACCGCACTTTCAGAATCTGAAGTGTCTGTCCAGCTTTTCTTCTTTGTGACAAGATCCTTGCCTTTGTCACTCTTCACTTTCTTGCAATCAGGAGATATGTGGCCTTTCTCTCTACAATTGTAGCATTTGACATTTGTGTAATCTCCTCTGTCAGACTTTCCTCCTTTTCCTTCAGATTTCCTGAAACTCTTCTTATCAGAACTTGCACATTTCCTGAAAAACTTCTTTCCCTTTCTGAATTTCCTGTATGCAATCCTTGTGATTCCTTTCACCATAAGAGCACACGGCTTCATCATCTCTTCATCAGGATCCATCTCAGGTAAGCTTTCAGTTTCTGAGTCATCATCAATATCAGAACTTGATGATTCAATATCAGACTTTGTGATGAGAGCTTTTCCCTTGCCTTTCCTTGAGGCAGCTGCTTTGGGGATTTCCTCCTCATCCTTAAGAGCAACTGTCCTTGACTTTCTTCCTTTTCTCTTACTTCTTTGTTCCATCTCAAGTTCATGAGTCTTGAGCATCCCATAAATTTCATCAAGAGTTGTTTCTTCAAGATTATAGTTGTCTCTTATAGTGGTGGCCTTCAAATCCCAACATTTAGGAAGTGCTAACAGGAATTTAAGATTTGAATCCTCAAGATCATATTCCTTGTCAACTAGTGACAAATCATTCAAGAGTTTGACAAATCTGTCATATAAACCAGTTAATGACTCATCAGGCTTTGAGTTAAAGTGCTCATACTCTTGAGTGAGTATAGTCTTCCTGTTCTTCTTAATTGAATCAGTTCCCTGGCATCTTTTCTCCAAAGCATCCCACATCTCCTTTGCAGTCTTGCAGTTGATTACCCTATTTGACATTACATTATCAATGGCACTATGCAACAAGTGTCGTACCTTAGCATCCTTAACAATTGATGAGATATCTTCAGCAGTATAATCACTCTTCTCCTTTGGTACAGACTTTGTTGGTTCACCTGCAACTACAACAGAGAGTTTGGTTGGATTGTGTGGTCCTTCATTGATTCTGTCAAGGTATTCTAGATCAGTAGCTTCCAGAAACATAAACATCCTCACCTTCCATATGGAATATTCAGATGGTTTTAGTATGGGAACTCTAATAGTCTCATATCGACTATGGATTTGAGTCTTTGGAGGTTCTTCAGTTTTGGTGGGCTTGGTTGGAGTTTGTTCTTCTTCAGACATGATTGTTTTCGGATCTTAAACTGTTTGTTTGTTAACAGATCTTCTCTGATACCACTTGTTAGGTCACACACACTGTAGAAGGGGGTTGAATACAGTGTTTATCACAATCAAATCGAATTAAAGAACTCAAGTAACAGAAAACAGATTTTATTTAACAAAATAAACTCTGTTACAATATGGTACTATCCTCTCTCAGTGATGAATAACTTATCACGAGAGATGCTAGGGTTACAATAAATAATAACTTCGATTATGATAACACATATAGTGTAAACCCTATGTCTGTGTTTATATACTACACAGTTACAAGATAATCGCTAATTGATATTGAATATGATTCTGTATCCTAAAATATATCAATTAGATATCTTCTTTTCCAAGTAGTCTATCTTCCATATAAATCTTCTCTATGCATATCTCTTCTTTATTTAGTCTTGATCTTCTTTCCTTTCAATCAGCCTTTCCTTAACTGTTCGTCCTCCCGTACTTAAGTTCTGATATCCATCTTCTGATAATTATCTCCTGATAATTTAAGTACCGGTATCCTTAAGTTCTGACTTCCAGTAAGTGCTGATTTCAGTAAGTACTGATATTTCCTGTTTGTTTAGATATGAAAAACTAAACATGAAACACATTAGACATGACATCTCAAATATATCTAACAAAGTCCATAAACGCTGTCAGTTCATCCTATGTTGGCACCTCCACAAGGTTTGCAGTTGGAAGATTCAGTGCTATGTTCACATCTTGCTCATTAAACTCAATTTGTTGGCCTCCAACTGAGCAAGTTACCACCAGAGATACATAATTGTCATTCATAACAGTCCTTACCACAACTGTTGTCCAAAACTCATGCATCACATCTAGGTACAACACTAGGTTAGAAGTTAAGGCTCCTACAAGGTAAGATTCAGACAGAAATTTTACAAACCCCTTGAAACTATCAGGGGCTTGGTTAGCATGAGTAAAAGCTAGGTAGTTTGTTCCTTTCTCTGGGATAGTTGTTCTAACAATATTGAGTGAATGGGTAAGAAAAATTAATGAGAAAGGTGTAAAAACGAGAGAGAAATCGGTTTTGGATTGAGAAGCTAGGTCACATGAGATCTCGAAAGTTATAAGTATGTATATGTATCGAGATGTCTGGATATTTATAATAAAAACAAATGACTTGTCGAGAAGTCAAAGATAAACGATTGGAGTATAATTATCGAGAAGTCAATTTAAGAAGTGAAAAACATATCGAGAAGTCATTTTAAATTACTCTTATAGAGGACTAAAAATTGACTCATCGAGATGTCAAATAAATATCCAGTTTGTCCAAAAGTGGACTGAATTAATTCCAACTTTTATTTGAATAAATTCAAAATAAAATTAGAATAAATTATCCAAAAGTATTTTACCAAAATAATTTATTAAATTAAATTATTTCAGTTCTGAGTTATTGATAACTCTAAAAATTATACTTGTAGAGAACTCTCTGAATTAACACTACTCGAGAACTCTACAAGGACTTTTCGATAAGTCATAATAAAGCTTATCGAGAAGTCACTCGAGAAGTCAGTGAATTGACTTATCGAGAACTCACTTGAGAAGTCTTAAAATGACTTGTCGATAAGTCAATTAGACTTATCGAGAACTCAGTTCTCTATATACTTTTGATCAACTTAATTCTGCCTTGTGTTAATTTTACATATTAAGGATGTAAATTAACAACTGAGCAGTTTACTTAGAATTTGAAAGATTCCAAGCTAAAAAAATTGTTTTTGAAAAATAAATATGAAGAGATTTCTGAAATTTTCATAATTCATATTTCAGTTAATTTCCAATTAAATCGAACAAAAGTTGATTTATTAGAAATTAATCTGCTGCAAAACATTAGCTGAGTTCTTGCCTTAGGATGAAGAATTAAGCAGTCCAATTTCACCTACAAGTCTAGTGAAAGTTGCTTCATCCAAAGGTTTAGTAAAAATATCAGCTAATTGTTTTTCTGTTGGAACAAAAATGAGCTCAATGGTACCATTTGTAGCATGTTCTCTAATAAAATGGTACCTTACATCAATGTGCTTTGTTCTAGAATGATTAAGTGGATTAACCACTATAGATATAGCACTAGTATTGTCACACATGATAGGAATTTTATGTAACACTAGGCCATAATCCATTAGCTGATTTCTAATCCAAAGCACTTGAGCACAACAACTTCCTACAGCTATGTATTCAGCCTCTGCTGTAGAAGTTGATACAGATTGTTATTTCTTGCTATACCAGGATACAAGTCTTTTACCAAGAAATTGATAACTTCCACTAGTATTGTAACGTCTGGGAAATTTACGTCTGTATTATATCATATTTATAATAAATTATGTGTGGTAATGTGTCATTTATGTGGAAATAACTGTCAAACCCTAATTGCTATGTGTTACGTGCATTCTGTGTCATCCTGGTATTTTTAAGATATTTTTCAGATATTTTATTTTTCATTTATAGCTTGCATTTCAAAAGTTTTACGACCCGAACCATGATTTTAAAGCAGGTATTTCAAATAAAACAATGTGCCTTATTTTTCACCAACGGCTTTTACCATCGCAATATTCTGAACATCTAGGTATTTTATAAATTTTCTCGTTTTGCGAAAAATGATTTTTCCGGGCCCAATTGGGTGTTAAAAACCCCACAAAAATCACATTTTTATTTTTATAAAATTATAGGACTTTTATTTATACCATTTCTTTGTATTTTTGCATTATTCACAATTTTTGGGAATTTTTGGCATATATATTGTATATATAAAATATTTATAAATTAAATTTTAATACTCAAAAATTATAAAATTAGGGGCTTATTAATTTTAAAAATTGTAGAATTAGGGCCTTAATTTCATTTAAGAGTATTAATTTCACTACTATAAATAGCCTAATTTTTTATTTAATTATAATTAATTAAGTAATAAAAATTCTGAAAATTCACAAAATTCTCTGAAACCGGGTCGGGAAGAACCAAGTCGAGTCGAAGAATGAATCGGTGATTTCGAGCAGATTACAGCACCAAATCCTATGATTCAAGTACTGAAATTGAAGGTCTTGATATGTTCTTTCCATTTCTAGTATCAATTTCATGTTTTAATTCGTTATTTTTAATTTTCGATTTCTAGGGTTTATGTTCAAATTAAGAATTTTTAATTCTAGGGTTATTATGATATTTTGATGATTGATATAGCTTCCTGATGTTATTTGCAATCGATTTATGGTGTTTAATTGAACAAACGATACCTCGATAGTAAAGTTCGATTATTAGGGTTTATGTTCGATTTTCAAAACATAGCTTCGTGATTTTGGTGGATCTTTGGTTCTTGATATGTTAGGGGTTTGATTACACTTCTATAGTTTTGATTTGCACTATAAATCATCAAGTTTCATGTACAGAATCAAAAGATAGGATTTTGGCCGGAAAGTTAAGTCGATTTGATCGGAGATTGTTATTCAGGGATGATTTTGATCGTTTTTTAGTTGAATGAAGTTGAGGAAGTAATTTGGAATGATTTGGGATCAAAAACGGTACCAAAAGGTGCTGTTTGGCCAGGAACAGAGGTCGCCGGAGTCCGGGAAACCCACCGGAATCTGGGAATTTTCCGGTGAGTTCATCCCCTACCCGGGATGTTCTTGGTGACCCGGTTGCAACCCGATTTGCAACCTGGGTTTGATATGTTTTTGTCAGGATTTAATTTCTGACAAATGTTTCTAAAATTTATTTTATTTTTATTTTTATTTTAATTATACAATCAGTTTTATTTATTTTATAAATTGATTATTTAATTATGTAATTAATTGATTTATATTATAAATAATTCTAAAATATTTTCTAAAAATCAGATTTAATCATTTTCTTAATTATTTGTTTATTATTTATTAATTAGTTAAAAATGATTAATTATTTTGATAATTAATCAAATAATTTTCAATAAATCATAATAAATTCATTTTAATTCCAAAAATTGTAGAAAAATCATTTTCAGTTCTGATTTTTCTTAAATAATTATTTAAAAATTATTTCAAGGTTTAAAAATTAGTATTAATTATTTATATTAAATAATAAATTGATTTATTCGTGTTTAATTGATATTAATTAGACCGTTAGTCCGATTCGAGCGAAACGAAAGCCCTTTGACTGAGAAAAATGAATTCTTTTCATTAAAAATAATATTAAAGCCTAATTTCTTCTAGAAATTAGTTGAATTTGTTATTTGTTTGATTATTAGTCGAATTGCGTGCCGATATGAGTCCGAAAAATTCCGAAAAATAGGAAACGAGTCAGATAATGATCAGTTGAGCAATCAGCGAGTCGATTTTGATTCTAAAATTTATTTTAACTATAAAAATGATTATGTGCTTATGTGCTTATGTGTATTATATGGTTAATCAAGTCTTACTTGTTAATATATAATATACGAGTCAGTCATAAGCGCATGGATAAACAATAGGAACGATGTGAAGTCGGTTCAAGACGCAATTGAAGTACGAAATGACTAAACCAGTCTATTTCTCTAACAGAAGCTAAGCCAGCAAGGCAGGTTGAGTCGGTGATAGACGAAGGTGACATATTTGCAGTAAGTCATGCGGAAGGCAAGTTTTTCCCCTATTCTAATTTCAGAATAGTGATATTTCTTCAGATTCTTATCACGCTTGCACTCTTTTGATTCTTGTTCATATTTCATTTCGATTCTTGATTTCTCCTTTTCATTTGAATTCATTGTTCATATTCCAATTGTTACTCACAAATATTGATATATTCTGGTGATTAGAATATATCAAAACATACCGATTGTTTCGGTTGCTACTCCATGGACTGGATAATGATACTTTTGGGGATTAAGTTTACTTAATCCTAAGGACTGGGATATAACCGGATCCTTGAGATGAGCCGTAGTGCTTGGGTGCCCGACGGGATCTATATAGTGGGATATAGATCTGCACTGTATCCTAGCTGATCAGCAGGGTATATATGCGAATTTGTGTCCAGTTTAGTTCGTTTGTACTCGCCAGTAATGGCCTTCTTTCTATTCTCGCGGGGTTATATCTTTGCAGATATACCCAGGCTGCCGATTCATTTAAACTGCTTTAACACAATTTATATTTTGCGGACTTGTTGAGCAATTTTTGGCTCAGCCCTTTTTGTTGTTATTCACCTTATTGTTTTCAGTTAAGAAGGAATATGAAACCCATCAGGACTCGAGTGGTAAAGAAGCGGGTCAAGCCTCGGGGTCCTCTCATACCCAAGGTGTTGATCCCGATCCAGGAAGAAATCTTTGAGTTTCCTGAATAGGTGGAGTGTAGATAGGTAGTGTGTGTGTGTGTTTGAATAAAAGATGAAATTAGTTTAAAACTGGTTAGACAATGGTTTGTAATAAAGAGAGTTTGTAAGATTTTGAATTTGGTTTGTAATAAAGTAGTTATTGTTTCTTGTTTTCATACTTCAACCTAAAAAGATCCTTGTTAGTGTTAAAGGGGTTTAGATTCATTTTTTTATTATTTGTTAATCATATTTTACAAGTTTGGTGATTAGCTAGTAAACCCCGGACTTATACCCCGGGTCTGGAGGGCATTACAGTTTTAGCTTCAGAGCTGTAGGTTTGGTCCCTGAAAATAAGAACATTAGGGTTAAGATAAGATAGGAAGATCACATAGGATATGAATAGTCAAATAGGAAGAATAGTGTTAGGACTTAGATAAGATTAGGATATGAAGGTATTAGTTCTAGGAATGATTTAGTGACCTTTCTTCTTTCTTTGGTATATTATCAGATGGCGTCGTCAGGTTATTCGGCTTCTTCTGAGAGGACAGTTACCGGGCCAGTCGTACCAGTTGTGCCACCAGTATCTGAGTTCATGTTTTTTCCTCTTCCACCTCCACCACCATTGCCACAGGAGCCAGCACCCCTAGTACAGGGGATAGTTCATGACCCTATAGAGATGTTTGATCCATTGGAGTTCTTTGAGCCGATGATCCCACTTCCACTTCCGGTAGAGCATCAGTTTATACCGGGGATTGAGCCAGAGCTTCCACCACCACTAGTGTTACCTTCTATACCAGTATATGCCCAGAGCCAGATGTATTTCAGATAATTCCAGTTGAGGGAATGGGTGAACATGATGTGGATTTACAGTTGGGGTTACCACATCAGGGTGCAGGGATACCGAGGGTTCCATCGCATGAGTCAGTGGGTCAGGTTGCCCAGCCACATATGGTACCGTACCATGAGTACATGGTTATGAGAGAGGACATTGAGTATTGGAGAGCTCCGTGTAGGGAGATTATGCATTTGTTTGATCAGAGAGACCGAAGACCGTTAGCCGCCTTACAGCTAGATTATATGATGAGGTAGAGGTTACAGTCTACTTTGATGAGTGCTACATGGGAGCTGGATGATTTGACACATGATGGACCGCCTTCTTTTGTGGAGTTTTACAGGATTTTCCGTTTAGCGCAGACATTGGTTCAGATACTTAGAGATGAGCTGAGGCGTATTCCGCCAGGGTTCTGAGATGTTGACTTCAGAGGACAGATGTACATAGATGCAGCCTAGTATGACATAGTGAGTAGTGTGTAAGTGTGTAAGTATGTAGTAGTAGTTTGACTTATAATAGTTAGTTTGACTTGTAGCCGCAACCATGACCAGCAGAGCGAGACTTTTTGTACCAAGCACTTACACATGAGGCTGGTGTCATATATAAAATAAACTTTTCAAATTTTTTTTTATTTAAATTTCAGTCTTTACAGTTTTACAGCATTTACCTTTACTTTATTGTTTTATAACTTTTCGTACTTTAAATTCTGTCGAAAAAAAGAAAAGAAAAGAACAAACATTTCATTTAACTATTTACATTTTCTATTTTTATATTAACATAAACTATTTATACTTCCTGTTTTTATATTAAGCGAACTATTTTCTTTCTTCGAACCATTATCTAAATTTTGTTAATACAGGATAAATTGTTTTCTTACCTATTGTCAATTATTTAATAAACTGTTAAAAAGACATCACTTGTTTTATTATCAGAAAATGACACCAAAGAGAAAGACTAGGACTGAGACTTCTAACAGCAATTCCAAAGAACAAACCAAAAATACTATGAACCAAATGTTCCATATGATGCAACAACAGATGGTAATGATGCAGCAACAATAGCAGCAGATTCAACAGCAAATATTACAACAGCCACCTCGTCCTGAGCCCCAGATACCACCAGCTATACCTATTGTTACTTTCAAATAGTTTCAGTCGGTTAAACCTCCAGAGTATGATTGGTCTGCAAATCCTATTAAGGCTACCACTTGGTTGAAAGAAATAGAGAAATCATTTGCGCTAGTAAAGATAGGTGAAGACCAGAAGACTGGCTTTGCTAGTTATATGTTGAAAAAAGAAGCGAATTATTGGTGGGAATCTAATAAGGCTTTAAAAGGTGAAGATGTTATTGCATGGGATAGGTTTAAAGAGCTGTTCTTAGAGAAACATTTTTCTCGCTATGTGAGAAATCAAATGCAGATTAAGTTTTTGGAACTGAAGCAAGGAAGTATGTCCGTGACAGAATATGAGGCCAAATTTATTGAATTGGCTAGGTTTGTTCCATAAAAAGTTGATACTGAAGAAAAACGAGTCCAAAGGTTTCAAGAAGGATTACGACCGTGGATCCGTGGGCAAGTTACAGTTTTTGAATTAACGACGTATACCGCCGTAGTCCAGAAAGCCTTGATTATTGAAGGGGGAAGCGAAAGATCTCAAAAAGAAAGAGGACAGGGAAGTTTCCAAGACCGTTCCAGCAGAAAGCCGGGATTTCAAGCCCGGAAAAATTTGAATTTCAAAAGGACAGGACAAGGTATCCAGAAAACAGGTAATCGTTTCCAAACCCCCAGTCAGCAGGGAATTGTCAGAGTCCCAGTACCGTATTGCAGAACTTGTGGACGGAAACATACTGGCATCTGTATCAAAGTGGATGTGACGTGTTTCAAATGTAACAAACAGGGAACTATTCTAACGAATGTCCAAAGGGAAAAATAACAGAAATTACTTGCTACCAGTGTGGAAAGAAAGGGCATATCGCTAGGAATTGCAAAGGACCAGCAATAACAGCTATTATTCCGAAATTGTTGGCATTACCTCCTCCACCGCCGCCTAATCAACCCAGAGTAAGGACTTTCAACATGACAATGAAAGAAGCAGTATAGAGTCCTAATGTAATTGCAGGTACGCTCTTGGTGAATTTCGTAAATTCAAAAGTATTAATTGATTCTGGAGCTAATCGTTCATTTATTTCTGAAGAATTCCTTGATAAGTTATATTGCGAAATTGAATGGTTGGGCGAGACGTTAATTATAAAATTAGCGAATGACGGCCAAGTTCCAGTAGATCGAGTATGTCCTGCGTGCGATATAGAAATAGTCGGACATCATTTCTACGTAAACTTGATTCCTTTTAAGTTAGGAGTGTTTGACGTCATTTTGGGAATGAATTGGTTAGCTTGTCATAATGCTCAGATCGATTGCGCAAACAAGAAAGTGAGATTGCGAACTACGGAAAATACAACGGTAATATTTAAAGGCAAAAAACAGCAAAAGAAATTTCTGACAGTAATGCAGGCCAAACGATTGCTTCGACAAGGATGTGAGATGTACATAGCTTACGTGTTAGATACTGAGAAGGGAAGTCCCAAAATAGAAAACATTCCAGTTGTATGTGAATTTCCTGACATCTTTCCAGACGAGCTTCTAGGGTTACCGTCACATCGAGAAATTGAATTTACGATTGATTTAGCGCCAGGTACAGAACCAGTTTCGAAAGCTCAATATCGAATGACTCCAGTCGAGATGAAGGAATTATCAACGCAATTGCAAGATCTTCTAGACCGAGGCATCATAAGACCCAGTGTATCTCCGTGGGGTGCATCAGTATTGTTCGTAAAGAAGAAAGAAGGCAGCATGCGATTATGCATTGACTATCGGGAATTGAATAAGCTCACTATCAAGAATAAGTATCCTTTACCGAGAATCGATGATTTGTTCGATCAGCTAAAAGGAGCCGCATGGTTTTCGAAGATAGATTTGCGATCGGGATATCACCAATTGAAACTTAAAGCTGAAGATCTTCCCAAGACTGCATTCCGTACCAGATATGGACATTATGAGTTTCTGGTAATGGCATTCGGGTTGACCAACGCGCCAACAACATTCATGGATATGATGAACAGGGTATTCAAAAGGTACTTGGATAAATTCGTGATTGTATTTATCGATGACATCTTGATTTATTCAGAGACGGAGGAAGAGCATGCTGAGCATTTGAGGATAGCTTTGGAAATTTTAAGGAAAGAGCAACTGTACGCGAAATTCTCGAAATGTAAATTCTGGTTAAAGGAAGTACAATTTCTAGGGCACATCATCAGTAGAGAAGGCATTCAAGTCGATCCAGCGAAGATTGAAGCTGTGTTGAGTTGGGAAAGGCCAAAGACACCGACAGATGTTCGAAGTTTCTTGGGATTGGCAGGATATTATAGAAGATTTGTCAAAGATTTTGTGAAAATAGCAACGCCGTTGACCAAGTTAACTCAAAAAAGTGAAAAGTTCGTATGGGACGACAAATGTGAAGGAAGTTTCCAAGAGCTGAAGAATCGGTTAGTAACCGCACCGGTACTCGTATTGCCAGACGAGCATGGAAATTTTGTCATTTACAGCGATGCTTCATATCACGGATTAGGATGTGTACTGATGTAGCATGGTAACGTCATTGTATATGCATCGAGAAAGCTAAAACCTCATGAACATAAGTATCCTATGCGTGATCTGGAATTAGCAGGGATCGTGTTTACGTTAAAACTTTGGAGACACTATCTCTACGGTGAGAAATATAAAATCTACACGGATCATAAAAGTCTGAAGTATATCTTTACGCAGAAAGAATTGAACATGAGACAACGTCGATGGCTGGAATTGATTAAAGATTACGATGTTACGATCAATTATCGTCCAGGGAAAGCGAATGTTGTGGCAGATGCGCTAAGCAAGAAAGAGAGATTGAATCTGTTAACTTCATGTGAAGAATTAGCCAAGGAATTTGACAAGTTGGAAATCGAAATTTGTGTTCCCAATGAATCTACTGAAGCTATTTACGCTACAACTTTTCAACCGGAATTACTAGAGAAGATTCGCCGCTGTCAAGAAGAAGTGATGAGTCAAGATGATGACTTAAAATTATAGGACTTTTATTTATACCATTTCTTTGTATTTTTGCATTATTCACAATTTTTGGGAAATTTTGGCATATATATTGTATATGTAAAAATTTATAAATTAAATTTTAATACTCAAAAATTATAAAATTAGGGGCTTATTAATTTTAAAAAGTGTAGAATTAGGATCTTAATTTTATTTAGGAGTATTAATTTCACTACTATAAATAGCCTAATTTTTATTTAATTTTATTTAATTATGTAATTAAAATTCTGAAAATTCACAAAATTCTTTGAAACCGGGTCGGGAAGAACCAAGTCGGGTCGAAGAATCAATCGGTGATTTCGAGTAGATTACAACACCAAATCCAGTGATTCAAGTACTGAAATTGAAGGTCTTGATCTTTTCTTTCCAATTCTAGTATCAATTTCATGTTTTAATTCGTTATTTTTGATTTTTGATTTCTAGGGTTTATGTTCGAGTTAGGACTTTTTTATTCTAGGGTTATTATGATGTTTTGATGATTGATATAGCTTCCTGATGTTATTTGCAATCGATTCACGGTGTTTAATTGAACAAACGATACCTGGATAGTAAAGTTCGATTATTAGGGTTTATGTTCGATTTTTAAAACATAGCTTCATGATTTTTATGAATCTTTGGTTCCTGATATGTTAGGGGTTTGATTATACTGTTCTTTAGCTTTGATTTGCACTATAAATCATCAAGTTTCATGTACAGAATCAAAAGATAGGATTTTGGCCGGAAAGTTAAGTCGATTTGATCGGAGATTGTTATTCAGGGATGATTTTGATCGTTTTTCAGTTGAATGAAGTTGGGGAAGTAATTTGGAATGATTTGGGATCAATAATGGTACCAAATGGTGCTCGTTTGGCCAAGAACAGAGGTCGCCGGAGTCCGGGAAACCCACCGGAATCTGGAAATTTTCCGGTGAGTTCATCCCCGACCCAGGATGTTCTTGCTGACCCGGTTGCAACCCGGGTTTGATCTGTTTTTGTCAGGATTTGATTTCTGACCAATGTTTCTGCAATTTATTTTTATTTTTATTTTAATTATAAAATCAGTTTTATTTATTTTATAAATTGATTAATTAATTAATTATTTGATTTATATTATAAATAATTCTGAAATATTTTCTAAAAATCAAATTTATTTATTTTTTTATTTATTTATTAATTAATAATTATTTATTAATTATTTAAAAATGATTAATTATTTTGATAATTAATCAAATAATTTTCAATAAATCATAATAAATTCATTTTAATTCCAAAAATTGTAGAAAAATAATTTTCAGTTCTGATTTTTCTTAAATAATTATTTAAAATTTATTTCAGGGTTTAAAAATTAGTAATAATTATTTATATTGAATAATAAATTAGTTTATTCGTGTTTAATTGATATTAATTAGACCATTAGTCCGATTCGAGTGAAACGAAGACCTTTGACTGAGAAAAATGAATTCTTTTCATTAAAAATAATATTAAAGCCTAATTTCTTCTAGAAATTAGTTGACTTTGTTATTTGTTTGATTATCAGTCGAATTGTGTGCCGGTACGAGTCCGAAAAATTCGAAAAAATAGGAAACGAGCCAGATAATGATCAGTTGAGCAATCAGCGAGTCGATTTTGATTCTAAAAATTATTTTAACTATAAAAATGATTATGTGCTTATGTGTATTATGTGGTTAATCGATTCTTACTTGTTAATATATAATATACGAGTCATTCATAAGCACATGGGTAGATAATAGGAACAATGTGAAGTCGGTTCAAGATGCAATTAAAGTACGAAATGACTAAACCAGTCTATTTCTCTAACAGAAGCTAAGCCAGCAAGGCAGGTTGAGTCGGTGATAGACGAAGGTGACATATTTGCAGTAAGTCACGCGGAAGGCAAGTTTTCCCCCTATTCTAATTTCTGAATAGTGATATTTCTTCAGATTCTTATCACACTTGCACTCTTTTGATTCTTGTTCATATTTTATTTCAATTATTGATTTCTCCTTTTTATTTGAATTCATTGTTCATATTCCAATTGTTACTCACAAATATTGATATATTCTGGTGATTAGAATATATCAAAGCATACCGAATTTTTTGGTTGCTTCTCCATGGACTGGATAGTGATACTTTTGGGTATTAAGTTTACTTAATCCTAAGGACCGGGATATAACCGGATCCTTGAGATGGGCCGTAGTGCCTAGGTGCCCGACGGGATCTATATAGTGGGATATAGATCTACACTGTATCCTGGATGATTAACAGGGTATAGATACGAATTTGTGTCCAGTTTAGTTCATTTGTACTCGCCAGTAATGGCATTCTTTCTATTCTCGCGGGGTTATCTCTTTGCAGATATACCCAGGTTACCAATTCATTTAAACTGCTTTAACACTGTTTATATTTTGCGGACTTGTTGAGCAATTTTTGGCTCACCCCTTTTTGTTGTTATTCACCTTATTGTTTTCAGTTAAGAAGAAATATGAAATCCATTAGGACTTGAGTGGTAAAGAAGCGGGTCAAGCCTCGGGATCCTCTCATACCCAAGGTGTTGATCCCAATCCAGGAAGAAAGCTTTAAGTTGCCTGAACGAGAGGAGTGTAGATAGTTAGTGTGTGTGTGTGTTTGAATAAAAGATGAAATTAGTTTAAAATTGGTTAGAAAATGGTTGTAATAAAGAGAGTTTGTAATGTTTTGAATTTGGTTTGTAATAAAGTAGTTAGTGGTTCTTGTTTTCATACTTCAACCTAAAAAGATCCTGGTTAGTGTTAAAGGGGTTTAGATTCATTTCTTTATTATTTGTTAATCAGATTGTACAAGTTTGGTGATTAGCTAGTAACCCCCAGACTTATACCCTGGGTCTGGAGGGCGTTACAAGTACTCTTTCTGTCAACCCTACATCCAGCAAAATCTGCATCTGTGTAGCCAACAGTTTCAAAACCAGTTCCCTTAGGATACCATAATCCCAAGTTTGGAGTCCCCTTTAAGTATCTGAAAATCCTCTTCACAACCATCAAATGTGATTCTTTTGGATTAGCTTGAAATCTTGTATATAGATATGTTACAAACATGATGTCTGGTCTACTTGCAATTAAGTAAAGCAGTGATCCAATCATTCCTCTATAACTTAAAATATCTACACTTTTGCCCTTTCTATCTTCATCCAACTTTGTTGAAGTAGACATACGTGTAGATGCAGGTGAACAATCAACCATGCCAAACTTTTTCAATAAATCTTTAATATACTTAGTTTGGCTGATGAAGATTCCATCACTTCTTTGACTAACTTGAAGTCCAAGAAATTAACTTAATTCCCCCATCATGCTCATTTCATATTCACTCTGCATAAGCTTGGAGAATCTTTGGCAAAGATTTTCATTTTTAGAACCAAAGATGATATCATCCACATAGATTTGAACTAGGATCATATCTTCGTCATGTTTCTTGTAGAAAAGAGTCTTGTCTATAGTACCTCTAGTAAAACTATGTTTAAGCAGGAATTTTGACAATGTATCATACCAAGCTCTAGGTGCCTGCTTTAGTCCATATAGAGCCTTGAGTAGCTTGTACACAAAATCTGGAAATTCTGGGTCTTCAAAGCCAGGTGGTTGTTGCACATAAACCTCTTCTTCTAGCTCACCATTTAGGAAGGCACTCTTGACATCCATTTGATACACTTTAAAATTTGAATGTGCAGCAAATGATAGAAAAAATCTTATTATTTCAAGTCTTGAAACCGGAGCAAAAGTTTTATCATAATCAATTCCTTCTTCTTGTGAGTAGCCTTTTGCAACCAACCTTGCCTTGTTTCTGGTAACTATACCATTTTCATCCATCTTGTTCTTGAACACCCATTTTGTTTCAATAATGCTTTTATTCTTTGGTGCATGAACTAACTCCCAGACTATGTTTCTTTCAAACTGATTAAGCTCTTCCTGCATGGCAGATATCCAATCAGGATCTATTAGAGCTTCTTCAGTTTTCTTAGGTTCTACTTGAGATAAAAAGCATGCATGTAGGCACTCATTAGCAGTTGCACTTCTAGTTCTCACACCAGAAGTAGGATCACCAATAATTGCTTCTCTAGTGTAACGTCCATCCCACTTTCTCGTGTGAGTTTGTTGACTTGTGCCTTCATCATTTTCTTCATTATTGGTATGACTGGTAGATCCTTCTTCTCTTTCTCCCCCTGAGTTTGTACTATCAAATTCAGATGTTTGAGATGAGCTTCCATTCCCATGATTTTTCTGTTTAATAGTCTCTTCATTTATCATCTATTGTGCATCAACATCCTCTTCTCCATCAGAATCATTATCAACGTTAAGGTTTTCAAATGCAAGGGCTTCAACTTCATTTTCATCAAGACATTCCAAGCCTGGACACTTGCCATCATCAAAAGTCACATCTGTGCTTTCCATAATCTTCTTTTGATCAATCACATGACCCTGTAGGCAGTTCTCTCCAATGAATATCCCAGAAAAATTGCTTCAAAAACTTTTGAGTCAAATTTTCCCACATATTCAGAGTTGTCTTTCAAAATGTAACACTTGCTTCCAAACACATGAAGATGCTTTACAATAGGCTTTCTCTTAGACATGATTGAGTAAGGTGATTTTCCATGAGCCTTGTTAATGAGATATCTGTTTTGAGTGTAGACTGTGTAGCATGCAGTGTTAACAGCCTCTTCCTATAAACTTGTTGGCAACTTGGCATCTTGCAATATTGTTCTAGCAGCTTCAACCAATATTTTGTTCTTCCTTTCAACTACTTCATTTTGTTGAGGTTTTCTAGCTGCTGAGAATTCTTGAACAATGCCTTTGTTTTTGCAGAATTCACTCAATGTTGCATTCCTGAATCCTGTTCGATTATCACTTCTCAATCTTTTTACACAATTATGATCTTCAGCCTATTTTTCTATTTTCTTGATGTGCTCAGTTGTGATGTGTGGAGTTTCATCTTTAGAGTGCATGAACTCTACACAAGTATATCTTGAAAAATCATCCACCATCACAAGTGCAAATTTATTTCTTGAAATTGATAAGACATTTACTGGTCCAAACAAATCCATGTGAATAAATTGCTATGGTGCACTTATAGAATTCACATTTTTCGACTTGTGACTTGATCTTTTCATTTTTACTTTCTGACAAGCTTCACAAACTTCAATTTGAGCAAACTCCAGATTAGGCATGTCTCTTACTAACTCCTTTTTGACCAAGGTGTTGATTGCCTTGAAATTCAAGTGAGACAGCTTTTTATGACATAGCTTGCTTTGTTCTTCTGATGCCTTGGTGTAGAAGCAACAAATACCATCCTTATTTGTTGAGTCCAAGTATGCAACAAACAAGCTTCCTTTTCTTGCTCCTTTCAGAGTAACTTCACCAGTTTTCTTGCTGATAAAAGTGCAATCTTCTTTATTGAATAAAACTTCAAAACCTTTGTCTGCAAATTGACTACCACTGAGAAGATTCACTTCAAGACCAACTACCACTGCTACATCATCAATGACAACATTTCCAGAAACATTTTTGCCATATCCCATTGTGAATCCTTTGCTGTTGTCTCCAAAAGGCCAGCCTTCTCCTAAAACTGTGATAGCAGGGCCTTATCACCTGTCATATGTCTGGAACATCCACTATCAATGATCCATATGACCTTCTTCATCTTGCTCTGCACATAATGAGTTTTAAGTGTGTTTAGCAACCCATGCAGTGTTGGGCACTTTCTTCTTACACTACTAGAAATAGTGCCTACGACATCACCTCTTTAACATCGATTAGAAATGTCACTGATGTTAAAAGCAATTTTAACATCGGTCGCTTCAAAACTGATATTAAAGGTATTATAAGACATCGGTATCTTAACCAACCGATGTCTATAATCATTTTTTAAAAAGATAAAAAAGACCCGCTTCTTTCTTTCCCCCGTTAATACACACCAAAAAATTCCCCCCTTAACCAAAAAATTTATTCTCAGTTTTCCCTCGCTTAACCAAAACCATTTCCCCCCTCTCTCTCATTCTCTATTCTCTCTATCTCTTATTCTCTCGTCTCTTTTCTCTTTTCTCTCAGTCTCTCTTCTCTCTCTCTCTCATTCTCTTGTCTTTTTTCTCTCTTCTCTCAGTCTCTCTTCTCTCTCATCTCTCACTGTCTCTCTTCTCAATCACTCTTTTTAAACCTAATTATACCCCTATTTGTACAAACCTTTAATTAAACTCGATTAATTCCTAAATTGAGCTCGATTGGTGCTAAATAATCTTGAAAGAAGTTGGGTCTACTCGATTTATGCGAGAAAAGTAAGTTTATTTTGACTTTATTTTCAAATTTTATATTTTTATTTTAATAGAGATTTGTTTACAGGTCTCTAAAGCTTTGTTACTGAAACAAGTTGGGTTTTCTTGATTAGGTATGTATACAAGTAGCTTTGTTATTTTAATAGAGTTGGGTATGTATACAAGTAGTTTTTTTCCTAGAATATTATCAAGCCTGATTATGCTTTCCAAAACATTAAACTGCAGGTAAAAATCTAAATGGTTGTAAATAGTACCTCATGGCATATACAAATGTATGGCTGAAATTATACAACTGTGCATAGAGGATGGTTGCAATGTGGACGGATACTTTGTATGGTCTCCGTTAGATAACTGAGAATGGGGATCTGGATATATCTCAAGGTTTGGTCTGTACTTTGTTGATACAATGGATACAAATATTCTTTTATCATCAATCTTCTCAATTCTGGAAAACTACAATGGACAATCAACAACAACTTGAAGCTCTCAAACTCGATAACGACTCTTCTCAACCATCTATAAGTAGTCTTGCCCAGCTCAATTTGCTACTTTATAATTTAGTACAACTGATTCTAACTTGGGGTTTTGTTTATTTGTACTTTGTAATATGTATCTAGTTTATTCAATTAGTATGCAACAGTTCTGGCAAAACCAGAAGATTCGCACAGGGAACTGATGCTGCTTTTGCAGTGAATCTCATTAACAAGAAGCTTCTTCTTGATAATCCCCCTCATAATTTCAGCCTTCCACTTGCCTCCCATATCGAAGCTGTTAAGCCCGGGGAGGAGCCTATCAGTTTCGGCCCTACTGCCACTCTTGTTAACTATGGTCCTTCTTGGATTTTACAAACTGTTATTGACACTCACTAACACACTATGACTCCTGCAAGTGGAGAAGCTGCTCCTCACAAACCAAGAAAACATAAGGTATTTTCCTTTTTATGTCCCGTTTCTCTTGATTTTCAATTTATGTACTCATGCTTTTGCAAATGCACAACTGATGTTATCTTTTTTATTTGGTTAATTTACTTGTGATGTGTTAATATTATGTTCCTCTTGAATGCGAGTCAAGACAGACACATATGTGACAATTGGTTGTGATCATTTATTGGAATACATAGTATTACTTGAATTTGTCGCCTTTCATGACCTCTTTGAATAATTCTTAGCATTAGAGAAGATTCTTCGAATTTAATGATGAAAGTAACAAAAGTCGGCTTAATACGACAACTATATTTGTCAGCTCAATCCGACAACTATTTGTGTCACCTTAATACAACAAACATTAAAGACTTACTCATGTAAAGAAAGCACAAATCACTATATTTTCCCGTTACTGCAAGTTGGATTGCATTGGCTGTATCATTTATATTCAGTGACCTTTATATCACTAAATAAGTATCTCAAGATATCTCTTCACTAAATAAGTATCTCGAGATATCTCTTCACTAAATAAGTATCTCGAGATATCCCTTTATATTCGGTGACCTTTATATTTTCATTGTACTTTGTTGTACAGGTTTCATGTTTGATTCATGTAGATGGGTATGGATTCAACAATCCTATACCCCTTTCGCCACGGTATCTTCAAACTAATCCGGGGGAAAATAAGATTGGAGTATTAACCACGGTACGTTATCATTTAAACTATAATATTTACATATTTATTATAAAGCATTAAAATGACTTCTAGTGTTGTTATTGGTAATCTCAATGCTGCTTTATTCAATTCTGGTTTTGGGAATTCAGTGAAATCTTTGCTTCGACAGCCGAGATTTCTGTCTGCGCATTCCCAATTCTATTACGAGGCTCTAGAAAGTCGTAAGGGATTTGGGACTAGAGAGAATTGTTTTGATATAGTTGGAAACTACTCACATTACACAAATATAATGGCATCAGCTTCTGCAGCTGGAGATATTGTTGTGGATAGCTTGAGGTTTGGGAATGTCACTAGTTTTGCAAAATATATAGGTGTTTATTGTAATGAGAGAGTTGGTTGTAGGAGTTTTCAGAAATTGAGTATGAGACTCACAAGTACAGAACCGTATGACACTCATTGCTTGGTTCGTGGGTATTTTATATTTGATGTTAAACAGAGGTCTTTTAGCTCTACTTCAAATTTTGATCCTTCTTTGAAGACTTCCCATGCCTCCTCTTCGCCATGTTACTCGGACGGATTAGTTCCAGATATGACAGTGAATGGATTATCATGTAGCCAACAGCTTGCAACTACTAATGTGCTAGCTGACCAGTATGTCACCTTACTTTGGTATTACTTTACAGCTGTATTTGAATGTTTTTAAATGTGTTATAATAAAATTCGGATAGTCACAATGACCTAATCTTGTCAAACTTGTGCTCGGTAAGTTCTCTCATCATCTAACTTCAAAAGGCTCGTTCTGTAATAATTCTTCTAAAAAATGATCATTTTTCAATCCTTTTAATATATGCCGAAATTCTATAACTTATTCTGTTTTATTACATCCTGGAATCCTTTGAAGTTGTTAAAGTGTTAAACTAAATTATAAAGTTTTTAACAAACATAGTCCGAAGTATAATCTTTATTGACTTTAATGTCTACTACTGATCCCAGTGATAAGTCATTTCTATCATCAAAAAATATGTATACCATCATATAGTGGTGACGTGGTGTACCTAAACTATACTAGACCGTACCATCAAAGCTGAACTAGTTCCAAAAAAAATGAGAGAGTGCCTTTCAATCCACATTGGTCAAGCTGGAATTCAAGTAGGAAATACGTGTTGGGAACTTTACTGCTTTGAACATGGCATTGAGGTTATTCCTATTGTGTACATGCCATTTCTACCTGTTTTTGTTTAAAAAAAACTCGTGCATGTTTGTTAATGTTCATTGTTTGTTTGATAAATTTGTATTCGGTGAAATGTGAATTAACAATTTCTTGATGCTTTTGAATAGGCTGATGGACAAATGGCGAGTGATCAAAGTTTAGGGAAAGAAAACGACGCGTTTAACATGTTTATCAGTGAAACAGGGTCTGGTAAACACGTCCCTCGTGCTGTGTTTGTTGATCTTGAACCTACTGTTATTGATGAGGTTCGTACTGGTGCATATCGACAGTTGTTTCATCCTGAGCAACTTATCAGTGGCAAAGAAGATGCTGCTAATAACTTCGCTCGCGGACACTATACCAGTAAGTTCATTTTCTTTTGGATGAGTAGTAATTCAAAGTAAGTTTTATTATTCAGAAGATTGATAACATAAATTGTTAAGAACATTTTGTCTAGTAATATTTGTAGGCGTTCAAACAAAGTTATTGAATTGTTATTGAAATTTAAGCTAAATCTACCAGCCCGGATGCATCAGTAAACGGTTTACGACATAATCTCCCTGTTTAATCTGGATGTTAGAAGGTAATATCAATTTGTAAGCTAAAACAAGTGATTGAGGTCAAAACCGCTGTATTCATTTGTGCTAACCTTTGTCAAATTGTTCTTGCATGATTTCCGCGATCTGATTGGAATTTTTAAAATGTGGTTGGTGGTTTATCTTATCATAGATGCTAATTTTTTCTAGCGGTGGCTGTTTTGTGATCACCATTCTTATCTAGCAGTATTAGAGATTCTGAGAACTAGGAGTGCACTGCACTTCAGCTGCTTCTAGTTACTTCATTTTTTATATATTGAACATTTATAAAATTAGGAGGTGTAGCTAGGTTGAAGACATGTCATTGAAATGTTTTAGACTGTCTGGGATCTTAGAAGTCCTTTAATTGTCCAGTACTCCCCCCGTTCTGCAAGTCTTGATAGTTTAAACAGAAATTACAGCAAATATGGTAGTACTAATAAGCAGGGGTAGCTAGTTGTTGGTGTCTTCTCCCTGTTCTACAATTAGTCTATCATTATATTCTTAAGCTATATCTGCAAGACCGATCGCAACTCCTAACTAATTAAAGCGATACTCAATAAAAAATGTTGGGTTTGCTTGTTATCACTAGATTACAATTGGTATAATATGATAGGCATTGTAATCTCTACAATGTTGTACCCATTTTTTTTAGCACTAGCAATGATGCCCTTCATGCTGGTTCCCTCGGGAATGCAACATTATCTTCAATTGTCTATTCCTTGATTACATTGTTTGATCAGTTCTTTTCACTTTTCAGGCTTATGTTTTTTGTTAGACTTTTAAATTTTTCCCGTACCTTTTCAGATTCTTCAGATTACATCCCATCTCCAACAAAGTTGCGATGAACAACCTTAAGCTTGGAGTTGATGTAGCAAGTGCCCACAATCTTCTGCCAAAGGACGGGCAAGGCCTTTTACAAAGATCCTCGCGGCGAAACACAAGGGCCTTTTTATGGTGTTTATATTAGAATGAATTTTTGTATGTATGTATATATTTTTTTGTTAACAATAATTATATTACTAGCATTATTAATGACAAATTCATTTTTTTGATTATTTTTGTTTTAAATGCTTCTTTTATCTATGGTTCTCATGAATCTATGGAATGAAAATGATGTCTAAAATGTTAAAACACATCGACTTGTGCAAGTGAAATCGATGTCAAAAGTAAAAGTTTATATTAAAATAATTGAAATAAACTGATGTCTTTCACTATAATGCACAACGGTTCCATTGAAAAATGATGTTAAATAAGAACTTTGACATCGCTACATCAAGGAAAACCAATGTGATATATAACATATAACATCTTATCTTGAAAGAGAACTGATGTCTAAGGTCCTCTTTAACATGGCTTCCACAGACCAACCGATGTACTATAAAATTTAAGACATCATTTTTTTTAAGAATATGATGTCTATCAGTTAAAAGTTCTGCCTTGTTATATATTTAAAGTGCTTTTTAACCTCCTAAATACCATTTTTCATAATCTAGTTTTAACATGTTATTAAAAAAAAGGGCTAATTATACATCAGTTTGCTCAAAAAACCGATGTCTATGTTAATCTTTAACATCGGCTAAAAACCACTGTTAAAGACCCCTACCTTTCTCTACACATGCGAAGACATCGGTTTTAAAAAAAAAGACATCGGTTTATAACCGATGTCTAAGGGCATTTTTCTAGTAGTGTTATTAACTGATTTAGCAGAAGTAGAATGAGTTGTTTCAGATAAAATAGAATTCAATGACAGTTGTGCATTTTCCCTATCTGTTGTCGATCCAATTTTTATTTCTTTAAGGTCTACTCTCAGTTTGTGACAACTTTTCATCACTTTCAAGTTGCAAGGGATTCAATCAAACTTGTCACAGAATGAGTAAGGATCATTTGCATCTGCTTCATTGTATTTGCAGGCTCCTTCAGCTGGCTTGCTAACAACCTTTTTACAAAGGAGAGTTAGGTGATTCACAGAGCCACATTTTTCATATTTCTTTCTTGGAGCATCTGCAACATAAGCAAAATATTGCTTTTGTTTATCCCTATTTTCCCATTTCTATTATTCTTTTTCTTTCTTGCATCTTCAGTTTTGATTTCTTTGACAGGTGTCTTGGAACCTTGATTATCCATGAGCTTCTCTTCAGCTTTGAAAGATTGAGTTGCTTTTGCATCTTTCTTCTCATTGTCTTCATCAGCAATTTCTTGCTTGATAATCAACTTTTCTTTACTGAAATTAACTCCATATGCCTTGAACATAGATGAATCAACCTTTTTATGGATTGTTGGAATATTTTCATTTTCTGTTGCTTTCCCTTTGTCACCTATATTTTTCTTCTTGCTGTTCAAGGCATCATAATTAAGACCAATAGAAATATTTGCACATGGCTTATTTTTCTCATGGTATTGTCCAATTAACTCAGATGCATTCTTGAAGGACTTCAATTTAACTTCATTCCTTTCTAGCTTTTCCCTTAGCACTGCTTCAATTTCACTTGCACACTTGAGCTTGTTCTTCAGATATGCATTTTCTTGTCTTACAGCTTCAAGCTCTACCAACAAGAATTCAGCTTCTTGTTTCTCACCTTCAAGCTTCTTATTTATCTTTGTCAGTCTGCTAACTTCTTCATTAGCAGCAACCATACTTGTATGTATGTGAAACATTTCTGTGCTCATCTTCTCTACAGTTTCCTTATATTGACTCACGTTTAAATCAATGGTGGTGAGAGTTGGTACCTGTGATTTTGATGAGGATGACTCTCCTTCTTCCAAGGCCATTAGTGCATAATTTCCAACTTCCTCATCTTCATTATTATCAGAATCATCCCAACTTTTTCCCTCTGCAATATAAGCTTTGCTTTGCTGTTTCTTCAGAAGAGCTTCATACTTTGCTTCCAGTTCAAGATAATCTTTATCTTTCTTTACTTTCTTGGGTTTCCTGCATTCTGTAGCAAAATGGCCTAGTTCATCACAATTGAAGCATCTTATCTTTGATTTGTCAATAGATCCAGTTTTGTAACCATTTTTGCTATCAGATGTGTACTTTCCTTTTCCTTTCCAGTTGCTGTCTTTGTTGAATGATTGTCCTTTACCCTTGAATAATCTTGTCCTCTTTACTCTAATGTTAGAGAACTTTCTTGCTAGATAGGCCATTGACTGCTCAAGCTCATCAAGTTCATCCAAGGTGTAGAACTCATCTTCTTCCAATTCCAGAATGACATGTTCTTGTGAATCATTTGTTCTTTGATCACTATTTGAGGCAACTGGAGTTTAGGATCTTGGCTCATCATTAGAGGTCTGGCTTTCATTACCAATTAGAGCACTTGAACCATCTATAACATGCCCTTGAAAAGCTCTTAATGACTGTCTTTGAATCATTTCTAATTCATATATTTTTAAGATTCCATAAAGAACTTTCAGTGTAAGCAAAAATTTCAGATTCACTTCTTCAGCTTCATATTATTTGTCATGAAGCTGCAAGTCATTTATCAGCTTATTGAGCCTTTCAAACATATTAGTGATACTTTCTTTTGGCTTGGCCATGAAACCCTCATATTGTGAAATCAGTATCCTTCTTTGATTAGATCTGACTTCCTTAGTTCCCTCACAGAGTATTTCAATCTTTTCCCAGATCTGCTTGGCAGTGTCACAGTTGACAATGTTATTGTACATTACATTGTCAAGTGACTCTATCAATATCAGCTGCAAGCCACTATCCAGGGAGACTTTTTCTTTCTCAGGATCAGAGTACTCAGAAGGGTCTTTTGGAGCATAATGAACTGGAATAACCATATCACCATCGATAGATTCCTCAACTCTAACCATAGGAGTGAAGGGCCCATTTTTTAGAATCTGAATGTAGAGTGGATTGGCCATCCTGATAAACAACAACATTTTCTTTTTCCACAGAGTGTAGTTAGCTTTGTCAAAAGTAGGAATTTTAATGCTACTGATTTTTTATGTATTCATTCTTCCAAGATCTTGAATCTGTTTACTTTCAGATTTTGCTCTGATACCACTTGTTAGGTAATGAATTACACACAAGGGAGGGGGGTGAATGTGTTTTTGTGTTTTAATGCTTTTCTTGAACTATTTTGGTTGTGAACAAAGTAAATCAAATCTTGTAGTGAAATGTGTTCATGCAGAAATTAAACATGCAATAATAAAGAACACAGGTTTTCAAAACTCACTTAATTTTATATTAAAATTAAGAATGTTTTGCTACAAAATTTCTAGGCTCTTTGTTGATAAAGAGCTTAGCTTCTTTCTTGAGAGAATACAAGAGTTCTTGATCTAAATTGTTACTTCTAACAAAGGACCAGTGTTAACTTTATATTCTAGTTAACTGCTGGTTTACACAGTATACAATAAGAGATGCTATTCACTTTAGTAAACTGTCACTAATCATTTCCATTTTAGGAAAAGTATATCTTCCATTTCTGGCTTAGCATATCTTTGCATACTCTGTTAACTTTAATCTTCCTTTGTCAGTTAATCTTCACCCTTGATCTTGCACACTCTTCAAGCTACTTTTTATAGACTTGTCAATCCAACTGGTTGGATTGTTTGTTAATTGTTAATCTTGGATATTGAACTGATCTGTAATTTGTACTTTGAGATTTTACCTCGAGATCTCCAGTTAGGCATATAGAGATCTTGACATCTCGATAAGTATATTGGCTTATCGAGATCTCTAATACTCCATAGTTGATTTGACTTGTAGAGGTCTCTGAGTTCTCTATAAGAGAATCTGGCTTATCGAGACCTCTAATCTTCATATCTTCACTTTGACTTATCGATATCTCTGAGTTCTCTAGTGACTTATTGACTTGTCGATAACTCAGAGTTCGCTAGTCAAATTTGACTTGTCGATAACTCAGTGTCCTCTAGTCAAATTTGACTTGTCGATAACTCAGAGTTCTCTAGTGAATTTTGGCTTGTCGATATCTCTGAGTTCTCTAGTGAAATTTGACTTATCGATAACTCAGAGTTCTCTAGTGAATTTTGACTTGTCGATAACTCTGAGTTCTCTAGTGAAGAAATGACTTGTCGATATCTCCAATCTTCATGTCTTCAATTTGGCTTATCGATATCTCTGAGTTCTCTAGTAGCTTTCCTGAGTTCTCAATAAGTCATTCTGGAGTTCTCGAATGACTTCTCTATAAAACTAAATCTGTGATTTGTAGAGATCTTGACTTAGAACATTTTTCCCAAAACAGATTTATTCAATTCCAAGCTTCTTCATAATTCTTCTGAGGCATGATCTACTTGATCTTCTTCCAGATAGAATTCTTAGGCTTGATACTGTTTAAATAAAAAGACTCCAGTCTGCTCCTTTGACATTTTTACAGACTTTAAATATTACAAGTACAAAATGCAAACTAAGATTACTGTGCAACTTACTTAGGGTTGTCAATTTGACTTAGTCTTGTTAAAGTACAGGCATGTCTTGCACAACATGATATATCAAAGGAGACATGACGAAGCATATTTCACCAAAATTCTTCTACACTCATGAGCTTCAAAAGAATGATAAAATTGATGTACAAAAAATTCGGTCACGTGACAACCTTGCTGATTTATTCATAAAATAATTACTGAACTCAACATTTAGATGGAATGCGTCGACTCAAGGATTTGTTTCAACAAAATTCAGAGAATGATTAATTTTTCCAAGGGGAGATTGTAATCTTTTTCCTTCGTCAAAGTTCTTATCCCACTGGATTTTTCTTTGACAAGGTTTTAACGAGGCAGTCTATGATCCATACCACAATGACAATCAAAGGGGAGTGTTGTGAATTGATTTGTCACATGGTCAAATATTATAATAGTAGAGATAAGCTTTAGGTGTAGAATTTTTATCATGTAAATTAATTACATGTCCTCTTTCACTTGCTATAAATATAACTTGAATCTCTGAATGAAAATTGCACCGAGCATTCTATCTTCTCTGCTCTTTCTCCTCCCCATATTGCTCTCTTTCCGATCAAATATACACTACTAGAAAATGGGGTTAAATTGAATCGGACCTAAATTCAATCGTATATGGTTGAATTTAAAATTAACATTGTTAGAGTTTTGACCATCACCCAAATTCAACCGAACAAATTCAACCGACACTAAATTCAACCGAATAAATTCAACCGATTTTAAATTCAACCAGAACCAGTGGAATTTAGTGTTACCATTTTTTCCCTGCGCAGAACCAGTTGAACCAGTTAAATTCAACCGGTTTTAAATTCAACCGGTTTTAAATGTTATTAATTTTAATACAAGTAGAACCGGTTGAATAAAACTAAAATCAACTGATATCGGTTGAAAATATTAATTATAAAGGCAACCGTATCTGGTTGAATATACCCGCTGTCTTTTTTCAACCGTTTCATGTTGTATTTGGGTAACACATTTAGAAACCCTACTGTTAGTATCCTTTCCTTCCAGTGGCCTCCCTTTTCTTCTTTCACCATTTTTTCCCATCTCCTTTAATTCCTTAAGCTTCAATTTTATAAGTATTCATGTCCAAGTAAGTATTCTTCCAAATTTTTCATAAATATACTTGTAATTCTTGTATTCATATATGTCAATTATGTTAATATTGTTATTTTTTTATACTAAATAAACTATCTTAATTATTGTGGCTAAATTAGGGTGATTATTACTTGTTTTTAGTATGTTAAGATAATCTTAAGACATTGAGTTATATAATGATTATATCAATCATACTAATGAAATATTAATTTAATTGAGTTGTTTATTGATGTTATTTCTTATCTATAATAATTAATTAATCAATATGATAATTGTAGATGTCATCCGATCGAAGTTGGATGCATCATAGGTTTGATGCAAGGAATAATATAACCGAGGAGTACAAACATGCTGTACAAAATTTCATCAATGTTGCTATGAAAGGGGAAGTTGATTTAATAGGGAGGATAAGATGCCCATGTAATGAGTATGGAAATACATAGCATAAATTACCCGACCATGTAACTTATGATTTGTATCGACATGGCATTATGGAGTCATATACTAAATGGGGTTTTCATGGCGAAAAGCATAAATCTGGGATTGAAGCCGAGACTAGTTTGGGTAATGATGGATGATGATATGTATGATGCACGTGAAATGCTTTGAGACTTTGCGGATGCACATGGAATTTTCGGGAATGGTGAGGAGCTGCAACAATAATTTTTTTATGAGATGTTAGACGGTGCTTCTGAACCACTTTATCCAAATTGTCCAAGTTCTATTCGTAAATTGGTTGTTATATTTCAAGAACAAGCATGGTTGTAGTAATAATGGTTTTGATGAGTTACTTGAACTTATTGGGTCAGTATTGCCGGGGAAACACAATCTAACTGAGACATATTATGATGTGAAAAAGATGATAAATGGTTTGAATATGGGATATGAAAAGATTGATACTTGCGAGAATGATTGCATGTTATTTTATAATGAAAATAGTAAAAAGACATGTTGTGACATATGTCACAAAGGCCGATATAAGGACCGAAAGGATAACCAAAAGAAGCTGATTCCAAGAAAGATCTTGCGATACTTTCCACTTATACCGAGACTACAACGTTTGTAAATGTGTGAGCAAACTGCTAAGTGTATGACGTGGCACCATGATAGAGTCATTGTTGATGGTCAGTTATCTCACCCGGCAGATGAAGATGAATGGAAAACATTTGTTGCTAGATTTTCAAGATTTGAAAAAGAGGCAGGAATATCAGACTTGACCTTTCTAGTGATGGATTTGGCCCATTTCATGATCCACTTGCAAGGGATTATACCATAGCCCATTGTGGTGGTTGTTTACAACCTTCCACCATCTATGTGCATGAAAGCTGTATATATGTTCATGCCTCTCATTATTCTCGGTCCTACTGATCCTATAAAAGACCTAAAAATTTACCTCCAACCGTTAATTGATGAATTGAAGCTATTATGGCATACATGAGTGGAAACATATGATAGGTCATCACACATAAATTTTCAGATGAGGGTTGCACTAATGTGGACAATTAGCGACTTTCCAGCACTTGCGATGTTAAGTGGATGGTCGACTAAGGGTAAGTTGTCTTGTCATGTATGTAGTGGTGATTCTAAAGGATTTCAACTAAGGAATGGTGGTAAGCCTTCTTTCTTTGGCACTGCTCGAAATTTTTTGGAACCATGTGATCCATTGAGGAGTAGCACAAAGTTTGGAAAGAGAGAGGTTTGTTCTGTTACAGCTCGACATTCAGGTGGAAGGGCAAATGCTGTATGTGATCTTATACAATTTCATCCTCCAAGAAAGTTAACAAAAAGAAGACCTCGGGACTATGGTGTTACTCATAATTGGACTCATTATTCTCCATTTTTTGAGCTCCCGTATTGGGAGACACTTGATCTTCGTCACAATATTGATGTCATGCATACTGAAAATAATGTTTTTGAAAACATATTCTACACGATATTAGCTGACAAGAACGAGACCAAAGATAACTTAAAATTAAGGTATGATTGTGAGGAACTTGGTATACGACGTGAGTTGTGGGTTCAAGATGGAGACATAATGCCATATGCTTCATATATGCTCTTGAGGGAACAAGTTGATAATTTCTTTGAGTGGATTTCAATACTTAAACTTCCGGATGGTTACGTTTCAAATATATCTAGGTGTGTGAATTTTGAAAAATATACTATTCATGGTATGAAATCGCATTATTGTCATATTTTCATGCAAAAATTGTTGCCTATTATTTGTCGTGACTTATTGACGAGGCAAGTGGGTGATGCCATTATTGAATTGTCTAACTTCTTCCAAGATTTGTGCTCATCTACCTTGAAATACTCCAATTTATTAAAAATGGAGAAAGATAGTGTGAGGATAATAGCTAAGTTTAAAACCATCTTTACTCCCGGTTTCTTTGACCTGATGGAGCACTTGCCACTGCATTTGGCCACCGATTGTAAGTTGGGTGGCCCTGTTACATATCGATGGATGTACCCTTTTAAAAGATTTTTACATGGATTAAAGATGAAAGTTAGAAATAAAGCACATTTAGAGGGTTCAACGGCTGAACGCTATATCGAGGAGGAATGTGTGCACTTTTGTTCTCTATATTTTGAATCCAAACTTGAAATAGTGCACAATCGATTGTGTCGTAATGAGGCACCCAAAATATATAATGATTCTAACTTGTTAGAAGTTTACACGTATCCGGCGAAACCCATTTTAAGAAAAGGGCATAGAATCTTGACGGTCAATGAAGATAGACTCATCAAATATTATGTTCTTATCAACACACCAGAGGTTGCAAAGTACTTGGGGTAAGGTCTTTAACAAATCTATGATATTTTTTTACTTTGATTTATTTTATTATAATGAATGTTATTTGTTTTTAGTGAATTTAACAAGTTGGTACATAGACAATACCCAGAGTTTGATGATGCGACAAAAGAAAGATTTCAAAAAGATCGATTCACAAATTGGTTTGAAAGAAGGGTACGTGTCTAAACACATACATATAAATGTTTCTTATTGTCCTCAAATATTATAACTATAATTCACTTATATATATATATTTTAGGTAGCGGATGATCCACAACTCAATTTTTTAAGGATTTAATAAAAGGTCTGATGCGCGATGTGGATATTTACAATGGTTGCCACTGTAATGGTTACAAATTTGGTTGTGCGAATCCTAATGAACGCACTTCACCAAATTCGGGTGTGCTTGTAATTGGTAAGAAATATATGGTACTTAATAATTTCGTATCCATTGTTCTCTCATTTGTTATAATAATGAATTGCTTGTACCTAAGAAATTTACTCATTTATAAGTAGAATCTTCATATAAGGGGAGTTTTGAAAATAATTATGGTCTACTCGAAGAAATACTTGAGCTTCATTACCGTAATGGGCATAAAGTTATATTATTTAAATGTCATTGGTTTGATCATACAAAGCATGTCAAGTTGGATAGAAATAGGATGACTACGGGGGATGTTCGATCAACATTAAATGCGGAAGATAGGTTCGTGTTAGCTAGTCAAGCTCATCAAGTGTATTATGCGAGGCATATTTCAAATCCAAGATCACCATGGTACACCATTTTAACAACAAAGAGTCATTTTGTTAATGAAGAAGTGAAATCTAAAAGGAGCTTTACATCAAGTGAAGATGCCTTGCAAAATGAGGTTTCAAATGCTTCATCATCTCGTGTCGAGCCTGTGATGATTCGTGATCCTTCAAATTTTTTTATTGATTTGAGATTTTTTGAAAATGACAATTCTACGGATGAGTATAACATTTTAAGACTATTTTCGTGAATTTCTAAATTTGTTTTCAAGTGCACCTCGGTTCGTTAATTGCAAGTTTCAGGGCAAACCGAGACTCAGAACCCTCGTAATTATCTTATAAGCTACGTGTATGCTTCTGAGAATTGGTAACTGATACTTGTCAAATTATCTGCCTATTTCCTGTACGTGGCAATTTTTAGTATAATATAAAAAAAACAAAATAATTGCAGTCAAGTTTTTTTACAAACATCTCTGTCTTCCTCTTCTTTTCACTTCATCTACCCGTTTCTTTTCTTTCTCCTGCTAAACCCTCCCGCAGCTCCCCTCCATCGACCCCTGTTCCCTCTTCTTCTCTTTCTTTCTTTTCTTTTTTACTTTAAATTACCCATGAATTCCTTCTCTTGAACATGTATAGATACATATGTATATATATAATTCGGCTTCGATTTAAATTCAAGGTTGATGTTAGAAACTGGAAGATTATTGCTGTTATGCGAGTGTTGTGATGTTGCGAGGTAGACAGAGGGCTCGACCTCGATCAGACACCCGTGATTTGGGGTCGATCGGAGGTCAGCCGGCCACCGCCGATGAACCCAGCGAGCCGGTGGTCGTGTTTGATGCTGTTGGGTGGCATTTTTGTTGAAAGAAATTAAGTAGCGAAGTTGATTTGAGCCTCTTGAATATGTTGATGGTCGAGCATTTTTCGTATTTGATTCTGTTGAATTGTGATTGTTGGTTTCGGTTTCGAGTTTTATGAATAGACGAATGTGTAACAAACCAGGGGATATTTCAGTGGTGCTTATATGTGAATTAAAACTGGGTTTGAGTAACTTGTTGATTCCGGTTTATTAATATTTGAATAGATTTTAGTTTTGTGCGGTTTTTAGTCGGGTTTCTAAAATTTCGTTCTTGTTCTGTTTTGTTTTGCAAAATAAGCGAAGTGTTTATATGATTGTTCGTTGGTTTATATTTTTGTTTTGTGTGGATGTTGAATTGGGTTTGTGTGTATAAATCGAACTGGGTATTGTAACTAAATAAGGATTTCTGCTTGGTTGTTCAAACTTTTAGTTCAGGTTAGCTGTCGGTAAATAGATTGTGAAATGTGATTGTTGAGATTGTTGCGTCGATTTGGAAATCGACTGGTAGTCCGATAAATAGAGGAAACGCTGCCCGATTTTCAGGAAATTTATTCCAAAAATTCGGGAACATATCCTATAAGATATCGGGAATACCAGTCAAGCGTATATGACTATATAATTATAAATATAACTATTTTACAATAGTGCTTGCGTGTTGTGATAAATGTATTGTAAAGATTCGTCAACTCTATCTTCTGAATTGATAGTTGTATATACTTATCGAAAAAGGTTATTGAACCAAGTTATGAATACGAACCTGATCTGTTATGTGTATTATAGTAATACGAATAAGTGCGAGTCAGGATTGTTATTGTCTGGGTATGATTAATAGCGAGGATATGTCAAGCATAACTGGGCGACTAACACAGAGTATTTCGACCCTGTAGGTTCTAGGAGGGAAACCGAAAGTGGACGTTGGACTAAAGATAACCTAGGGGTCAGTCGATGAGCTCAGTAGGGTTTCAACCGAAAAACCTGAGTGTCGAAGTCGAATCCAAGGTGAACTAGTGGTTGGACGTTAAAGCCTGAGCGTTCGAGTAGGCTCAGAGTCGATCAGTAATAATTGTAAAGCTTGCAAGGCAAGTACTTTTAAACTTTTCTCGAAATACAGTGCAAATATTTCTAAATTCTCTTATGACATATTGTTAAGCATTCAAAATAGTTTTGTTTTATATGGTGAGTACCTTGAATCATACAGCCTTGAACCCGAATCACATCATTTGGTCTTTGAGCCATAAGCCTTATTCCTTGTAAACTATCCCTTATTGATTTCCAGATACTAAACCACACAAGTATGATACTACTCTCCGAATATATAAGTACCAAACACCAATCACTAGAACCGAATTGTTTGAACATACAGAAACTTTTATACCCCAACCATTTTGGATAACATCAAAGAACTAAACCTTGAAAAATCTTGGTTCATCTAATACCTGATTCCCTTATAGACTGGACGCCATTTCTTTTATATACTCTGATATACCCTCGTGGTACCCATGAATTTTCACCATGCTCTTATACAAATGTTTTATTACTATTGATTACGATCCTATTTTATTGAGTTATATTGTTTATCATATTGAACTGTTTTAGAATTGGATAGTTTTCTTTATGTGGACCAGATATGGTCAGACCAGATTCATGGTCGAATTAGGCCAATGTGTGTCTTGGATCCAGTTTATAGAGCAGAGCTGTGTGCCTTACTCGGGGTTAGTGCGTGACTGATCAGCAGCCTAACCTTGGTTTTAAAATTAAAATGAATATCCAATTCTAATGATTGTTTAACAAGAAATTTGATTCCTTTGAATCATCTCGTTTGATACTTGTTTAACCTCAGTCATTGTTATTATGACTTGCTGAGCTAGTTAGCTCACACTTGCGAATCTTTTTATGTATTTTACAGTTAAAAATGATATGGTTGATAGTGAGGTTCCTCAGTCCAAAGTGCGAGCTAGGGTTCCAGTTTGAGTTGGTTCGAGCTAGCACGAGCTTCATATGGTAGTAATATAGTAAGATTGTAAGAATAATTTCCTTATTAGTTGTAAATTAAATTAGTTGGGATTTGGTACGTTGTAATATAAGTTAAGGTTGTGGCTTGTTTTCACACTTTAACCTGTTGCGATCTGTGGTTATGTAAAACAAGGTCATTGCAAATAATATTTCTTATACAGGTTTATATATTGTGTATGTGTTGTGGACCCCAAACTTCTGACCCGGGTTTGGAGGACGCCAAAATATCTACGGTACTCACAGCTGAAACAAATTATTTTTTTTCTCATTAACCCTTTCTCATCTAACTCTCTTTGGAAGCCGCCTCCAAAAAAGTCATGAATCTCAAATCAAGAATGGCAGACCATCAAACCTACCCTCACCAAGTCCAAGTCTGCCCACAACACACCAACCACTCCGCCGAAGTCATATCTCTCCCCCTAAAAAATACCCCCTCCACCTCTCAAGTCCTGGTCATCGTCACTCTCCTCCCTATCAGCGAAACCCTACTTTTCCTCACCGGAATAACCCTAATCGGAACCCTAATAGGCCTTGCTGTAGCCACACCACTTTTCTTCATCTTCAGCCCAGTTCTTGTTCCATCAACTCTCACTATTGGGCTTGCTGTCACTGGATTTCTCGGATCCGGGGCTTTTTGGTTGACGGGGCTTTCATCGCTCTCATGGGTTTTAAGTTACTTTAAACAAACTAGCCAAGCAATGCCATATCATATAGAGCTGGCTAAGAAAAGGGCTCAGGAGATGGATGCGTATGCAGGACAGAAGACTAAAGAGGTGGGACACACTATTCAGACCAAGGCTGGTCAGGCTCATGACACAACTAATACAAATGGAAGGGACACTCCTATGGCGTACAGAAAATCTGGATGGCTTTCTCCATAGGTATAAATTTAAGGTTTATTATAAAATTAATTTAGGGTTTATGATATCAATTTAGAGTTTTGGCTTAAGGTTTTATGTTCTTTATATACTATAAGCAAGAAGGATGTTATTTGAGTTCATATTTTATGGTTTTATTTACTTTTCAGATTTTAGGGTTAATGATATCAATTTAGTGATTTCAATTTAGGCTTTTTCTCACAAGGGTTTCATTTAATTTAGAGACTTGAACTTATTTGTCATTTAATTTTATGTCACCAGCTTGTGAAGCGAAATCAACTTTTGGCTGGGATAATATTGGTTTCTTGTTTCATCACATTTGCCGAGGCACGTGAAATTGCTACAAACAAAGTAAGTTTATCTCCTTTTAAGATGATTGAATTCTTTCCCATGTAATGACCATATTCTTTCCTCTGTAGTGACCAAATTTACAGGTTTCCCCGATCTTTTATATGGCCCAATTTTTCACACCAAGTAACAAAATTTGGTAACCCTGTTATTGTACTCATTGTAAATGTGTCCAGATGGTGGTATTAATTTATACTAGCACTCCATATGCTTGAGCTAGTCTGTAGCACTCTTCCATTTGGCCGTTCACTAGTCCCTGTAGGCAAAAACATCAAATGCACCTCACTAGATTATATAAAGTAATTTCTTATAATAATAATAAGTTAAGTATATGTAACATGAATGGAAAGTAATTCATTGTTGTTGACCTCATAGTAAATGAAGAGAAACACATTTGCTTAATTTACTTTTATAATTCAGACGTCACAAATAGCTTACCTAGAGTTAAAATTTAGTCCTCGCCAAAACCTATTACTAACAAATAATAATAAATCAATAAGTATCAGTTTATGCATTTTAATCATCCATTTTAAAATTATAATTATTATATTTTAAAAAGGCATGGAATTTCATAACCACACTAGACGTATTAAGAAAACAAACTTTTCTAACGATGCCTTTGGATTTATTAAATGGATCTAACTCATTTATTAATTCATCAAATTCAATTATGAAATTAAAAATCGAGTGCAATAACAGGTGTTAAGTGGCATTTATATCCACTTATAATGCTTCGTAAAGCTTTGAATTAATATTTTGTACTCAAGTTATTTGTGTTTTTGATGTATTTTTGTAGTGTTTTGCATTTCAGGCATATATCCGGGATCGAGGTGATTTAGTATTGCTTTGATGCTAAAATGGTATTAGGAAGGTGTCGTGAAGATTGCTCATGCAAAGGCCATCAAGAACCAGCAAATAAAGAAAGCAATTTCAATTTTTCCAAAAGGACGGCGCGCCCGCGCTGTGCTAGCGCGCGCCCAGCCAGAGAAGCAGAATGTCAGCGCGCCCGTGCTGGTGAAGCGCGTGCCCGTGCCAGGTTGGGATTCCAGATTCCTGTTTCAATTAGAAGACTGTTTTTCTGGGCTTTTGGATTAATTGGGCTGCTATTTAAAGACAACTTAAAGACGTTTTTCATAAGACAGCTTAAGCAGAAGACAACGAGAAGACCTATAGCACAATTCAACGAAGGCGATGAAGATCTAGTTTATTCTTGTAATTCTTTGTTATAAGTTGTAATCTTGGATGCTCGTTTCTTGTTTTGTTGAACCTATACTCTGGATTTCATAGTTTGTTTATTATTTATTTTATAAAGACCTAGTTTATTATACCATGCTTTCATCGGAACCCACGGTGATGATGAGTTCGGTTATGGGTTAATCGTTATCGTGGGGTTCTAGCGGATTTACTTATGGATTTTAGTAGTTAATATGTTTTGATACCTTAGTGTGTTGTGATTGTATAATGTCCTAGTATTGGTTGTGCTTATTCGTCTTATGAGCGTCGCGAACTTATAAGATAGTGTGTTAATCCCTAATGAAGCGACAATGAATTTAGAGGTTTAGAACTTGCCATGCTAGCATAGGTTCATGTATTTGATATGCATGATTCATAGGTAATTTTAACCATCTTACTTTCCCTATGTAGTCATGATAGATAACTTGTCGTTAAACCGTTATGTTGTCAAATTCTATAGATATATAGGGTCTCAATATAATTGGTGTCTATTCAGCTTCAATCTCTTTTTTGGATGTCTGATAGTAGGGTATTCGTACAACAAAAGTTGGCGTTTACTAGTTTCGTGTTATCTGATTAGTGTCATCACCATTGCATGCTAAGGTTAAGAAAAAAAGGCTATTGAATGAAGTATAAATGAAATTGGAATCCCATGTCTGTGTTATATAAGAAAATCAACATTTTACTCTCTTAGTTAATTGCATGTTAGTTAATAATCTTAGTTATAAACAAAACCAATTTGTTATTCGTCTTAGTATTGAATAATAACAATACCATTGTTGCATAAGTGCATTGATTGAAATTAACCTAAACCAGTCTCTATGGGAACGAACTAGAATTAATTCTATATTACTTGCGATCGCGTATACTTGCGTGAATATTAGCGCGTGTTTTTGTCCTAACAAGTTTTTGACGCCGCTGTCGGGGACTCGGTGTTAATTTTTAGTTTATGTATTTGTCATAAGTGGTCGTTAAAGTTCATTGACTCAGACATTGTTACTTGTTTCCTGTCGTGTTTCAGGTACTCTAGCGAGCGTGTATGCATACGCGTTCTCGGTCTCATAAGAGAACACTGGATCAAGCCAAGGAAGAAGTTGTAGTAGCTCAAGAAGTTTTTGAGGAAGTAGAAAAAGTTGAGGAAGAAGCACTAGTTGAGATGGGAGATTAAGCAGCAAATTCAAAGGCTTTGATGGACTAATCTAAGACGAAGATCAATGATATTCATTCTAGCATTATCAGGCCATCCATCGCGGCTAACACCTTTGAAATCAAGTTGAGCACGATTCAGATGATACAAAATTCAGTTTAGTTTGGGGGTTCTCCTATAAAAGATCCCAACACGCACATTAGGGATTTCATCAAGATCTGCGACACTTTCAAGTTCAATGGAGTTACTGAAGATGCTATTAAGCTGAGGCTTTTCCCATTCTCTCTGAGGGATAAGGCTAAGTGTTGGTTACATTCTCTACCACCAGGCTCTATTACTACTTGGGAGGATCTTGCTCAAAAGTTTCTCACTAAATTCTCCCTATGGCGATGACAGCTGCAATCAGAAATGCTTTTACTCAATTTTCACAGCAAACGAGAGGATCTTTGTGTAAGGCTTGGGATCACTATAAATAGATGCTTAGAAAGTGTCCTCATCATGGGATGCCTGACTGGATGATCATTAACTGCTTTTACAATGGGTTGGGTGCTACTTCTAGACCCATGCTTGATGCAGCATCAGGAGGAGCCTTATGGGCCAAAAGCTACAATGAAGCTTATGAATTGATTGAACTGTTTGCTGCTAATGAATACCGGAACCCAACTCAGAGAATGCCTCAAGGCAAAGTACCAGGAATTTTGGAAGTGGACACAGCTACTGCTATAGCTGCTCAGCTTCAAGCTTTGACAATGAAGGTGGATTCTTTGGCTAATTTTGGAGTTAATCAGATCACTAGTGTTTGTGAGCTTTATGCTGGTGCGCATGAGACGGAGTAGTGTGCTATTTCTAGTGAATCAGCTCAGTTCGTGAGCAACTTTCAGAGATCGCAGCAACCAGCTCCAGCCACTTACCATCCCAACAACTGCAATCATCCTAATTTCAGCTGGAGCAACACTCAGAATACAGTACAACAGCCTTATCAGCCATATGCAGCAAAGTAATACAACCCTCATGGTTTTCAACAGCCGCAATATGCACCAAGGCAACAACTCCAACTTCCGCAGCTACCTCAATCTAATGAAAAATCTGAACTAGAGGAGTTGAGGCTCATGTGCAAGATCCAAGCCGTTTCTATCAAGACCTTGGAGAATCAAATTGGGCAAATTGCTAATGCCTTGCTAAATCGACAACCTGATACACTCCCTAGTGACACTGAAGTGCTAGGCAAGAGAGAAGCTAAGGAGCAGGTTAAGGCAATTACATTGAGGTCGGGGAAGGTTGCGAATCCCGAAAAATCTCAAGTTCAAGAATCTGAAGTCGTGGATGAAGAAGATGTGCCGAAGGAAGCAGAAGTGGAACCAAGGAAGACAGCTATTGTCAACACTCCTCCTGAGGGTAATACAGGGGAAAAACAGGTCTATCCTCCACCTCCTTTTCCTAAAAGGCTGCAGAAGCAAAAGCTGGATAAGCAATTTGCTAAGTTCTTGGAAGTTTTCAAGAAACTTCATATCAACATACCTTTAGATGAAGCTCTTGAACAAATGCCTAGCTATGTGAAGTTTATGAAAGGTATTCTCTCCAGGAAAGTGAAGCTCAATAACTTAGAGACTGTTGCTCTTACGGAGGAATGCAGCGCTGTACTGCAACAGAAGTTGCCTCCGAAGCTTAAAGATCTTGGAAGCTTCGCTATTCCTTGCACTATTGGAAACTTGTCGTTCGACAAATGTTTATGTGATTTGGGAGCTAGCATCAATCTGATGCCTTTATCTGTCTTCAAGAAGTTGGACTTACCTGATCCAAAGCCTACTTATATGTCCTTACAGTTGGCCAATCATTCTATAACATATCCACGATGCATTATGGAGGATATTTTGGTTAAGGTGGACAAACTCATTTTTCCTGCTGATTTTGTAATTCTTAATTTTGAGGAGGATAAGAAGATTCCCATAATCTTGGGAAGACCATTCTTGGCTACTGGCCGAACCTTGATTGATGTGCAGAAGGGTGAACTCACTATGCGAGTACTGGATCAGGATGCGACGTTTAATATTTTCAATGCCATGAAATTCCCTACTGATAATGAGGAATGCTTAAAAGTGGAATTGGTCGATTCTGTGGTTACTTCAGAACTTGATCAAATGCTAAGGTCTGATGCCTTAGAAAAGGCCTTATTGGGGAATTTAGATAGTGAAGATGATGAAGGTGATGAGCAGTTGTAATATTTGAATGCTTCTCCTTGGAAGCGAAGGTTAGATATGCCTTTTGAATCTCTTGGATTGGAGGAGCTGAACAAATCTCCAAAGCGCCTCAAGCCATCTATTGAGGAAGCTCCTACATTTGAGCTTAAACCATTGCCTGAACACTTAAGGTATGCTTTTTTAGGTGATGCATCTACTTTGCCTGTTATTATTGCATCTGACCTTTCAGGAAGTGATGAGTAAAAGCTTTTGAGAATTCTGAGAGAGTTCAAATCGGAAATTGGATGGACTATAGCAGATATCAAGGGAATCAGCCCTTCTTATTACATGCATTAAATTCTGCTAGAGGAAGGTAGCAAGCCTACTGTTGAGCAACAAAGAAGTCTGAATCCAATCATGAAAGAAGTTGTAAAGAAGGAAATTCTCAAATGGCTAGATGTAGGGATCATCTATCCTATTTTTGACAGTTCTTGGGTGAGTCCAGTTCAGTGTGTTCCGACGAAAGGAAGCATCACAGTGGTTGCTAATGAGAAGAATGAGCTTATTCCTACTCGAACGGTCACGGGGTGGAGAGGTTGCATGGATTACAGGAAGCTAAATAAGGCCACAAGGAAGGATCACTTCCCTCTTCCTTTTATTGATCAGATGCTTGATAGATTGGCTGGGCATGAGTACTATTGTCTTCTGGATGGCTATTCGGGCTATAATCAAATTTGTATCGCTTTAGAGGATTAGGAAAAGACTACCTTCACATGTCCGTTTGGGACTTTCGCCTTCAGAAGAGTTTCTTTTGGTTTGCGTGGAGCACCTGCCACATTTCAGAGATGCATGATAGCTATCTTCTATGACATGATTGGTCAGAATGTGGAGGTGTTTATGGACGATTTCTCTGTGTTTGGTGATTTTTTTGACAAGTGCTTGCAAAATCTTGGCGCCGTTCTTAAAAGGTGTGTTGAAACCAAACTGGTTCTCAACTGGGAGAAATGTCACTTCATGGTGCAACAAGGCATCATTCTTGGGCACAAGGTCTCTAGTAAAGGTCTTAAGATGGACAAAGCCAAGGTGGGGGTAATTGAAAACCTTCCCCCATAGGATAAGATATTGATTAATGAGTCTTTCCCCGATGAGCAACTGTTTGGGGTACAAGAGGAAGAATCGTGGTTCGCAGACATTGTGAACTACCTTGTGAGCAACATTATAGGCAAGGAGCTGACCAAATCATCAGGAGATGTATTCCGTACAATGAAACTGAGGGAATCTTGTGAGATTGTCATTCGATTGTTTATGGAGGCCACTATGGTGGAGAAAAGACAGCAGCCTATATCCTTCAAGCAATATTCTTCTGGCCTACATTGTCTAAGGATGCGCATCAGTTTGTTTTGAAGTGTGATCGATGCCAACGTGTTGGTAATATGTCCAAGAGGGATGAGATGCCTCTTAATGTGCTTCTCGAGGTTGAGGTCTTCGATGTTTAGGAAATTGACTTCATGGGGCCATTGATCTCATATTGCAATAATCAGTATATCTTGCTGGCGGTTGATTATGTCTTGAAATGGGTTGAAGTCAAGGCTTTGCCGACAAATGATACAAATGTAGTGCTTAATTTTCTTCATAAGCAGATATTCACAAGATTTGGGACTCCAAGAATCATAATCAGTGACGAGGGATCGCATTTCTATAATCGCAATTTCACAGCTATAATGCAAAAGTATAATGTGAATCATCGCCATTGCTACAGCCTACCATGCACAGACTAATGGGCAAGCTGAGGTATCTAACAGAGAGATCAAGCGTATTCAGGAGAAAGTTGTGTGTCCATCAAGGAAGGATTGGTCTTTGAAGCTGGATGAAGCTGTTTGGGCGTATAGAACATCATACAACACTTTTCTTGGCATGTCACCGTTTCAGTTGGTTTATGGAAAAGGATGTCATTTGCCTGTGGAGTTGGAGCACAAAGCGTATTGGGCTTTGAAAAAATTGAACCTTGATATGGATGTAGCTGGAAAGAAAAGGATGCTTCAATTGAATAAACTCGATGAGTTTCGACTTCAAGCGTATGAAAACAATAAAATGTATAAGGATAAAGTCAAGAGGTGGCATGATAAGGGTCTAGTGCTCAAATCATTTATGACGGGGCAACAAGTTCTTTTGTTCAACTCTCGTCTCCGTCTTTTTCCTGGAAAATTGAAGTCGAGGTGGTCAGGGCCGTTTGTTGTCAAAACTGTGTTTCCACATGGAGCGGTGGGGATTTTTGAGAATGATCAAGGCCAAGCATTCAAGGTGAATGAACAGAGATTGAAGCATTACTATGGGTATACGGCAAACCGTGAGGTGGTTAGTGTCATTTTATTGTCAACTTGATCACGGGGATTCTACATCAAGCTAGAGACGTAAACCAAGCGCTTCTTGAGAGGCAACCCAAGTTTGTTATACATTAGTAGATAGAGGAAGAAGAAAACAAGGAGAAAACTACTAAAAAAATCAGAAAAAAGAAAATTTCCAGTGCCAAATACAGTAGCACGGCGTGCCCATGCTGAGAAGCGGGGCGGCCGCGCTGAAACTTCAGTAGCACGGCGCGCCCGCGCTAGTATGCGGGGCGGCCGTGCTGGCTCCCTGGACCTGAAAAAAATCAGAAAAATCGAAAATCAAATACAATATCAATTCACAACCAAATTTCTTGCTCCCAACTTCCATATTTCCCTCTCCAATTCGGTTTCAAACATCCCAATACTCCCATTATTCCCTTAATCAAATCCCACTTCTATTCTAAACCTAATTCTCTTCCTATATACACACACACTTATACACGAATCTCTCCATCACTTTTTCAAGTCTCAAAACTCTAAAATTCTCTTATACACATCTCTTATTCTCTCTTATTCACTTCCAATGGCGCCCAAAAGACAACGAACCCAAGTTAGCAGTAGCACCACCGATTCTTCAAGTGTTGGGGGTGTGAGGCCTAGGTTTTCAACTCCGGAGGCTGAGGCAGAGTATACGAGGCTACTTTCAAAGCCCATAGCAGAGGAGCGAGGTTTTCTGCCATCGGGGAGGGATGGTAAGTTACTGGAGATGATTGTGGAGATGGGTTGGATTGTTTTTTGTGAGGCACCAGATGTATTGCCTATGAGTGTAATTCGTGAGTTTTACGCAAATGCGAAGGCGGACAAGAATGGTTTTACTGTGGTGAGGGAGTTGACTGTGGAGTATAGTGCGGAGGCCATTCATCGGGTGATAAATTAGCCTGAGAGACAGCCTGAGCAGGAGGATTGGAATGCGAAGATCGGGGAGGAATTTAACTTGGATTTGATTGTTTCTACATTGTGTGTTCCTGAGACTCATTGGAAGTTCAAGAGGGGAACGAATGAGTATGCTACATTTCCCGGCTTTATGCATGAACATGTATACCGTGCATGGAATTCATTTATTTGTGCTAATATTATGCCTTCATTATATGTGCATGATGTTACGGTGGACCGGGCAAAGCTGTTGTGGGGTATTCTCCAGGGTGATTATGTGGACTTGGGTCTGTGATTTATCAGGGTATTTTGAGGTTTCTGCGAGGCAGCACTACGGGTTCTATTCCGTATGCATCGATTATGACTAAGCTGTGTGTGGCGGTTGGAGTTCATTGGCCCACCCACGAGCAACTATAGCTTCCTAGTGCCTCGATTGACAGTACGACAATAACAGTTATGTAGGAGTGGTATGGTGGGATGCCTGATCCGAAGGGGCTCGGTTATTCATATGACCACTTGCCAGGTGGACGGTGAGCACCTCAAGAATATGCTGGTGGGACGACTCAGGCCAGCAGAGCAGTATGGAGAGCTCAGTTGGGCAAGGCCGGTCCTTCACGGTCACAACAGCAACATCAGGAAGCAGAGGGTAGTGCTGGTTTGGGTTCAGCATAGTATAGGCGCTTGATGAGGAGGATGGATGTGATGCATGACATCCATAGTAGGTTTACATATGATCTCACCCAGGCATTGGGGATTGCATTCAGAGCCACAGAAGTTGACATCCAGTGGCCAGTATTTGGTGAGGATTTTGTGTACCCGCCGCCTGACACTACTGACACGCCACCCCATGAGGGTGATGACCCTAATTCTGAGTAGGTATGCCCGATTCCTTACTATTACCTTCACCGGGGACAGTGAATATTTTAAGTTTGGGGGTGATAGTTAAGGAACATTTGTTTGTGTGTGTCCATATAGTTTGCATATTCATGATAGTTTATTTTCATATAGTTGCATATTTGTCATGTAGTTTTTTTATTTTGCATGTTATTTTGTTGCATATAGTTCATGCATTTGCATTATAATATGATCCCTTAAATATACTTTTCCGACTGATTTGTGATATTGATGCTAGTGTAGTGATGTCGTGTATAATGATGTTAAGTCCTATCGAGTTGATTTACATGCTAGCAGCGATAAAATTTCACTAAATCTTATAGGTTGCTTGAGTGCTAGATCCTGGTCATTCTTATTTGTTTGTCGAGGTTTAATCATTCTTTTATATTTAAAATTGAGGATATTCTCTTAATGATAAAATAACATGGATATTTAAAAATTAAAGGAAAAAAATGGATTTCATTGCTAGTTGTTGTGGTTAGGTGTCAAATGGCTTTTAGCCGGCTCATTTTATATGAGTAGTCTAGGGTTGAGCGAGATGGAGGGAAACACACTCGTTCAGAAAGCATGTAAAAATAAATAGAAAAAAAGGAGACGAAAAGAAAAAAAAAGAAGAAAAAAAATGTGTTATGTCTAATTGATCACGAGTGGGCTCTTTAATACTCGAGTTTTTAAGTTCTCAGGGGACTTTGTGCCTAGTGACCTAAGGCTTTTATAGTCTAGGATCCACTAATCTAACGCTCGCTACATGGGTATTATTGTATAAGTCTTTTGTGGACATCACTCATTGCACGGTCAAATAAGCATATTTATGATTATTTATGTGTTGTGAATCAAAGCATGAATCCATATAATAACTCCAATATAAAAATTGAAGTGTTATAAGTCATTTTGAGTTTAACGTTTATTCTATTTATAACCTTGTGATTGCCTTGATGAGTAGTGAGTCATGATTATTGATCTAGTTGCGTTAGTACATCTATTAAACAATTGCACACACACATACATTTCTAGCTTGTGAGTTGACTTGTGAGATTTGATTGAACTTGTGCGAATAACGACATTTGTTGAGATGTTGCTTGTCAGTTGGTTAGGTTATTCTATTGGGATCGTTGCATTCATGTAGGTTGCATTCATGCATTTTTATTTCTTGTTCTTTGAGTCTATTTATGCTTGAGGACAAGCATCGATTCAAGTTTGGGAGTATGTTAAGTGGCATTTATATCTACTTATAACTCTTCGTAAAGCTTCGAATTGATGTTTTGTACTCAAATTATTTATGTTTTTGATGTGTTTTTGTAGTGTTTTGCATTTCAGGCATATATCAGGGATCGAGGTGATTTAACATTGCTTTGATATTAAAATGGTGTTAGGAAGGTGTCGTGAAGATTGCTCGTACAAAGGCCATCAAGAACCAGCAAATAAAGAAAGCAACTTCAATTTTTACAGAAGGACGGCGCGCCCACGCTGTGCTAGCGCGCGCCCGCGCCCGCGCCAGAGAAGCAGAATGTCAGCGCGCCTGCGCTGGTGAAGCGCGCGGCCGCGCCTGGTCAAGATTCCAGATTCCTGTTTCAATCAAAAGATTATTTTTCTGGGCTTTTGGATTAATTGGGCTGCTATTTAAGACAACTTAAAGACGTTTTTCATAAGAGAGCTTAAGGAGAAGACAATGAGAAGACCTATAGCACAATTCAATGAAGGCGAAGATGATCTATTTTATTCTTGTGATTCTTTGTTATAAGTTGTAATCTTGGATGCTCGTTTCTTGTTTTGTTGAACCTATACTCTGGATTTCGTACTTTGTTTATTATTCATTTTATAAAGACCTAGTTTATTATACCATGCTTTCATCGGAACTCATGGTGATGATGAGTTCGGTCATGGGCTAATCATTATCGTGGGGTTTCAGCGGATTTACTTATGGATTTTAGTAGTTAATATATTTTGATACCTTAGTGTGTGGTGATTGTATGATGTTTTAGTATTGGTTGTGCTTATTCGTCTTATGAGCGTCGCGAACTTATAAGATAGTGTGTTAGTCCCTAATGAAGCGACAGTGAATTTAGAGGTTTAGAACTTGCCATGCTAGCATAGGTTCATGTATTTGATATGCATGATTCGTAGGTAATTTTAACCATCTTACTTGCCCTATGTAATCATGATAGATAACTTGTTCGTTAAACCGTTATATTGTCAAATTCTATAGACATATAGGGTCTCAATATAATTGGTTTCTATTCAGATTCTATCTCTTTTATGGATGTCTAGTAATAGGGTATTCGTACAATGAAAGTTGGCGTTTAATAGTTTTGTGTTATCTGATTAGTGTCATCACCATTGCATGCTAAGGTTAAGAACAAAAGGCTATTGAATGAAGTAGTAATGAAGTTAGAATCCCATGTATGTGTTATATAAGAAAATCAACCTTTTACTCTCTTAGTTAAATGCATGTTAGTTAATAATCTTAGGTATAAACAAAACCAATTTGTTATTCGTCTTAGTATTGAATAATAACCATACCATTGTTGCATAAGTGCATTGATTGAAATTAACCTAAAACCGTCTCTGTGAGAATGAACTATAATTAATTCTATATTACTTGCGATCGCGTATACTTGCGTGAATATTAGCGCGTGTTCTCGTCCTAACAACATGACTACAAAATAGTGTATGCGACTTGAAATTATAAATTGAACTTCAAAAGAAATAGTCTTCCATATATTAATAACTCCAATTATTTAATTATATATGTTTATATATTTAGCTTTACAAAATCATACTTGCTTAGGTTTTACTTTTATATAATCCTACAAATTTTGCAGGAGACATTTAAGAGTTGTTGGCTACTTGTTCTATTTATTATTCTCATGGAAGTGGGGGGAAGTGGTAGTGGGAGCGCACTGAGTAGGGTCACCGATAACAGACGGAGAGGTGGAAAAGGTAGAAATGACACTAGGGGCCTGGGCCAGGGTAGGGGTAATGGAGAAGCTGATCCTGAGGAAGAAAAGGATGCAAAAGGAAGTGATGAAGAACATGAAGATGATGATGCTGGATAGAGTGACGGTGTTCTCACATTTGGGAGAGCTCAACGCAGCATTTGTAATGGTGATTACAAAAAGAAGCCACAACTTGGACAACCAGAACTTGGAGTCGTAACCTTTATAAATGGAAAAAAGTAAACAATTTTTTTATAGTTTTGTTATTTTCCAACAAATTATAATTTGTTACTTACACAACTTCTTTCATTTAACAGTATTAAAGAGGCTCGTTACAAGAAAATAATTAGAGCGGTAGTAAGAAATAAATTTTAAACAGAAAAAGGACACGCACGAGAGGCTTTTTTAAACAGGTGTATCGAGGAGTTCAAGGTATGCTAGCTTATAAATTTTCAGAACTTTTCAATTAATATGACCTCTTTATATTAATGCTCGCTTGTAAAAAATTCTAAAACTTTTTTCCCGAAGGAATACTACAAATATCAGCCAGAATATAAAGTTGATAAAATCAAAGAACTCGAAAGGGACGCTGTCGTGAGAAATCATTTGAAGGCAAATTTGAAATGTTATATGAATGATTGGAAGACTTATGCAAATAATAGGGTTAAAGAGGCCCATGCCAGGGGAGACACAAGCGCAACCCACTTGCCCCCTACTACTTATCAGAACCTGCATGGGAGGTTTTATGTGACTACTGGGAGACTGAGACATTTTTCCAAGTTATCAGAAAATGGAAGGGAAAATGTCAAGAAGTCAGATATTAAGCACTCCAATGGAGCGAAGCCTTTTGACCAACGTTATGAGGCAATATTTTCTCTTTATATGATGGTGTTGAACTTGCTATTTGATTTTTCAAAAATATCTTTTATCTATACATGTTCATATTTTTTTATATCTCTTTTATAGGAACTGGAGAAAAAAATTGGAAAAGCCTCTCACCCTTTTGGAAAAGTTTGATGTTTCGTATAAAAAGAAAGGAAAAGTGGAAGAAATAGGGAGAAAGCTTAGAGTATGTTATTCTCCTTATTTTAGTAAAAATTACGAAAGGCCTGATAAGTAGCAGTAGTCATTACCTTTGGGCGGTGTCGCTCTGGTGAATATTCTGTGAGACAATAGTTAAGTAGCAGTAGTCATTACAGCTCCCACGGTTTCATTATAAATAGCTTTTTGTGATGAGATAACAAATTTCAGCTTCTGATCAACCTAATATTTCCCGTAGTCAATCACTAATATGTCTCCCAAAGTTGAGAGCTCAACTCTAATCTGTTGTTACTCTCTGACCAGCTATTGTTACTCTCTGAGCAGCGAATGACTTTTAAGTATCAATATATATAATCCCTGAGGTAACCCACCCCTCCAAATTATCAACTGTACCCTTAGTTAAGCCTTATCATGGTTACTTTTTATTATGGTAAAGGTCATTTTTGTCATTTTAACATTTATTTTTCCTCTTCATCACTCCACTTATTCTCTCTCTTCTCCAATTATTATATTACCCTCCACCTATTCTCTCTCTTCTTCATTTTTAATTATCCTCCACTTATTCTCTATCTTCTTCATTTTTAATTATCCTCCACTTATTCTCTCTCTTCTTCATTTCCTATATCCGCTTTATCGCTTCTTAATTATTTACATCCATTTATTCTCTCTATCATCCATTTCTTATTTATCCACATACCAACCATTAATGGTATTTTTTAAATCATTTTTCAGTAAATTTTAATTTTCTCATTTTTTGAAGTTATAAATTCACATCGGTCTACATTTCTTAATAACCAACTACATACTTTAGTTAAACCTAACTTGAATTAATTACAGTAAAACCTCTGCACACTATAATCATTTGAAGGGAAAAATCAATATATATATATATAATTCCTGAAGTAACCCACCCCTCCAAATTACCAACCATACCCTTAGTTAAGCCTTACCATGATTAATTTATATTATGGAAAAGGTCATTAATGTCATTTTAACGCTTATTTTTCCTCTTCATCACTCCATTTATTCTCTCTCTTCTCCAATTATTATATTACCCTCCACCTATTCTCTCTCTTCTTCATTTTTAATTATCCTTCACTTATTCTCTCTCTTATGCATTTTTAATTTTCTCATTTTTTGAAGTTATAAATTCACATCGGTCTACATTTCTTAATAACCAACTACATACTTTAGATAAACCTAACTTAAAATAATTACAATAAAACCTTTGCACACTATAATCATTTGAATGGAAAAAAATTACCATTATGAGTTTATTTTTTAGTAAAGATTAACATATAAATTTATATTTTTAAAATTTAATTATAATATTTATTATGTATATTAAATACATTAACTTAAAAGATATATCATAAGTCAAGAAATTTAAGAGATGCTCAATAAAATGGAAATATTTTGAATACAACAATAAGAATATTATCGCTTTGATGAGTTATTATCGCAAGCTAAAGAATGAACTATTAACCCATGCGATCAAGTCACTATCATAAAAAATATTGGAAAAGTATTTTAAGTCAAGTTGAACTTTTATTTAATAAGATTATATGTTATTGCATATGTATACATACAAGCATACTTAATATTAAAGCATTTTAATTCTAATATGAAGAAAAATTAACATGCGATGGTTTAAAAAAGAATAAAATATATTATGCATTACTTAATGCAAATTCTCTATGTAAGAACCACAGTCCAACATACTCACTGAACACGAAATTCGACATCGCATATCATTTTTATTCTGGGGATATATTAACTAATATAATTTTTACAATACTCATCTTTCAAGTTTCAATCTTTCCTTTTTCCCCCTCACAATTTGACATTAGGATGACAATCAGGTCGGTTATGTAATTATCAACACCCAAACCTGAATTTTTAATTCATAACCGAACCCGACAGAACCTGAAAATGAATTTTTGAACCCGATCAGACAAACTTTAATTCAAATTCGGGTATCCAAATCATATTTTTTTATTAAATATGAATATACTGAATAATATTTATTGAAACATGTTCTAAATATTTCAGGTAACAAATTAGTTAAATAATGTAAATGTTATACCTAAAATTTCGGGTTTAATTAGACAAACTCAAATTTTGTTCCGTACTGGACCTCGAAAAGTACCCCAAAAATGAAAACCCGAACTCGATCAAATAAACTTTAGTTTGGATTTGGGTATCCGAAACATGACTTTTTGGATTGAATATGAACAATACTGAAATCCGAAACCCAAAATTAGGTAATAAATAAAATATAGGGTCGAATACGTGACCTACAGTTGTAACACCCCCAGATCCGGGGTCGGGGATCCGGGTCGTCACGGTCTTTCTTTCCAAAAATATCACTTAACTTAATTAAAATAAATAACCTCATGATGTGACCCCACACTAACACACACCACAACACGTTATAGTCTCATAGATGAAATTGAAATAAGTACAAGTCCTTGAATCCACAAATTAAAAGTTATTACAACCCAAAATGATTACTTAATAAGTTTACAATTAATTGCCATTATTTGCCACAAGTTATAATTATACATAATTGATTCCCAAAAGTAGAATACCTGATCTACAGATAGATCTACCTCTGCAGCTATAGCAGCTATGATATCAACGGGAAGACGCGGGACGCTTCCCACGCTCTTGCGCTGGGTCTGCTTGAGTCTGGCCATCTTTCCTAACTATTGTTGTGTGATGAAGAATTGAAGCAAGAGTGAGCATTATAGCTCGCAAGATAATATATAGTGTAATTAATAATGCAAGTATCTCACTAGATAACTTACTGAAATATTTATCAAATGTAAGATAATTACTTACTGGATATAAGCTTAAAGGGAGATGAAGTTACCAATTACTTCACTATACTTATATCATTTTAGAAAATTACTTGAACTATTACTGCTCAAAGTATAATAAGTTTTCAAAGGTTCATCACATAGATGGGACCTCAACTAAGACCTGAATAGATTCAATCCTTGAATTATTGATTAAAAAGAAATGAAGTTACGAGATACTTCATTAAGTCCCGATATATATATACCTATATACATTGCTCATACATTCCCCGAAAACCTCTGCCATGAAAAGTATAAACAGAGTTGTCATATCCAATGAATTTGGAAAGAAGAGAATTTTGGCATAAACCCGACATCTTGCTGATCAGGCAAAGATACCAATAAGTAACCTTTTCTACTGGAGATGGATGAATTCCTCACCGGTCATCACCCTGGCCGCATTAGGACCTCGCGCTAGACCATTACCCGGCCACTCATATGGCACCCTCCAAACCCGGGTCAGAAGTTTGGGGTCCACAACACATACACAATATATAAACCTATATAGAAAAATATTATTTACAATGACCCTGCTTTATATAACCATGGATCGCAACAGGTTAAAGTATGAAAACAAGCCACAACCTTAACTTTTATTACAACGTACCAAATCCTAACTAATTTAACTTACAACTGATAATAAAATTATTCTTACAATCTTACTATCTCACTACCGCCATAAGCTCCTGCTAGCTCGATCCAACTCAATCTGGAATCTTAGCTCGTACATTGAATTGGGAAACCTCGCTATCAACCACATCCTTCTTAACTGTAGAATACATAAAAGATTCGCAAGAGTGAGCTAACTAGCTCAACAAGTCATAATGACAATAATTGAGGTTAATCAATGATCAAACAAGATGATTCAGAGGAATCAAGTTTATTGCTAAATAATCATTAGAACTGGATATTCATTTTAAGATTTTAAAACCAAGGTTAGGCTGCTGATCAGTCACACACTAACCCCGAGCAAAGCACACAACACTGCTCTAACTACTGGATCTAAGGCACACATTGGCCTAACTTGACCATTGATATGGTCTGACCACGAATCTGGTCCGTACATAAAAAAACAATCCAATTCTAAAGCAGTTCAATATGATAAACAATATAATTCGATACAACAAGATCATAATCAATGATGATTAAACACTTGAATAAAATGTAAGGAAACTCATGGATATCACAAGGGTATATCAGGGTATGTATAAGAAACGGTTTTCAGTCCGTAAAGGATCAGGTATTAGACAAATAATGATTTTTCAAGGTATAGTTCTTTGATGTTATAAAGAATGGTTGGAGTATAAAAGTTTCTGTGTTTTCAAACAATTTTATTCCAGTGTTTGGTGTTTGGTAGTTATACATTCGGGGAGTAGTATCATATTTGGGAGGTTTGGTAATTGAAAATCAACAAAGGATGGTTTACAAAGAATAAGACTTATGGTTCAAGATCAAGAAAATCAGGGTTCAAGATTAAATAGTTTAAAGCACTTGCAATATTAAAACATGAGTTATTTTGAATATTAGCGACATGTTATGAAACAGTTCGAAAATATTTGCAATATATCTTGAAGAAAAGTTCAGAAGTACTTGCCTTATAGGGCTTTACAACTATTACTGATCAACTCTGAGCCGACTCTGCCGCTCAGGCTTTAACGTTCAACCACTAGACCATATTAGATTCGACTTCGACACTCAACGGGTTTTTCTGTTGAAACTCTACTGAGCTCGTCGACTGCCTACTAGGTCATCTTTAGTCCAACGTCCATTTTTGGTTTCCCGACTAGAACCTACAGGGGCGAAATACCCTATGTTAGACGCTCAGTTATGCTTGACATATCCTTGCTAACCACCTACCCATACGATAGCATATTCCGACTCGTAATCATTCATATTATAATAACACAAACAATAATTAGGGTTCATGTTCTCGAAATCGGTTCAGTGTTCGTTTTCAGAAAATAGGTATACTCATCATTTTACGAAATTAGGGTTACTGAGTTTTGGACAGAACATTCATCGCAATATACAATCAAGTTCGTATAACGTATAAGTATATATATTCACTCGACGTCCCGATAATTACCGGATACGCTCCCGTATTTTCATAGTTCGATTTCCCGGAAATCAGGCAGCATCTCCTTTGTTTATCGGACTACCCGCGAAACATCAATCGACGTCAAATCCCAAACACAACAATCGCAACAATTATCTAATCACATTCCAATTCCACAAATCCCAATCACTGATTTAAACCAACTAATTATTATTATTCGCGTTTTTAACATTTATTTCTTTTAAAATATTAGGACTCAGAATAAACATCACAGTCCACTGTCGGCTCGCCGAGGCTCATCGCCGACGGCGGTAAAATTCACGGGTAACCGAAAAATTTTGGGTGTCCAACGCATATTCTACCGATTAATTAATAATAATCCCCGCAGAAATATTTACCTCACGTATTGCAATCAATAAACTCTACAGAAATTTTATAAAATTAATTAGTTAATCCAGTCAATACAAAGTAAACGACAAAACAGAAAAGGGACAGGAACAGGGAGACAACGCACGCGCGCCGTCCCGAACAAGGTCGCCTCGCCGGAATTCAGTCCGGCGGCAACCAGATACAAATTAAATCACAGGCAAAGATACACACATCACAGGAATACACAAGCAGCAATACGCAGCAATACACGCATATATATGAATGTGTATATCGCTGAATTACCAAGGGAACAATCACAACATGCGGCGAAACAAAAGGAAATAGGGGCGGCGAGGTCACCGGAGAAGCATGGCGGCAGAATAAAGTAGGAGCAACAGGAAGGAAAGAGCGAGAGCAGAGAGATTACGAAAGAGTGAGAAAGGAATGGAGGGAGATGGAGGAAAGGAGAGACATGGGTGTTGTATCTAAAATCTAAAAAAATGAATTAATATGGTGATTTCTCTGTGTAATACACGTTCCCCAAATTGATGCCACGCCGTTCTAATTAAAAGCCACGTATCCCCCAACTGAAACGCAGGCTTAATTTCGATTCACAATTATGTAATTATCGATACTAATTTGCGCGTGAATTTAAATAAAAAATATCCCAAAATAATCTTAAAAATTTTCTAAATATCCCGAAACTAATAAAATAAAATTTTCATAATTTTTAAAATATTTCTGGATCGCACGAGATACCCGCATTTCACAATTAACGAACCGAGATGTATTTTAAACAATTTCAGAAAATTACGGAAACAGTCTCAAAATATTGTAAATATCCCAAAGTTAATAAAAACGTAAATTTCCAAATTTTTAAACAAATTCTGAAACACAATTTATACCCGCTTTTATCAATTAACGAATCAACGCATGGGTGAAATTAATCCCAAAAATTTTCAAAATAATTTTAGAATTCTCAAAATATTCCAAACTTAAATAAATATGAGTTTCATAATTTTTGAAGAATTCTAGAATTAAATACGGATTTTACAAGTAAAAGCAATCAGAAAATCATTTAAAGAAAAATAATTAATAAAATATTGATTTCTTAATTTTATAAAATCCTAAAAATAATTATTGTAATTATAAAATCATAAAAATAATTTTAGAGACAATTCACATATTTATAAAAATAAATTGGCATTAAATTTACTTTAAAAATGAAACAATTCAATACAATTCCTTAATTAATCACGCGGACAACCCGATACACCATAAATCACACATAGATAATAATCAAGCAACACATAGCGGTCAAAACCAATACACATATTTTATTTATTTAATAATTTCCATAATCACATATTTAAATAATTCAAAAATACACGAGTCGTTATAACTCACGCGTGGATGGACTGTCACCAGCCTCTTACACCTTCATTGACCGTACCCCGACCTGTCGCTTATGCCGACTCAATTAGATGGACTTACTTCCCGAATATTGGGCAAGTAATCCAATTGTTTTCTCAAAACAACAACCTCGTTGCGAATATAAAATACACCATAGAGCCGGATCTCTTAGATTTTTTACCAAGTATTCAAGTCCCCTTCGAAAGAGAGATCTTATATTTGAAAACGAGTTTCGGGATCTGCTCTAAATTTTAAAACCATTTGGAAGACTTGAAAACATTTTTAAGAATGTTTGAAGTAATGTCGATTTAATAAAATAAATCAGTCCCGATATATTAGAAAATATCTGAATATTATTATTTCAATAATATTCCCATAAGGATAATCGTTATAAAAATAATTGAAGTACAAGTATTAAAACTCATACTTGAAATGAATAATAAATAACAAAAGATATATTTATACGAAAGTATGACCTTTATTTGAATAATCGAAAATAAGTTTGATTACTATTCAAAACTATTGGATATACCTTATCCGATTAATAGTTATAGAATTTATATATATATTTATATATATATATATATATATATATATATATTATACTCGGGAACATCGACACCCGGTTTTGAAAAATGTTCACCTTTGGGCCCCCTATACTAAGGGTATACGCAACTATTGCTTATCTCTAGCATAGGTATTATGCAGTTTATAAGCAATTGAATTGATAATAGAATATCAAGATTAAGAAACATGCATGCATATAAATGTCATATCACATGTTCCAATATAGCAAGACTTTGCTAATAATAACCATGCACTTATCTCAAGATAATGCATCAACATATTACATCACAACAACAGTATAACGGGTAGAAAACTTGCCTGAGCGACTGGGGGTGGTAAAAGGCCTGGGGCGAGTCTGGTAACCTATAAACAACACATAAGTTGGAATTAAACCACGGTCACTTAAGAAACTAGTCTTTAACCAATTAGACCCTAACGTTCGCTTTTGCGCTTAACGATTCACATAAGTCGCTCGAGTACCCTCGACTCCACCATTTTTAATAAATTAACTGTTACGAATTTTAAGGCGACTCTTTCGCGAATACTCTACCAACTGACCTATTAACCTTACATAATTGTTTCATACTCCAAGAAGTCATTTAAGGACATTAACCAAGATTTCAAAGTAAGGCGAGGGGAAATGGTTTGTTCGCGAAATACCGTTACTTAAAACGGTCGTTTCTCCTAAACCGTACATCGGATTCAAGCGAACCACTTATTAAAATGAAGCTTATGACATAATCTAGATAAACATGGAAAAGTCACAGATTCAACAGTTAGCTCTCTGTCCCGAACACTAAGAACAAGCAGTTGTATGAAATTGGGCATTACGGCGACTATGTTTACGCGATTACCAAGTTTTAAACCACTCCAAACAACCACAATTCCACTCACAACCCACAATACAACCAACCCTCATCCAAACCTTACTACATCAGTCCCCAAATCTCAAGATTTTCCAATTCATTCAACCCCAAACATGAACTACTAACTATACGTTAGTTTCATTAACTATAAACAAGATTCCAACATCCAAATCACTACGAATCCAATCCAAACTCTAAACACACAAGCATTATGCTTCTCATTTACTATAACAATCAAAACCAAACCTAATACTCAAAGTAAAGTTAGGGTTTGGAGGTGTTATACCTTCTTTGGAGTGATTAGAGTAGCTAGGAAGCCTTAAGAAGCCTTGAGATAGCTTAGGAATGCTTGGATCTTAAAGGAAAAACAAAGAAAACAAAGTTAGTAACTTGAAAACACTATTAATCATCTTCTTCTTTGATTTATTGGAAGAGATGCATGAAGAATTGGAGGCTTAAACTTCTAGGATAGCCATAACTAATCATAAAGGACCTTGGATAATTACCTTGTAAATTAACAAAGCTTGGATCTTGATTTTTAGAAATTTTCTTCTTGAAAAATGAAGAAGGCCGAGAGCTTCTTCTTCTTGGGAGGGGTTTTACTTTGCTAAATGTGTTTGTGGTAGAAAATGGAAGTGAATGGGATATTTGGGTGATTAATTGGTTGATTAAAGTGAGTGGAGTGTGACTAAGCATGACATCACCTTGGTGACTTCATCATTTGCCACTTGTCATCACTTGGTGGTGGAAGCATCTTTTTATGCTAATCCTTACTTAATTGCTTGATTATCTTTTTACGTTTAATTGTTGTACGACTAGTTTATCGTTCATTCTTGCTAATCGTTTGAGGGATCATATCCGGGATCTTATTAATCGGGTTCCCCTAAACCTTTCTCAATATTTTATATTCCTTTTATGATCCTCTCTTATAATCCTTGAATTTAAATCCTTTTAATCATGTTACCTTATACTCAATTCTTTCGGTATCTGGTGGATTTTCGGGAAAAATCAAAGTGTTCGAATTTGGATTCTGGCGATCTTTACATACTCTTATATACCATATAGAGGACTAATAAGATCTCAGAATATCAATAAAAGAACTGCTACATAGTGTGGCATGAAAAATTTTCTTAATCAGCATAATCAGCAAAATCACTATTCATAAGGGTTACAAAAAGTCCAAAATTTTTGGGGTTATTACAGTCTCCCCTCCTTAAAAAGATTCCGTCCCGGAATCAGATAGAAAACAAATGGGGGTACTTTTCTAGTATTGTGTTGTCTAGTTCCCAAGTTGAATCCTCCATATTATGATTCTGCCATAGCACTCTGACTAGCTTGATCAATTTGTTCCGAAGCACCTGCTCCTTTTTATCCATAATCTTCACTGATTTCTTCACGTAAGTCAGGTCTGGTTGCATGTCCACCTGCTTGTATTCCACTATGTGCCTGGCATCCCGATGATACTTCCTTAGCATTGACACATGAAACACATTATGAACTTGTTGTAGGTTCGGGGGTAGGGCTAGCTCGTAAGCTAACTTCCCAATCCGTCTTAGTATCTCAAAAGGTCCAATGTATCTTGGGCTTAATTTCCCTTTCTTACCGAACCTCATTAATCCTTTCCAAGGGGATACCTTTAGCAGTACTAAGTCCTCTACTTCATACTCCTTGTCCTTTCGGGCTAGGTCTACATACTTCTTCTATCGGTCTCGGGCTGCTACAAGCCGTCCTCTGATGAGATCCACTATTTCTTTGGTCCTTTGGACCACTTCGAGTCCGAGCATCTTTCGCTCTCCCACTTCATCCCAGTATAAGGGAGATCGACACCTTCTTCCGTACAGGGCCTCGTAAGGCGGCATTCCGATGTTGGCATGAAAGCTATTGTTATAAGAAAACTCGATCAATGGCAAGTGATCATCCCAACTTCCTTTAAAGTCTATTGCACAGACTCTCAATATATCCTCTAGTGTCTGGATGGTCCTTTCACTTTGCCCGTCCGTTTGGGGATGGTAAGCGGTACTCATGTTTAATTTGGTTCCCGCACATTCTTGAAAGCTCCTCCAAAATCTGGAGTTGAATCTGGGGTCTCGGTCTGAGAAAATGGACGCTGGGACTCCATGTCGTGTCACTATTTCCTTAAGGTAAATGTCCACCAATCTATCGACTGTGTATCTCTCATTGTTTAGAATGAAGTGAGCTGACTTTGTCAGTCAGTCTATAATTACCCATATGGCATCGTGATTGGCTTTCGTCCTTGGTAAGCCTACAACAAAATCCATCACTATCTGTTCCCATTTCCATTCGGGAATCTCCAGGGGTCGTAAAGGTCCACTGGGTCTTTGGTGCTCTGCCTTTACTCTTTGGCAAGTCAAACATTTGCTTACCCATTCTGCTACGTCCCTCTTCATGTTGGGCCACTAGTAATACTCCTTACAATCCCTATACATCTTGGTGCTCCCCGGGTGAATGGAATACCTCGAACTATGGCTTTCATCCAAAATCTCGTCTTTAAGCTCTTGAACATTCAGAATCCAAATCCTGTAGGAATACCTCATTATCCCCTTATCATCTCTCTCAGTATGGATCTCTTCTCCAGTCATTGACTCTCTGCCTTCATTCATTAATTTTTCTTGGCACAATCTAATCTTTTCCAATAACTCTGGCTGCATCGAGATCTCAAACAGCTTTTCAGTTCCAGTTCCGGTTACCTGTACTTCTATTTCCATTTTCTCGAAATCCCTTATCATTTCCTCCGAAGTCATTATCATTTTGAGTATTTCCTTCCAACTAAGGGCGTCAGCCACCACATTGGCTTTCCCTGGATGATAGAGAATCTCACAATCATAGTCCTTGATTATTTCTAACCATCTTCTTTGACGCATGTTGAGCTCTTTCTGCGTGAATATGTACTTGAGGCTCTTATGGTCTGTGAAAATCTCGCACTTCTCTCCATAAAAGTAGTGCCTCCAAATTTTTAAGGCAAAAACTATTGCCGCGAGCTCAAGGTCATGAGTAGGATATCTAATCTTGTATTCCTTCAGTTGTCTTGACGCATACGTGATCACCTTACCATGCTGCATAAGCACGCACCCTAATCCTTTGTGCGACGCGTCACTATATATCACAAAATCTGCTTTTCCGTCTGGAAATGCCAACACATGGGCCGTTATCAATCTTTTCTTCAATTCTTGAAAATTGTTCTCGCATTTTTCTGTCCATTCAAACTTCTCTGTCTTACGAGTAAGTCGTGTCAAAGGGGCTGCGATCTTCGCAAAATCATGTACAAATCTACGATAGTAGCCGACCAATCTTATGAAACTCCTTACCTCAGTGGGTGTGGTTGGCCTTTCCCAATTTGAGACCGCCTCTATCTTGGAGGGGTCGACCAATACTCCTTCCTTATTAATCACATGTCCTAAAAACTGTACTTCATTCCGCCAGAATTCACACTTCGAGAATTTGGCAAATAACTGTTCTTCTCTGAGTATTCCTAGAGCTATCCTCAAATGCTCTACATGATCTACCTCGGTCCTTGAGTAGATTAAAATATCATCGATAAAAACTATCACACACTTGTCCAAGTACTTTTTGAATACTTTATTCATTAAATCCATGAAAGCCGCTGGGGCGTTGGTTAATCTAAAGGACATTACCAAGAACTCATAGAGCCCATACCTGGTTCGGAACGCAGTCTTTGGAAAATCTTTGGGTTTAATCTTTAGTTGGTGATATCCAGTTCTCAGGTCAATCTTGGAAAAGTAAATAGCATCCTTTAGTTGGTCGAACAGATCAGCTATTCTGGGTAACGGGTACCTGTTCTTTATGGTTAGCTTATTCAACTCTCGGTAGTCAATGCACAACCTCATGCTCCCATCTTTCTTCTTAACAAATAATACTGGTGCTCCCCACGGAGACACACTGGGTCTTATCATACCCTTATCCAAAAGTTCTTGTAATTGGGTAGCCAGTTCCTTCATTTCTAATGGGGCTAACCGGTATGGTGCCTTTGAAACTGGCGCCGTCCCTGGGGCCAACTCAATAGCAAATTCAATCACTCTATCGGGTGGTAGTCCCGGAAGGTCTTGTGGGAATACATCTTCAAATTCGTTTACTACCGGAATGTCTTGCAAGTTGGGCACCTCCTTCTGCGTGTCCACCACATAGGCTAGGAAAGCCTCATTTCCTTTTCGTAGCATCTTATTGGCCTGGGCCATGGTCAAAAATTTCTGCGTCTGCCTCTTCCCTCTAAATTTGACTCTTTTCTTCCCTGGGATATTCAACTTAACTTTCTTCCCCTTACAGTCTATCTGAGCATCATTTCTAGATAGCCAGTCCATTCCCAAAATTACATCGAATTCCCCTAATTTAAAAGGAATTAGATCAATACTAAAAGATTGCTCCCCTATGCCTAACTCACAGGCGGGGTGAATCTGGTTAACAGGGATAATTTCATGGTTGGCTATTTCCACTTGTAAGGGTTCTAACAAGGGTTCAGCCTTAAGTCTTAATTTAAGCGCAAGGTCCTTCGATATAAAATATTTAGTTTCTCCCGAATCAAATAAAACATTTGCACTGACTGAATTTAGAGAAAGGGTACCTGCTATCAAATCTGAGTCTTTCATAGCATCTTGAACTGTCATGTTGAAAGTCCTCACAGTAGGTGGCTTATTGGAGGCATCCCTGCTGGCTCCTGAAGCTACTGGTTTGTTCCCTTGGCACTCCCTCCTCATGTGGCCTGGTCTTCCACACTGATAACAGATGGTGGTCAGGCTGACACTAGGGGGTTGTGAAGTACACTTTTTAGAATAGTGACCCTCTCGACCACACTTAAAGCAGGTTACTGGCTTTCCTTTACACTCCCCAGAATGCATCCTTCCACAAGTGTTACAGGCTGGTAATGGGGGTCGAGACTGGTTGGAATAGGACATTTCTAACTTCTGGCCGCTCTGGCTCACATTCACACTCACACTCACGGGCTGCTTAAACCCAGTATTCCTTCCCGGTAGGGACACTGCTCCTCGATTAAATCTAGTTGGGAAGCTCCCTCCTGCGGAACCTCCGCCCATGCTCATACTTTTCCTCTTTATTCCTTTCTTCTCTCTTTCCTTCTGCATCTGCTCACTTCCGGCTTCTGCAATTATTGCCTTTTGCACCAAAGTGGCATAATCTGTAAGCTCAAGGATTGCCACCCTATTCTGAATCCACGATTTTAGTCCCTGCTGAAACCTCCTAGCTTTCTTTTCCTCGGTGCTCACAAACTCCGGCACAAACCTTGATAACTCAGTAAATTTTGCTTCATACTCTATCAAAGATAAGTTATTCTGCTTTAGCTCCAAGAACTTGAGCTCCATCTGGTTCTCCATAAACCTCAGGAAATATTTCCCCAAAAACAACTGACTGAACCTCTCCCAGGTTATGACAACATCTGTCTCCATGTTTTTTTTGGCCTCCCACCAGTAGTTGGCTTCTCCTTTTAGAAGGTAGGTAGTAAATACAGTCTTCTGTGCCTCATCGGTACTCAGAATCTCAAAGGATTTCTCCATTTCCTTTAGCCATGCCCTTGCCTCAACTAGGTCGGCTGATCCGTGGAATTCAGGGGGCTTAAGGGACTTGAAAGCCCTGAAAGAGTTTGCCACAATATTGTTATTTCCTTGAGGGGGTGGGTTGGGTTGATGTTCCAAGTTATGCCTTAGTAGTTGCATGAAATGTCCCATGGGATCCATGCCAGGGTTTGGTACTTGTTGCTCAACCTCGGTTTCTCCTTCTTCAGCCTCTATCTCAAATCCTTCCACATCAAATGTTTCCTCCTCCTCCTCTTCATACTGGGAGTCATCCTGTTCGACATAATCCTCATCTTCCTCTTCACTGTGTTCTTGGTTCCTACCATCTTAGTTATGGCTTCCCTGGTCCTCAAATCCAGGGTTCGCCCTAGTTCCAATCCTTCTTGGCGGCATGATACTGATATTTGGAGAATTCAATGTTAGGTCACAATCATACATAAGATTGTGCCTTGCACAGTTTCTATAATGGGGAGAACGTATCTCTCAATTCTATTATATTATGACAGTTCTAATAAGAAGTACAGTAACAATAACGATAAAAATAGTGATCTCGTCACTAAGGAACTGAACTGAAAGGAAATAAATATATACATAATGCGAGAAATACATAGTTCGATCTGGTCTAGAGTACAACAGTGCTACAGTCATCTGCCCAAAAGTGAAATACATGAGTCTATCTGTCTAGTCAGAGAAAGGGATACTATATACAAGTTAACTATCCCGGAAAATTGGCTCTTACTATAGGCTCGACTAACTAGACGACTAGACTACCACATAACTGGTCCTGAATTAATCACCAGAGTGGGTTAACTCCCACACTCTCTCCATCGCACGACAGAAAATGTAGTCAGCATGCCTCCTGGATATCCTGCCATGTCTGTCTCCCTGAAGTGATCGGAGTCTCGTACGGGCCATAAGCTCTATCCCAGTCAGCTCTCTCCTCAGAGATCGGGGTATGGTAGCTCTAGCCTCATGAGCTCGTGTACGCCTACCAGCTCTCTATGCATCTAACTCTCTCCTGACCTCATCCAGCCGGGCCTCAGCAATAACCACTCGAGTCCTCAGAACATCTTGAACATAGCCGTGAGCTAACAATGACTGCCTATGGGCTGGGTCGAGCGGTGGTAAAATCCGGAGCCGCTGGGGGTGCCTCCTCGGTCTGCCTAGGCTCGGGGGTATGCGTCTCAGAGCTGACATCATAGGGGCTCCAAGATAGTGGTGGAGGGGTAGGAGCTCTGACCATGGGGAGTGAGGGTAGAGGGGTACCAGTATACTCCACTATAGCTCCGACATGCTCCTCAGCCACTGGGACCTCATCCGGGTCCTCCTCATCTGAAATCGCAATAACCTCTGTCTCTGACTCCTCTGAGGGGTCCTCCTAATCCTCGGCATCTAGCAGTGCCTTATCATTAAGTGGAATGAAATAATATTCTTCTTCCCTAAGCTATTTCAATGTTATGCTTTCTCCATTAGTGATGTAAAATAATCATTTAGTCATTAGTAGATACTTTTCGTCTCTGTTTCATCGAGAAATAAGAGTGTTCGGATAAATTTGACTGCTACCAAATACGGAGAAATATAAAAATTAGTTCAGATTCCAGAATGAGGAAATATTTACTCAATTTATAAGAAACTTGTGATTTGTATGAGGATCAGATGTTATGCAAGAATTGATGAGGTTTGGCAGTGGACAGGCCTTTCTTTTGCAAATGGTCCATGGACATCTGTAGTCTGACACTTTTGAGGGACAAATTCTCAACCCAACAAAACAGAAATAACAAGTGATCAATGCAATCTTTAAATTTCAGCAACTAGTGTAGAGATATTGAGTCAAACTTACAAATCATGTAAGTTATTCTTCTCCATAAATTTAGAACATTCCGTGTTGCAGTAAAAATTAATATTACTGTTTGCACCTATTGTAAATTCTGTTAGTAGCTACTTCATACTGATTAGAGAACACATTGGGGAAATTAAACTGAACTTTCGGAGGAATTTTCCTCGGTTTCTCCATTAATTTATATAATTGCAGAAGTTAAGTTAAGGATAGAAAGCCCCCTTCCAGGCTAATGTTCAAATTAAACGAGCGCCTACACATTAAACGAGCTAAGTTACTATCATGATTCTTATAAGAATTCACGTAAGGGTTTTAACTGTCAGTGCTACTTTAAGTAGTCCGACCATGAACTTGGCAAGAGTTCTTATTATCTTTGTGAGTTTATTATTATATCGTTGCATCATCTCTGAGGTTTATAACGCTTAGCTCTGATACCATTTCTGTAACACCCCCAGATCCGGGGTCGGGGATCCGGGTCGTCATGGTCTTTCTTTCCATAAATATCACTTAACTTAATTAAAATAAATAACCTCATGCTGTGACCCCACACTAACGCACACCACAACACGTTATAGTCTCAGAGATGAAATTGAAATAAGTACAAGTCCTTGAATCCATAAATTAAAAGTTATTACAACCCAAAATGATTACTTAATAAGTTTACAGTTAATTGCCATTATCTGCCACAAGTTATAATTATACATAATTGATTCCCAAAAGTAGAATGCCTGATCTACAGATAGATCTACCTCTGCAGCTATAGCAGCTATGATATCAACGGGAAGACGCGGGAAGCTTCCCATGCTCTTGCGCCGGGTCTCCTTGAGTCTGACCATCTTTCCTAACTGTTGTTGTGTGATAAAGAAATGAAGCAAGAGTGAGCATTATTGCTCGCAAGATAATATATAGTGTAATCAATAATGCAAGTATCTAACTAGATAACTTACTGAAATCTTTATCAAATGTAAGATAATTACTTACTGGATATAAGCTTAAAGGGAGACGAAGTTACCAATTACTTCACTATATTTATATCATTTTAGAAAACTACTTGAACTATTACTACTCAAAGTATAATAAATTTTCAAAGGTTCATCACATAGATGGGACCTCAACTAAGACCTGAATAGATTCAATCCTTGAATTATTGATTAAAAAGAAATGAAGTTACGAGACACTTCATTAAGTCCCGATATATATATATATATATATATCTATATACATCGCTCATACATTTCCTGAAAACCTCTGCCATGAAAAGTATAAACAGAGTTATCATATCCAATGAATTTGGATAGAAGAGAATTTTGGCATAAACTTGATATCTTGTTGATCAGGCAAAGATACCAATAAGTAACCTTTTCTACTGTAGATGGATGAATTCCTCACCGGTCATCACCCTGGCCATATTAGGACCTCGCGCTAGACCGTTACCCGGCCACTCACGCTAGGATGGACTGCCACCCGGCCTCTTACACCTTCATAGACCGTACCCCGGCCTGTCGCTTATGCCGACTCAATTAGATGGACTTACTTCCCGAACGTTGGGCAAGTAATTAAATTGTTTTCTCAAAACAGCAACCTCGTTGTGAATATAAAATACACTATAGAGCCGGATCTCTTAGATTTTTGAGCGAGTATTCAAGTCCCCTTCGAAAGGGAGATCTTAAATTTGAAAACGAGTTTCGGGATCCGCTCTAACTTTTAAAACCATTTGGAAGACTCAAAAACATTTTTAAGAATGTTTGAAGTAATGCTGATTTAATAAAATAAATTAGTCTTGTTATATTAGAAAATATCTGAATATTATTATTTAAATAATATTCCTATAAGGATAATCTTTATAAAAATAATTGAAGTAGAAGTTTTAAACTCATACTTGGAATGAATAATAAATAACAAAAGATATGCTTATACGAAAGTATGACCCTTATTTAAATAATCGAAAATAAGTTTGATTATTATTCAAAACTATTGGATATACCTTATCCGATTAATAGTTATAGAAAACTATATATATATATATATATATATATATATATATTATACTCAGGAACATCGACTCCTGGTTTAGAAAAATGTTCACCTTTGGGTCCCCTATATTAAGGGTATACGCAACTACTGCTTATCTCTAGCATAGGTATTATGCAGTTTATAAGCAATTGAATTGATAATAGAATATCAAGATTACGAAACAGGCATGCATATAAATGCCATATCACATGCTCCAATATATCGCAAGACTTTGCTAATAATAACCATGCACTTATCTCAAGATAATGCATCAATATATTACATCACAACAACAGTATAACGGGTAGAAAACTTTCCTGAGTGACTGGGGGTGTTAAAAGGTCTGGGGCGAGTCTGGTAACCTATAAACAACATATAAGTTGGAATTAAACCATGGTCGCTTAATAAACTAGTCTTTAACCAATTAGACCCTAACGTTTGCTTTTGCGCTTAACGATTCACATAAGTCGCTCGAGTACCCTCGGCTCCACTATTTTTAATAAATTAACCGTTACGAATTTTAAGGCGACTCTTTCGTGAATACTCTACCAACTGACCTATTAACCTTACATAATTGTTTCATACTCCAAGTAGTCATTTAAGGACCTTAACCAAGGTTTCAAAGTAAGGCGAGGGGAAATGGTTCGTTCGCGAAATGCCTTTACTTAAAACGGTCGTTTCTCCTAAACCGTACATCGGATTCAAGCGAACCACATATCAAAACGAAGCTTACGACATAATCTAGCTAAACATGGAAAAGTCACAGATTCAACAGTTAGCTCTCTGTAGCGAACACTAAGACCAAGCAGTTATATGAAATTGGGCATTACGACGGCTATGTTTACGCGATTACCAAGTTTTAAACCACTCCAAACAACCACAATTCCACTCACAACAAATAATACAACCAATCCTCATCCAAACCTTACTACATCAGTCCCCAAATCTCAAGATTTTCCAATTTATTCAACCCCAAACATGAACTACTAACTATACTTAAGTTTCATTAACTATAAACAAGATTTCAACATCCAAATCACTACGAATCCAATCCAAACTCTAAACACACAATCATCATGCTTCTCATTTACTATAACAATCAAAACCAAACCTAATACTCAAAGTAAAGTTAGGGTTTGGAGGTGTTATACCTTCTTTGGAGTGATTAGAGTAGCTAGGAAGCCTTAAGAAGCCTTGAGATAGCTTATGAATGCTTGGATCTTAAAGGAAAAACAAAGAAAACAAAGTTAGTAACTTGAAAAAACTATTAATCATCTTCTTCTTTGATTTATTGGAAGAGATTCATGAAGAATTGGAGGCTTAAACTTCTAGGATAGCCGTAACTAATCATAAGGGACCTTGGATAATTACCTTGTAATTTAACAAAGCTTGGATCTTGATTTTTGGAAATTTTCTTCTTGAAAAATGAAGATGGCTGAGAGCTTCTTCATCTTGGGAGGGGTTTTGCTTTGCTAAATGTGTTTGTGGTGGAAAATGGAAGTGAATGGGATATTTGGGTGATTAATTGGTTGATTAAAGTGAGTGGAGTGTGACTACACATGACATCACCTTGGTGACTTCATCATTTACCACTTGTCATCACTTGGTGGTGGAAGCATCTTTTTATGCTAATCCTTTCTTAATTGCTTGATTATCATCCTTAATCCCTGCATTAATCTCTCTTGCATTACTTGTCGTTTAATTGTTGTATGACTCGTTTATCGTTCGTTCTTGCTAATCATTTGAGGGATCATATCCGGGATCTTATTACTTGGGTTCCCCTAAACCTTTCTCATTATTTTATATTCCTTTTATGATCCTCTCTTATAATTCTTGAATTTAAATCCTTTTAATCATGTTACCTTATACTCAATTCTTTCGGTATCTGGTGGATTTTCGGGAAAAATCAAAGTGTTCGAATTTGGATTCTGGCGATTTTTACATACACTTATATACCATATAGAGTACTAATAAGATCTCAAAATATCAATAAAATAACTGCTAAATAGTGTGGCATGAAAAGTTTTCTTAATTAGCAAAATCACTATTCATAAGGGTTACAAAAAGTCCAAATTTTTTGGGGTTATTACAACAGTACTAGGGATGATGAATTTTAATGTGGCACTTTAAACCTCACCACATCATCGGTTGTATTTTTATACATATATCTAATATTTTACAATCAACCTAACTTAAATATACCCAATTATGTATTAACTAGAGTCTAGATTTATCATTAGAAGATGCTTTGTTCATCTTTCACCCGTTTAATTTATATAATATTTTGATTTCATTGGTTTTTGTTATGAATTACTTTTTAACAATAATATAAATATACATATTCCAAAAATTAAACAATAAACTGTTTAATCCGTATCTAAATCAAAATTCAAAAAATCGGGTTCTACCAGCCTAAAGTTCTAGGTTTAGGATCAGTATAACTAAAATCAAAATACAAAACAATTCGGGTTTAAAAATAAGATCCATATCTAAATCCATATCCAAAAAAACTAGGTTCAGTAAATTCAAAATTTTGGATTTTAGATCGGGTATCTGTCGGGTTAGATTGTGATGCCATCTCTATCCAACACCATGTTACTCAAAATACCCTTATTTGATATTATCAAATTTATATTATCCTGTAAATGAATTTATCTCTTACTCAACGGATCAAAGGCACGTCAGGTATAACATGATGATGACTTCCAAAATTTTGGGAGGGCGTCCGTCGGATTTGATTATTTTGTCATCTTTATTTAACATACCATTATTCAACACACTTTTATTTGATACCATAAATTTCTATAATCCTTTAAATAAATTTAACTCTTGCTCAATGGATTAATGGTTTTCCAGGACGCCAGGTATACCATGCTGATTAATTCCAAGAGCTCTTATCAACGGATGTAACCGTTAAAATTTCTCTTAAATAAATATTTTTATTTAATTATTTGAGACTAACGTTCTATTGTAAACTTTAAAAGACAAATATCCTAAACATGTATATATTCAAAAATAAGATATGTGTGTATATGTATTACTCGATTACTTGAATTTTATTCAAATATGATATGTATAAGTATATAATATTAAAATATAAATATTTATTTAAAATTTATCTAAATATTTCAATTAATAAATTGGTTATATTATGTAAAAATTAATCATTAAAAATAATTTTAATAGATATAATCATAGAGTATGTGTAATACGGGCATAAAGCTTATAATATATTAATAGCCCCAATTTTTGATATTCAGTACAATATATTAATAGCCCCATAATATATTAAAAATAGCTACTAAAATAAACTAAATTACGAAGTTTCGCGACTAGAAAGATATTTTGCTTTCACAATCCCCCATTTTCCCTTTCATCTGAATCATGCTATGTTATAGTGAGCTACATATATGTGTGTGTATGGTTAATGTGTCTTGGTGTCTTGCTATATATATCCGAGACTGTGAGATAAATATATTTTGAAATTTTACTCTTGTGCTCTTTTTGCTTTCTTGATTTTTATCAATATATCATCAGCCCGATCTATTTACTTGTTTAGCCTAAAATTTCAATTGTTCTGATTTGCATTAAGGGAAATGTTATGTTAAATAATTGTATTGGAGCCATCACTTCTCTCCACATAGGTATTTTATTCCCTCATAATTCTCTATTTGTTCACCACTCCGCTTCTTTCCTCTTCTAGGCCTTCTCTAAACTCCTCTCTGAAAAGTAAACAACTTGAGTTCCTTCTATACTGTTTTCTACTACAAGTTATTCTTTTATTACTTTATAGCAATGACGGATGTCCTTACAAGTGCCACCATTGTTGTTTTATTCGATGTTAACTCTTGTTTTCTTTTTCATCTGAATCATGCCACTGACGGATACAGAATAAAAAGGAATGGTGTGTCACATAGTAAGATGTTAATGTATAATTTTTTTCATTATTCTCTAATATTTTGTATGATTAATTTTCTTAAGTTATATTTGACTAAATTTTAGTTTAATTGATCAAATTTTAACTTCAATTTTTATATATTTTTTGATTTTTAAATAAAAAATCAATTTAAATATGAAATTATATTTAACATATTATTATTTTCAAGTTTTAAGTATCCAAATATTAATAAAGGGGTAGCAATATTGGTAATGGTAATGCTCATAGGCCTAAATTGACCAGGGTCTCTACGATAGTTAGATAGTTGCATAAATGCTAGATAGCAAAGCTGAGTATCATATTATTAATTTGTAAGGGGTTTTTATTGCAATAACTATTTATCTATAAAAATAGATGGTCCATATTACCGGTAGGTACTCCAACTAGCTTGTCGGTTTGAGAAAATAATTGGTAAACAAGGAGAGGCTGCAGGGTTGGTGCTTACTAACCATAAAAGTTATTGTTTAGTTAAGTTCATATGATTCATACTTCTAGAAAATGCAGATGAAGACATAGTGGATTGCAAATACTTTTTGTAACAAATAGTCCAAATAACAAACTAGTAATCCATAAACACCGGTCAAAAAAGTGTAGACCATATATATGAATCCCGCAATATATCTGCAATGACTTAATTGCTACTAAATATTTGTACAGACATAGACAATAACTACTATGCTTAACCCAGGCTTGTGCACGTAAAAAATCAATGTCCATACATGCATCCGCCTCTGTATCATGCTATGCTATAGTGAGCTATATATTTGTGTGTGTATGGTTAATGTGTCTTGATGTGTTGTGTTTTCGTGAATTTGCAGTGTTGTTCCCTTCTAGATTTTACTTATGTTCATTTGATTTTAATTGGATAAAGTTTTCTACTCTTTTGGATTACTTTGTACTAGTACTGTTTTTACCAAGATATCATATACAATAGACTTATTGCTTTTTACTACTGCACTCTGAACTTTAGAGTTGAGCTCTAAATACCACCTCTGTGCCGCTGCTATAAGCCCTGTTTTTGTTGACATTGTACTATCAGGGAATTGTGTGCATAAATACTACCTCTATCTTTTTAAATACATCAGCTATATGTTTGCCTCTTTATTGATAATTTGTAACTTGTGGCATGTGAAATTATTAAATCCTTTTACCTGTACATTCACTTCCTTTGATAAAATTATCATGTTCAAGAACTGGGACTGCAGATTAATATATTTTGAAATTTTACTTTTTTGTGCTCTTTTTGCTTTCTTGATTTTTATCAATATATCATCATCTCGATCTATCTACATGTTTAAGCATAATGTAGCCTAAAATTTCAAATTTTTTAATTTGCATTAAGGGAAATATTGTGTTAAATAATGGAGTCGTATATCCCTTGTTCTTATGTAATTTAGGAGGTCGTGGAGCGTGCTACGGAAGAGGGGAATTCTCAGGATGCACCACTATCTCTAACTAACCAAAGGAAACGTGATGTTGAACTATTGCTAGAGGTTTGTCCACCAAAGAAGGGAAAAGTTAAAATATACCTCTTCTCAATCTTCTCTGTTCTGCATCCCAGAGCGCATTCCAAAGCCTGCATATTCTATTATCGGGAAGGTCCTGACAAATATGACTAATATGGTTGAAACAATAGAGGAGATCGAGGTTACACGTGCTAAACTTGACGAAGAGATGCAGAAATTGGTTGCTCGTGCTTATCCAAACAGAGATAATCTCGCTTCTAAAATTTTATGGGAAGAGTACATTCAAATAGAAGCATACATGACTTCTCCTCTTTTTGAGCGTTATAAAAAGGTTATTATAGAGTTAATAATATTAACTATTATTATTCTGCTATCTAGACCTGGCTGTTTTTCTAATTAATCTCATTAATCTCATACTGTCTAGACCTGATTGTTTTTCCATTAGTGTTGTGCCAAAATTTGCATTTCAGTCTTTATATTATGCTATTATAAAAATCCAAACTATTATTGTAGTCTCCTTTAGGCCTAAAGTACCGACCTATGGATTATCTCTGGTTCGGCTTTAATAGTAGAATATAGATATAGATTTAATATTTCATGCTATCAGTTAATTTTCATTATTGAGTGATCTCTTATTTAATAATAAAATATCTAGGTTCGAGTACTCTTCAGTGTTGTGCTTATAACACAAGTGCAATTTTTTGCATTTCTTGGATTACCTTTCTGGACCATATTTTAAACTACCTTTTATTAACTTCTTTTTTGTCGCTATGGTTTTACACAATAATTAGATGTATTGGGTTGATATATACAATAATTAGATGTATTTTAGGTTTTGGGAAACTTTTTGACATAAAGACCTACTCCCTCCGTCCCAACCAATTCTTTACATTTGGTTTGGGCAAGGGGGTCAAGAAATATGTATAAAGTAGTGAAAAAGAGAAAATATTATAGGTGTAGTGGTGGGACCCATTAATTTTTAATGTATAAAAAGGGAGATAGTGGAGTAAAAGTAGTGTGAAAAGGAAGAAAAAATGGAAAAGTGGTGGGACCCATTTACTATTTGTGGTAAAATTTGAAATGTAAAGAATTGGATGGGACATCCAAAAAAGGAAAGTGTAATGAAATGGTTGGGACATAGGGGGTATAATACAAGGGCTGGTCTGCGGTTTCAGGACTGTTAGGTTGTTAGATATATTTGATAATGTCATGTCTAATATGATTTGTGTTTAGTTTTCAGATCTTACTTAACATGACAAATTAGTACTTATACTGGAGTAATGACTTAAGATATCAGAACTTAAGTTGTCAGAACTTAAGTTATCAGGAGATATTTATCAGGAGATAATATCAGGACTTAAGGAGACTTTCAGATAAGGAAGGCGGCTGATTGAAAGGAAAGAAGATCAAGACAAACGCAAGAAGAGATATGCATGAAGAAGGAATTCTATGAAGAATAGAATACTTGGAAGAAAAGATAACTGATTGATATATTTTTGGAAGCAAAATTATATTCTATATCAATTAGCGATTATCTTGTAACTGTGTAGTATATAAACACAGACATAGGGTTTATACTATATGTGTTATCATAATCGAAGTTATTAATTATTGTAACCCTAGCAGCTCTCGTGATAATTTGTTCATCACTGAGAGAGGACAGTTCCATAATGTAACAAAGTTTAATAAAGTTTGTTTTATGTTACTTGTGTTCTTTAATTCGATTCGATTGTGATAAACACTGTATTCAACCCCCTTCTACAATGTGTGACCTAACAAGTGGTATCAGAGCAGATCTGTTAACACAAAAATAGTTTAAGATCCGAAAACAATCATGTCTGAAGAAGAACAAACTCCAACCAAGCCCACCAAAACTGAAGAACCTCCAAAGACTCAAATCCATAGTCGATATGAGACTAGAGTTCCCATACTGAAACCATCTGAATATTCCATATGGAAGGTGAGGATGTCTATGTTTCTCGAAGCTACTGATCCAGAATACCTTGACAGAATCAATGAAGGACCACACAAGCCAACCAAACTCTCTGTTGTAGTTGCAGGTGAACCAACAAAGTCTGTACCAAAGGAGAAGAGTGATTACACTGCTGAAGATATCTCATCAATTGCTAAGGATGCTAAGGTACGACACTTGCTGCATAGTGCCATTGATAATGTAATGTCAAACAGGGTAATCAACTGCAAGACTGCAAAGGAGATATGGGATGCCTTGGAGACAAGATGCCAGGGAACTGATTCAATTAAGAAGAACATGAAGACTATACTCACTCAAGAGTATGAGCACTTTGACTCAAAGCCTGATGAGTCATTAACTGATTTATATGACAGATTTGTCAAACTCTTGAATGATTTATCACTAGTTGACAAGGAATGTGATCTTGAGGATTCAAATCTTAAATCCTGTTAGCTCTTCCTAAATGTTGGGATTTGAAGGCCACCACTATAAGAGACAACTATAATCTTAAAGAAACAACTCTTGATGAAATTTATGGAATGCTCAAGACTCATGAACTTGAGATGAAACAAAGAAACAAGAGAAAAGGAAGAAAGTCAAGGACAATTGCTCTTAAGGCTGAGGAGGAATCCCCCAAAGCAGCTGCCTCGAGGAAAGGCAAGGGAAAAGCTCTCATCACAAAGTCTGATTCTGAATTATCAAGTTCTGATACTGATGATGACTCAGAAACAGAAAGCTTACCTGAGATGGATCCTGATGAAGAGATGATAAAGCTGTGTGCTCTTATGGTGAAAGGAATCACAAGGATTGTATACAGGAAATTCAGAAAGAGAAAGAAGTTTTCCAGGAAAGGTGCAAGTTCTGATAAGAAGAGCTTCAGAAAATCTGAAGGCAAAGGAGGAAAGTCTGACAGAGGAGATTACACAAATGTCAAATCCTACAATTGTGGTGAGAAAGGCCACATATCTCCTGATTGCAAGAAAGTGAAGAGTGACAAAGGCAAGGCTCTTGTCACAAAGAAGAAAAACTGGGCAGACACTTCAGATTCTGAGAGTGAGGTGAACTATGCCTTGATGGCAAATGCTGATAGCAGTTCTGATGCTGCTGAGTTAAAGGGCAACATGAAAAACATCCTAGTTCTGGACGGTGGATGTTCAGGACATATGACTGGAAATAAAGCCCTGCTATCAGACTTTGTGGAAAAAGCCGACCCAAGTGTTTCTTATGGAGATGGCAACATGGGAAAAACTTTGGGATATGGCAATATCAATCTGGGGAATGTCATCATTGAAAAAGTAACTCTAGTCTCAGGACTTAAACAAAATTTGCTGAGTGTTAGTCAAATCCGTGACAGAGGTTATCATGTGGATTTCTTTGAAGAACACTGTGAAGTTGTAAGCAAATCCACAGGCAAAGTTGTTCTGAAAGGATAGAGGCATGGTAACATTTATGAAGCCAAGCTTTCAACAAGTACTGATGGTTCTGTAATCTGTCTGTTAAGTAGAACATCAATTGAAGAAAGATGGAATTGGCACAAGAAACTCTCTCATTTAAATTTCAACAATATAAATGAACTAGTCAAGAAAGATCTTGTGAGAGGTTTGCCAAAATCAGTATTTGCTCCTGATGGCCTTTGTGATTCCTGTCAAAAGGCAAATCAAAGAAAATCTTCATTCAAGAGCAAGACTGAATCTTCAATTCTTGAGCCTTATCACCTACTACATGTTGATCTATTTGGTCCAGTGAATGTCATGTCTATTGCAAAGAAGAAATATGTTATGGTCTTAGTGGATGAGTTCACCAGATACACATGGGTGTATTTCTTGCACACAAAAAGTGAAACTGCATCTATTTTGATTGATCATGTCAAGCAACTGGATAAATTGATCAAAGATTCTGTGAAGATCATAAGAAGTGATAATGGAACTGAGTTCAAGAATTTGATCATGGAAGAGTTTTGCAAAGACCATGGAATAAAGCAGGAATTTTCTGCTCCTGGAACTCCACAGCAAAATGGAGTTGTTGAGAGAAAGAATAGAACTCTTATTGAAGTTGCACGAACTATGCTTGATGAAGCAAAGTTGCCAACCTACTTTTGGGCTGAAGCTGTGCAGACTGCTTGTTTTACTCCGAATGCAACACTCATTAACAAGCATGGAAAAACACCATATGAGATGGTGAAGAAAAAGAAGCCAAATCTGAAGTATTTTCATGTATTTGGATGCAAGTATTTTGTTCTTAAGACTCATCCTGAATAGCTATCCAAATTTGATCTAAAAGCTGATGAAGGAATTTTTGTTGGATATCCACTTTCCACAAAAGCCTTGAGAGTCTACAATTTAAGAACAAGGGTTGTCATGGAATCTATCAATGTCTCTTTTGATGATAAGAAGATTATAGGACTTGAAGATTTCAATGATCATGATCAGCTGAGATTTGAGAATGAAGTTTTAAATTCTGATACTGTAAATCCTGACAGTCTAAATCCTGATACTGCATACTCTGATAGATTAAACTCTGATGTTATTGAAACTGTGGTGACTACACCAAAGGAAGATGCACCTGTACAGGGGGAGCATACTGAAGATACAACCACATTTCAAGAAGCATCAGAACCTACAACAGGCTCTTCAAGGTTTGATTCATCAAGTTCTGATGGGCCAAGTTCTGATAATTCTGGAAACTAAAGTGCTGATATTTCTCGAAACTCAAATTCTGAAGGATCCAACTCAGAGAGCATAATTTTAGGGGGAGCATCAGACAATGTTGATGAAGACAGCATGAATCATGGGGGAGCATCCAGTTCTAGAGAAAATCTTCCATCTGCAAGGAAGTGGACTAAAGCACATAGACCTGACTTAATTATTGGAAATCCTGATGCAGGTGTCAGAACTAGAACAACTACATCAAATGAATGTCTTTATCACTCTTTTCTCTCTCAGACTGAACCAAAGAAAGTGGAAGAAGCTCTTCAAGATGCTGATTGGGTGCAAGCAATGCAGGAAGAGTTAAATGAATTTGAAAGAAACAAATTCTGGACCCTAGTGCCAAGACCAAAGAATAGATCTGTTGTTGGTACAAAGTGGGTGTTCAAAAACAAAACTGATAGTGATGGCATAATTACAAGGAATAAAGCAAGGCTGGTTGCAAAAGGATATTCTCAACAGGAGGGAATTGATTATGATGAAACATTTGCACCAGTTGCTAGATTGGAAGCCATAAGGATATTTTTGGCTTATGCTGCTCACAAAAAGTTTACAGTCTTTCAAATGGATGTGAAAAGTGCTTTTCTCAATGGGGAATTGGAAGAGGAAGTATATGTTGAACAACCTCCAGGTTTTGTAGATTCAAAATTTCCTAATCATGTCTACAGACTAGACAAAGCACTTTATGGCCTTAAGCAAGCTCCAAGAGCATGGTATGAGACACTAGCTCAGTTTCTTCTGGAAAGTGGATTTAATAGAGGGACTATTGACAAAACATTATTTTATCTCAACCATGGAAATGACTTACTTTTGGTATAGATATATGTTGATGATATCATTTTTGGTTCTACAAATGACAGACTTTATAAAAAGTTTGCCAAGCTGATGCAGTCAAGATATCAAATGAGTATGATGGGGGAACTTAGCTATTTTCTGGGCCTTCAAGTCAAGCAGAATGAAGAAGGCACTTTTATTTGTCAATCCAAGTACATCAAAAATTTGCTGAAGAAATTTGGAATGCAAGATTGTTCAAGTGCATCCACTCCCATGGCCACTGCAACAAAATTGGATAACGATACTGGTAAATCAGTCGATATTACTGATTACAGAGGTATGATTGGCTCACTACTCTATCTTACTGCAAGTAGACCTGATATCATGTATGCTACCTGTCTATGTGCAAGATTTTAAACAGATCCAAGAGAACCTCACTTAACAGCTGTGAAAAGAATTTTCAAGTACCTTAAGGGTACAATTGACCTGGGATTGTGGTATCCTAGAGAACCAGACTTTAAGCTAATAGGTTACTCAGATGCAGATTTTGCAGGATGAAAAATTGACAGGAAAAGCACAAGTGGAAGTTGCCAATTTCTTGGAGGTAGATTAGTTTCTTGGTTTAGCAAGAAACAGAAGTCAATTTCCACATCAACTGCAGAAGCAGAATACATTGCCGCAGGAAGCTGTTGTGCACAGATTCTTTGGATGCAGAATCAGTTACTGGATTATGGGTTAGAATTTTCTAAAATTACTATTTATTGTGATAATCAAAGTGCTATTGCTATGACAGGTAATCCAGTTCAACACTCAATGACAAAGCACATCAACATTATGTACCACTTCATAAGGGAATATGTGGATGAAGGTACAGTGGAATTGCATTTTGTTCCAACAGATCAACAACTAGCAGATATCTTCACAAAACCACTGTGTGAAGCTATTTTTACAAGATTGGTAAATGAACTTGGAATGGTTTTAGGATCTTTCTCTAAATCTGCTTAGCTTATGTTCTGATACATCAGATTTTATGATCAGTATTTACAGATATTACTATTTTTGTGTATTTTGTGCTTAAATTGAAATTTACTTAAGTGCTGATTGTTGTCTGATGTGAATTTCTAAACTCTGATAGTGATATGCATGTCTCTGTGACTATTCAATCCAATGAGGATAATTGTGCTAGATGCTGAACTAGTAGTCTTTAATATACTAAAAATCCCATGTTTGAAGTAATTGTTTATGTGGAAATCTTTTAACACAAGCAAATTCTGATATTGAGCTTAGTTAAGTTTACTTTGTGTATCTTATTACTAAGTTAAAAACTAGAATAATGCTTCTTATCTGTTAAGTTCTGATGTTAGTAAATCTGGTGAATGTACTAAGTGCTGATAAGCCTCACTTATCAAAAGAAAAAGAAAAGAAAAGAAATAAAAATCAGGTACTCCTTTGAGATCTAGAGTAAAAATGTGGAAGGGAAGACCCAAGTACATTGCTGGTATTAAGTTATATGCATTAGAAAAGCAAAATAAATATTTTCTTGGTGACTTTTCACACTCTATGATTACTGGAGAAATACTCTGATAATAGCATAAATTCTGATAAGCAGTCGTGACTCACTTACACTGAGAAGCCACTGTAAAATGGAATTTCAAAAGATGCATAAAATGAGCACAAAACAGTTGAGGCGGACTCATGCATGAACTCATTCTATAGTAGACTTCAGAATAATGACATATTTTAATCAAAGTTCTTAGTTATGCCTTATTTCTAAGATGTACTGAAGTGAATCAGACTTTAATCTTTATCTGATATTTAGCTTACTGCACACACATACACTCCATATGAATGATGAAAATTACTGTGATGATAAATGTTATTTTAGATGAACAGGTTAAGTGTCAATTGCATAAATTCTGAGGACAAGTTATGATGGAAATTCTGATGATTAAGTTCTAAAGAACCGAAATCAGTATTTGTGTGAAGAATTACAGAAATAGACATTCACTTTTCGAGTTAAGGAGCCATGTTCTGATGACTGTTAAGTTCTGATATAAGTCTAAGTTCTGATATTAAATCCTGATTCTTTACTTGACTTATTTGTGGTTAAATCTGAAACAGTCATATTTAAAATCAGAATATGTTTGGGTGAGTTATAAACAATCAACATAATTTGGGTTAGTGGTACTCGTATATGCACAGTAATTTTTACATGTTTCGTGTGCTCATTAACTCCTATTTTAAGCTTCCAATGGCTGTCATTATTACTCATCGGTCTAGGGAGAGGAGGCTTTACTTCTTTTCATTTCACATTCCATACATCTATTGGTCTTCCCTTGTCTTATAACTGACCAATAATCCTTCCGTAAAAATCAATTCTTTCTTCTCTCAAACAATGACTCCGTTTGGTTGGTTTTACTGCTATGGCTCAGACAAGGTGACTATCTGGAACAATGGAGTTCCAACTCGTTATCCTATAAACAACATTCCTTATAATCTCTGGATTCAATTTCCAGAAATCATTAAAATTGACTTGTTGTCTGTTCAAAGAGATCTTCATCTCCGTTCTCTTCGTCAGCAGGAGAGAATCATTCGTCTTGCTATTCTTTTTATTGAAGATAGGAAGAAGAATTAATTGCTATCCTCCTATTTGTTTTCACTGTCAGCTTTGTCAGTCTTTTAGACTAGGACTAAGGCTGTTGATGTTAGGGATTTTAGACTAGGGCAATCTTGTAATTTTCTGCATGTAATTTAACTTTCATGAAATGTATTCGTTTGATAAATTGATGAAATTTTATTTTATTGCAAGATTTTGTCTCTGAGTCGTATCAAGTTCTGATGACCTTTTAAATTTTGATAATAATCAAGTTCTGATGTTGATGTGGCAGTATTTATTTCCTTGGTTTATTTTTGGTCATTACCTCAACGATTATATTTTTCAGAATATTGGTTTATGAGAGATAAAGCAGTAATAATCATTTATTTAATGGGATTACTTGGTTAGTGGGACAGTTTTTCTCCTTGAAAAACTGGATGTGATACGTAGTAATTGCTTATTTACCGTGCCCATTAATTTTTGCCTTAACTACTGCATATCTGACAGGTGTAAAGATCTGTTCCACTACTTATTAATTGCTGTCACGTGGGGTGTCTAAGTAAAAGAGATAAAAGACTTTTAAATCTTTTATTTTAATTCTGATTCTACTCTTTCTCTTTTCTTATTCTCTCTCACATTTTCTGACGGTTTCTTTAAAGACATTTTATCAAACACCTTACAGGCAATTTTATTTCTCACTTATTTCTCATGGCACCCAAGAATTGAATTGTTGATGGAGCCAAGTTTGTACCAAACAACTATGCTGCAATCTTGAACAAGGCTGAAGCTCCATCAGATTTGCACTTTGTGCAAGATTTCTTAGCAAATAGTGAGATTGGGTATGCTTTGACCCAACCTCAAGCTATTTCAAGCCAACAAGTACTGACATTTTGGCGAACTGGGCATTTTGATGATGGTGGTGCTACTGGTACTCTAAGCATCGTATTTGAAGTAAATGATGTTGAGCATGTGGTTACTCCTGGAAAAGTTCGTAAAGCTCTTCACTTACCAGAAGGCTGTACATTCTCAACAATGGAGGACCCTGTTCTACAATAGCTCATGGCCAGTTTGGGCTATGAGAGCAGTTTGGGAAAGCTTGGACAATTGAAAAGAGCAAATATCAGGAAGGAATGGAGCTTTTTCTTCGATTGTATCACTAAGGCATTCGCCAATAAGTGCTCCAACTTTGATGCCATTCCAATCATGAGTTAACAAATTGGGTATGCTCTTATTCATCAAACTCACTTTAATTTTGCAAGTGCTGTGTTAGGTTTCATAGGGGATAGGATGACAGAGGATAGAAATGTAGTATACTTTGCTAGATTCTGCCAGCTTATATATTCTTTTTGTTGTGCTGATGAGCCCCAACCTACCACTGATTTAATTCCACCCTTTAAGCTTGCAAAAATGGCTTTTAATGACTTGCTAAAGGCTGACATAAAGAAACAAGTTGTTAGACCCTTACAGATACCTCATTTAGTGAAACATATACTGGTAAATGTTGATCCTCAAACCTACATATCTGTTTACCCTGATGTTCAACCCACCAACACATCCCAGCCACCACAACAGCCATCAGAACATACCACATCTACACAAACACCTCAAACTTCTCAACCTCAATCTGCTCAACCCTCAATCAGGATATATTTCAAACTATCACAGTCATCTCAACCTTCAGCACATCCAGTGCAGCCTTCTTCTCCTAAAGCAACAACATCAAGATCTAATAAAGTTTCAAAGCAGAAAAGAAGGAGGATCATCTTGAGAGATGAATCAGATGATGAGACACAGGTTCAACCTACAGAACCTGTTATTACTGCAGCTGAGAAAGTCTCTTCTCAGAAAGATACAGAGGCTGGGAGTTCTAGGTCCCTGAAAAGGCCTAGAACAATTAATTCTGATGATGCAGCTCCTACAGTCTCCTCAAAAGCTAAAAGATTTAAAACATTAGCAAAAAGGCCTGCAGATTCTGGTAAAGGAATGGAAGCAGCAGCTAAGGAAGGGGGTCAGGAATCTCTGATCTCACAAGACCCTGTTGAAGCTCACAATTCTCCAAGTGCTGATCCAGACCTTCATGCAACTCATCACTCTCCACTTCATGAGCCAAAAACAACTCATATTCCCACACCTCCAGTATCTCCAGTACATGCTGATAACCAGGGGCCAAGTGATGAAATTGACATCCATAACTTGGAAGTGCCTCAGGTTTTGTATCTAGAAGCTCCACCAACTCAAATCACTCCACCAACAACACCAATTCTAGATGCTGATTTTAATGAAGATATTCCTTCTACACCAATTCTGAATCTGGATGATGAAAATCAGAATTTAGGTGGGCATCAAGGTTTGGTTGTTGATCAGAACTTAGTTGGAGATCAGCACTTAGAGGATGACGTTGAAACCTCAATAGCCTCTCATACTATTCTTTTATCAGAGGATGCTGATGATGCTGATTCTATAAGTTCTGATGCTGCTAATATTGAACTTACTGGTGAAGTTGCTGTCAATGTAGATGCTGATGCAGCTGGTCCATCAGGCCATGCACCTCAACAAACTGTTCATAAAGCTGACTTAGTCAGGAAGTTTGTTACATGGGAAGCACCAGTACCTTGGAGTGAAACTCCTAGAGGACAGGAGTGGTCTAAGGAATGGAACAAAGTTACTTTTGTTCCTTCTTCAACTATACTTGCTGAGCACTTGGCAAAAGCTGATGAGATGCTAGTCAATGATGATTTCAAGACACAACTAAGAGTTACTACACTCAGTACAAGACACCTTCAAGGTCAACAATCTGTAACTCAGGCCAAGGTGGACAAAATTCATGAATCTATCAATCAGCAATATATGGTTTCCAAGCTGGACAAGAAAAGGTTTTTCAAACCTACTTTTGACAGAATTGAGTACATTGATAAAACCCAAGAGAAGCAACAGTCTCAGATTGATGAAATTTTAAAGAATCAAGCTTCTCATCAAAATCAACTCAATGAAATCCAATCCTCAGTGGAATTGCTTCTCTTTCTTCTTTTACCTGCTGATGCCAAAAAGGGGGAGAAAGTAATTAAGTCCAAATGCAAAACTGTTAAGACACTGAAGGGAAAGGATGATGAAAAAGATGACCAGGGAAACTCTGGAATGGGTGGAGGTCATGGTCAAGGTAAAGGTCTTTCATCAAGCAAAGCTGGAACTACAAGTCGAAGAACAAGTTCTGATACTGGGAGAAGAATAAGTTCTGATACTGGTAAAAGGATAAGTTCTGATGAACATCTGGAACTTGATGAGGAAATTTCAAGACAGTTATTTCTGAAAGAAAATCTAGGTATGGACTTTGAGAGTCTAAAGGAAGAAGAAGCTAGACTTAAGTTAGAAAAAGTCAACTCCAAATCTAAAGCTTCTGTTGGTGAAAAGAAACTTCCTAAGGCTAAAGGCATTGTGATAAAAGAAAGAACAAATCATGAGGAAACCAAGGACAAATCACAAATGGAGATAGATCCAAGGTCCAAGGGCAAAGAAAAAGTTGATGAACCTGTAAAGGTTTATGTGCCATTTATGGATGAAGAAATATCTGATGAAGATTCTAGTCTTACTCTGATATAAAGGAAGATTTCTCAAACAACCTCTGACGTGGCTCAAGTTGTTCAGAGTCAAGATATAGTAAGTTCTGATATGACGATGAAGCAAGCAACCTCTGACATAGCTCAAGTTGGCTTGATATCAGAAGATAAGGAAAAGGAAACCTCTGACATTGCTCATGTTAAACCTTCAAAGTTACTCCTACCAGGATTCACCAAAGCTAAATAGACTCAACCTTTGAAGACTGCAACAAGTAGTTTTGAAGCAAGAGTGGTTACAGGAAAAGAAGCAAGAGATAAATCTGGATTGGGTAGTGCTGATGAAAGAAGAATACAGAACACAACCAATGATCCAACTTCTTTTAGTGAACCAGGTGTTGGAGCAACTCCTGAAAGATTGAATCTGCTTGAATCTGTACAGATGGTTTACCATACATTCTTGAAAGAGCACATCTTGTTATATTTTATGACAGATGGAAGGGTATACCATATTAGGCAGAATGCTATACCACTGAAGTATTTTGAGGAACTAGAACATGTTCTATTCCTACTTCAAGTGAAGAACAGATTAACAGATAGTGCTGCAAATTATTTGAGGACACAAATTCAGAGACAGAAGAAGCTTTATTCTGTAAAGTCTGACAGCACATACTGTCCTATGTACAGAGATCACAAGGGTGATATTGTCAAGATGAAGCCTAACTCTGCTAAGATTATAACCACCTTTCTGGGTTATAAAGCTGTGGAATTCAATCTTGAGTCTGACAAGGCATATTTGATCAGACTAGATCAGGACATAAGAAAAGCTAGAATAAATGATCTCAGGGCTGCTATCTTTCAAATTGGTGAATATACAGTTGAATTGAAGAATGCTAAAAGGAGGATGGTTAATGAACTTGAATATGTTGAGAGATGTTTGTTAAAGAACTATCTCAGAACAACTCCTGATATCAAAGAGATCAGTAATTGAAGCCAAGTCAAAGATCTACAACTGCTTAAATTCTGATGTGTATACAGACTGAAGCTGTTATCAGACCTTGAGGATGGTAAAGCTACAAGGACTGTAAGTTGTAGTTATCTAGTCAAATTTTCATGCATTTGTACTTAATGTTTTTGGCATCATCAAATATCTATTCAACTTATATATTATGCTAATTTACAAGTTGGGGGAGATTGTTAGATATATTTGATAATGTCATGTCTAATATGATTTGTGTTTAGTTTTCAGATCTTACTTAACATGACAAATCAGTACTTATACTGGAGTCAGGACTTAAGATATCAGAACTTAAGTTGTCAGAACTTAAGTTATCAGGAGATATTTATCAGGAGATAATATCAGGACTTAAGGAGACTTTCAGATAAGGAAGGCGGATGATTGAAAGGAAAGAATATCAAGACAAACGCAAGAAGAGATATGCATGAAGAAGGAATTCTATGAAGAATAGAATACTTGGAAGAAAAGATAACTGATTGATATATTTTAGGAAGCAGAATTATATTCCATATCAATTAGCGATTATCTTGTAATTGTGTAGTATATAAACACAGACATAGGGTTTACACTATATGTGTTATCATAATCGAAGTTATTAATTATTGTAACCCTAGCAGCTCTCGTGATAATTTGTTCATCACTGAGAGAGGACAGTTCCATATTGTAACAAAGTTTAATAAAGTTTGTTTTCTGTTACTTGTGTTCTTTAATTCGATTTGATTGTGATAAACACTGTATTCAACCCCCTTCTACAGTGTGTGTGACCTAACATAGGTGCTTCAAAGTAGAGATCATTCCCTGAATTTATTTAAAATCTTAGTACAAGTGACTGGTTTTAGCATACTCTTCAATTTGTTTGATCATTCCCTGAATTTATTTAAAACCTTAGTACAAGTAACTCTTAAGTAATTTTGTTAAATGAGCAAAACGTTGTCTGTATATTATTTTGGCAGTGTAGTATAATCATATTTTTATTCTTAACCACATGATACGCGCTCAGATCATATGGAGGTGGATTAAGATGACAACGATATTCATATAGACGACTTGGAATATCGCTTCCCACTTTGGCTGAAGATCGTAGCTTATGATTACTTTTGTCTAAGAACTTTTAAAATTTTGCATGTGTTAGTTTGGTCTCAAACTTTAAAATTTGGCCTATGTTGTACGACCTTTAGTTATATATTTTGTACTAGGCATGAAGACATTGAACTAATGCTTGTTTATGTATGTATTTCAGTTTGAATTCTATATTTTGTTGTTTTTTTAATTATATATATATATATATATATCTAAAGAATTATACATGAGACAGCTTATTGGGAAACTATTTTACAATATTGTATTTTAAAATTCAACCGTTAATGGTTGAAACTAAATACCAATTGCCCATTAAGTTCAATAAGAGGTGGTTGTATTTAACAGACACAATCAGAATTAATCAACCACTTCCGGTTTTTTATGAGATTTATATTCGAAAAAATTTGGTTGAAATTAATATACAAACAATGGACTAGCTTACGAATCAACCAAAACCGGTTGGGTTTTAAAAAAATAAATTCAACTTTTTCGGTTGTTTTTAATAATTTTGGCGGGAAAATGTTTTTTGGTGAAATTCAAATTTAAAATTTAATTTCTTTTTGAAATGTATAAAGTTAATTTTAACGGAAAGTTGTTGAAAATAGTGTCAGCAAACTCAACCGAAAATGGTTGAATATAATCATAAATTCAACCGGAATGCTAATTTTAACAACCTTATTTACAACCGGCTGGTTGCGGTTGAATTTATACTAAATTTAACACGATCCGGTTGGTCTTATGCTAAATTCAACTGAATATTGTTGATTGAATTTAGCCACTTTTGTTGTAGTGATAGTAATCTTTTTAGTAGTTTTTTTAATTATTATAGCCGGTATTTTAAAACACTAATAAATTTTTGTAGGGTTATGACCTTTTGGGTTGTATAGGCTGTCAGAGGGCCCATAAAGTTAACATTTTATCATGTCGGGCCCGGCCAATGGGCCAAAAAAATTACATTTCCTTATGCACGAGCGAATGAAAGTTAGGCAACCTTTTTTTTTAAAAGTGAGAAATTAGTTAATAATAAAAAATTATATTTCACCAACAAATACAATAAATATATCATTGTGGAAATCCTTCCTTTTTGGAGCCCAATCATTTATTTTTTCTTGAAGGTGATAAAAATATAGATATTTGTTGTGACCTAACTATTATTTAGAGCAGTGGATTATACATGTGCCCCCATAACAATTTTTATCACTGAATCAAAACTACGAAGATCTTGAAAAATTGTAATTCTAAACTAAAAACACCAAAATATGTAAACTCTTATAATTAATGAGAAACTAAAAAAACCCCAAATTATGAAGATAATTGAAAAAGATATTTTGAAATATTCATATGCATACGTGCGTTATGTATGTAAATATTCAAGCGCGAAACAGCCTCTCCACTCCAACCTACACAATTTCCACTTGTCATTGTTTGTACATAACTTGATACTTTCAAAATGTTAGTACGTCAAATAAATATTTTTTTTGTTGACGAGTATATGAATCACAAAATACAAATTATAAACAAGAAAGGTAAATAAAATTTATAAACTCTATGCAATATTAACTTTAATTACGTAATAATGAATGATATATTTTTATAAATTTAATTGCATTTCATAAAAATTTAAATGAATAAATATCCAATAAAAATGAGATGACATAAAGGTAATCACTGTATTTTCTTTTTCTTTTTTTCCTTTTTCAACATATAGACAACTTAAGTGGTGAAAATTTATTTTTGTCGTAAAATTCGATTCTCGCTCACCCCCGATAATTTTAATATTATATACTTAGTTTAAGGTAGATAAACATAATTACTAAAAAAATTAAAACTATATTACTATAACAAAAATACTTGTAGTTTGTTTATATGGATATGCATTGGGTCATTTCGGTATCAGGAACTGTTAATAGATGCCCAAACCCACCCTACACCCCGAATGGAAATGGATATTCTATTCCTTTCCAGTCCTCACCCGAATGGGGAATCCTGCGAGAATTCTGGATATAATTAAAAATAATAACCATGTATTTTTTTTTATTTTTTTTAAAAAGATCTAGTAATTCGTATTATATAAAAAACATTAGTAATATCTCATATTTTTAAAATCAAATCATATTAAAATTGATTTACAATATAAAGAAATATAAATTAAAATTTAGACAAATATTTTAAATTATAATGTAAAAAATTGATGAACAAATTTAAGATTAATTTAATAATAAAATAATATTTTATTAATATTTTTATAATAATTAATTTAATATAATATATAAATATGTTGTTATGTATATATATATACATATAATCAGGGTCGGGGAAATGGGGCGGAGAGACACTAATCCTAAACTCCGCCCCGTCGCGAAATTTTATACCGTCGCGAAATGGGTCGGGGAAACCTGCCTCGTTGCTAGGCCCGCCCCCGAAAACTTCTCGAAATCCCTGGAACGAACGGGCTGGGATCGATCGGGGTCACGAGGGATGACGTTAATTCTCATTCCTATTTATTTCACTGAGATTAAAAAATGAAGAGTGAAAAATAAGAGAGCAGATTCATTACTAATTCGTCTCAATTCTCAATTGTTAACACTTAGGTTGACTAAGCGGGTAAATTAATAAGAGTGTAAAACATTTTAAAACTAATAAAAAACTAACATTCTCTATTAGAAGATAATAACAAAAAAGTACACTCAGAAAAATATGATGATAAAAAATAAAATTTTCAAAATGAGGGTGTAAAAATGAATGTTGTCTAATTTAATAAAACTTTCAACACTAATTTTCTTATTTAACAAATATACATAATACAAGTAATAAAATGCACTACATTTAATATATTATTTATATTATATCAAATTTTAGTATTTCATTTTTCCGTGTCACTGCTTGACTAACCCAATTCATTGTTCTTAAACTCGAACGTTTTAGCCAAGATATCGACCGAGTACACATAATTGAACTTATTCACGAGCTGATTTTTCTTTAGTCGAATAAAACCCGATTTTGAGTCTGACTCGAGTCAAACTTGTATCTGCTCGGATTAAATATTAAGAAGTCTAAAAATAAATAGAAGGTAAGAAAAATATTGAACCAACACAATTACCTAATTATTTAAGAGTTACAAAATTTACTTACTCATCTCGTTGTGTAATCTATATATGTCTGATTGTACAAAATTAACATTTTTACCTCCGTAATGAATTATAATTAATATTTTTTCTGTTATGTAGGAGTATGTATATAATAATGATAAAAATAAGAATAATGCATATTGTTTCACTCGGTTTCATCTTTAAAAGTAATATATAATTTTTTATATGATACATATCCATAATAAGGGTTTCTCCAATCACATCTTTATATGTCATATTGCTTAATTTCTTACTCTATATATGAAGTTACGGGGCTCCAACGATGAATTACCCTAACTTTATAAATGAAGGAAAGCACCGTGCAATTTCAAATTTGGAGTTACACTGTAGATATGAAGATATTGCTTTTACAATAAACCCTCTCACATGTTTCTATATCATGTAGGCCCAACTCTCTGTGTATTCTAAAATTATTTAATTATTGTACATAGTGATTAAGTACATTTAAAGTAAAATTTGAAGACATGATTGGAGATGAAATGGTAATACAAGTAAAAAAAGGTGAAATCTGAAGATAAAGTTATTTTAAAATAGAGCAATTCTTGGAGATGACCTAATGAATTAGTTTTAAAGTTAAAAATTTTAATATATTTGATTTTTAGACTCAAGTACTCATTTCAAGTACTGCAGGATTAAACCGAATACTTTTGACTCGACAATCACACAAGTCAAACTGAATAAACAGAATTATGATTTTTTGAAAACAAATCCAAAAAAGTACAAAAATGTTTAATTTTATAAAATATATTTAAAAACATAATTGATATGTGTGTGTATAAATATCAAATTTAAATTGCAACTATATAATTATATAGACTATTTTTTTATTTACTCAAAAGTTAAAATTTAACAAAGGAGAAAATATAATTTTTAAACAAAAATTTTAAATAAAATCACAATTCATTATAGAACCATGATTCTAAGATAAAATTTAGTCACAAGTTTGATTCTCGTATATTTGATTTTTTTTATCTGATTACTCATTCCAAGTATTTCCGGATTAAACCGAATACTTTTGACTCGATAAACACACAAGTCAAACTGAATTAAATGAAATTATGATTTTTTGAAAACAAATCCAAAAAAAGTATAAAAAATATTTAATTTTATAAAATATATATCATAACAATTACAACATGATTGATATATATATATATATGTGTGTGTGTGTGTGTTTGTTTAACTACAAAATTTACATCACAACTATATAATTGTATAAACTAACATTTTTATTCACTCAAAAATTAAAATAATAAAAAATAGAATTTGATAAAAGGAGAGGATATGGATAATCTAATAAGAAATTTAATTTGGATTCAAAAAGTTATCTAGCTTGATGGTAGTGACATGAAATTTCTTAGTAAGAGGTAAGGGGTTCGATTCCTATTGGATACGATAATTCTACTTATTTTTAATAAAAATTGTGTAATAGTGGCACTTTTATAATTTCTCAAAACAAAAGGGCAAAATTGTGATTTTACAATCATTAAAATGGCTCTTTTTACCTTTGGTTGACATATCTATATATATATAATCTTTAAGGCTACTATTGCCCATATAAGATTTAACCCATAAAATTTACCCATGACCCATTTTATTTTTTTACACATAAAACTTTATATTATACATATATACATGGATCTTTCACATTTAAATTCACTATAACCCATTTTAGAAACTAACCTAAATACAATTAACCCACTCCCTGATTGTAGCAACTGAATGGTACGTTTGAATTTTTTTGAATTTGTTTCTCTCCACTGCATAACTTCAGCCTCCTCTAATCTTCTCATTTATTCTATGCTCCGGTGATTTGCTATTAATCATGGATCCACGCTCTCATTCAACCTCTGCAAGGACTTCACTTATAGGTTTGTTTTCATTATGCATCATGTTAATCATTATGCACGTTAACTGTTATCTGATTTGTTTGGTTTGTGTCTTTATCCACAGGTTTAAAACATTTGATTTGTAGCCGAGATTCATCAAACGAGGACGCAAATCAATCTTCTGTGTTGCAGCCTATCCCAAGTTTGAATGTACCTGACTTAACGGGTATATGTATCTTTCTTTGCCTTTATGGTCATATGTAGTTTTGAATCTAAATCATATCCTTATATTCGTTTCATGAACTTAGTTGTGAAGCGTAGAAATATTTGTGTTGGCCAAGAAAATCTTAGTCCCGGTGTTACAGTTTCAAATCAATAGACACCAGGTTCTTTAGTATCGTCTAGTAAGTTTTCCATATCATACATATCTTATTTGTTACTGTTAGTCCCTAACAATGCAACAAGAATTACAGAAGGGGGGTTGAATGAAATTCTTGAAACTTTTTCTTGGTTTAAAAGTGTTCTAACTTAAAATATATATCTGTGTGAATTGATTTGCAAAGTGCGGAATAATAACTTGGAATGAATCAAAACATAAGTAATTAAAAACACAAGTCTTTAAAAACTTTCTGGTGGATATGAATGTATCCACCAGAGATATATATTATATCAAGCGAACTCTGTGTAACAAGATTTGCTCACAGCTGCTTACAAATATGAACAACTAAGTTTGCAGGGAAATGCTAAAAATACAGCTTACAAATGTTTCTCTGAGAATTTCTTGCTTAGTGTTCTTGTTGTTCTATTTGCTACTTCTTGGTTTATATATGACCAAGATTACAAAGTAATAAGACCTTGATGGTGTGATATTAAATCTGAATTTTTGGCGTGGATATATGGATCTTGGTCCTCCGTCAAAGTTGTGCAATAAATGTGGTGCTACTATATGGAATGAAGAGCGTAATAATAAAACATGTCCACGTAAAGAGCCCACATTTTCTATGTGTTGTGAGAATGGTCAGATACATTTTCCAAAAGAAAGGCCGCCACCAGAACCACTAGCTTCTTTGTTACTTGGTGGTGTGAAATCGAGGCATTTTAAACACTACATAATAGTGTACAACTGCATGTTCCAATTCACTTCCACCGGTGGTAAGATTAATAAATCAATAAATAGAGGTAGCTCTCCATATTGTTTTCACTTACAAGGTCAAAACTATCATTTGGTTGGGAGTTTAGTACCGCTAGATGGATCTTCATCTAAATTTTGCCAGCTCTACATATACGAGACGCAGAATGAGGTTGAGAATAGAATCAATACAATGGGAGGTGCTTCTGACAATGTTGATCCAGATATTGTCGAGGAACTTTTAGGTATGTTAGACAAGAACAATGAATTAGTCAAAGCTTTTCGCATGGCTCGTAATCGGTTTGAAAATGAAGATCTGGATGAGTTTAAGTTAGTCCTCATATCATCTCAATCTTCTAGTGGTAGACCAAACCATATTACTCCATTTGATGAAGTTGATGCTTTAATTGTTAGTGATGATACGGATATCGGTGGTTTTAGAGACACGGTTGTGAATTCCAAACAAGAAGGACTGAAGAGGATATATGAAACAGATCCACATTTCATGCAGTTGCAATATTCACTACTGTTTCCTTGGGGAACCGAGGGTTATCATAAACGTATACCTCTGATAAGCGATAAATACTCTGAAATAGAGAATTTAGATGATGAAGACCTTCATCCTGACTCAACACAGAGGCGACATATTTCACTAAGAGAGTATTATTATTACAAGATTGTGATATGCACTTCTGAAGGTATTTATTAGAAGTAAGCAATATGATTAGAATATAAAATACGTAATGAATACGTGCATATTCTCACCATCGTCTCATTAATTTCAGGTTTAACGCCACACCATGTTGGACGTTTATGGCAATAATATGTTGTGGATCAGTTTGCTGCCATTGAACAATATAGATTAGACTGGGTTTCAACGCATCAAACTACCATCCGTGCTGATTTGTATAATTCTGTGTGTGATGCTCTCAGTAAAGGAGACCATGATCCAATGCATGTTGGAAAAGCTGTTATACTGCCTGCTTCATTCACTGGATCTCAACGATACATGTCTCAATACTTTAAGGATTCCTTGGCGATATGTCGTGCAATTGGTCATCCATCCTTATTTCTCACCATGACTTGCAACTCAAAGTGGCCAGAGATACAAGAAATGCTTAAATTGTTGCCCAATGTTGATCCTGTTGATGCATCGAATATTGTTTCTCGCGTGTTTAAACTGAAGCTTGATCAACTATTAGATTTGATTAAAAAGAAGAACTACTTTGGAAAGTGTATAGGAGGTAAATTTAATTTATTGGACACCGAAAATTTTACATTTAATTTTTAGAATCATATCTACACACATGCATAGATTTAATATTTTCTTTACTTATGTTTTACATAGTTATGCATGTAATTGAATTCCAGAAGCGTGGTTTGCCACACGTGCATATGCTAATCTGGATGAGCCCTGAAAGCAGACCTAATTCTATTGAAAAGGTTGACTAGTTGGTTTCTGCTGAAATACTAGATAAGAATTATGATCCAATAGCATATGAAGCTGTTAAAAACTACATGATGCATGGACCCTGTGGTAAAGACTTATACACATCTCCATGTATGGTGAAAGGAAAATGCATGCGTCATTTCCCAAAGAGGTGTGAATAAATAGAATGATACATATGTTCTGTAATAAGTCTATCTTATTATTAATGTCGATGCATGTAATTTTTTGTTTTACAGGTTTAATGGTAATACCTATTTTGACGATTGTGGTTTTCCTGTTTATTGGAGGCGTAACACTGGTAGAGTCATCAACAAAAAAGGGATCAACCTTGACAATCAATATGTAGTTCCATACAATCGAGATCTTTTGTTGCGGTTTCAGTGTCATATAAATCTGGAAATTTGCAACAGTTCGAGATTGTTGAAATATCTCTTCAAGTACTGTTTGAAGGGTCATGACACTGCTACAATGTTGTTAAAGAAGAAAAGTAACAAATCAGGGAGTGAACAAACTGCAAGATCCGTGAAGAATTTGGATGAGGTAAATAATTTTCTTAATGGTAGATATGTTTGTGCATCTGAGGCATCCTGGAGGATTTTTGGGTTTGACATTCACCATCATTCCCCAAGTGTTGAATGCTTACCAATACATTTTCCCGGTCAGAAGTACTTGAATTTTCAGAGTTCTGCAGATTTGGAGAATGTGTGCAATAATGCAACTTCCAAAAAAAGTAAACTAGAGGCTTGGTTTGTAGCTAACAGTGAATTTCCACAAGCTTTAAATTTTACGTCTTCTGACTTTCCCACCCATTTTACATGGATAAAGAAAACTGCTAAATGGAAGTTAGACAAAGAGGTGATGTGGTTGGAAGGTTAGCAGAGGTTCATGCAACAACTGGTGAATTATTGTATCTTCGAATGATGTTACTTAGATGTAAAGGTGCTTTATCTTTCTCTCAGTTGCGCACTATTGATGGAACTACATATGATATATTTAAGGAAGCATGTGGTGCTCTTGGTCTGTTGAATAATGACAATAAATGGCATGATGCTTTGGAAGAAAATGCATTCTCAGCTATGCCAACCCAAATTCGGGCTATGTTTGTTAACATACTGGAAAATTGTTCAGTGTCTGATCCGCTTGCGCTATGGGAAAAACACTGGCCAGCATTGTCAGAAGATGTTCTTTATATTAGGCGCAAGATTTCAGATAACATTCATTTAACACTGTCCGAGTATGAAATCCAGAACTATGCTTTAGCAGGTGTGTGATCAGTATTAAATACATGATACGTTTGTTACTTTGTAGTATTATTTTTATTATTTTTATTATTTTTATTTAGATATCGGAACATTTACCAATGTTTTTTTTGTGCAGAGATTGAAAAGTTGTTAAATGATGTTGGTAAGTCCTTAAGAGATTTTTATAAGATGCCATTTCCTGACGAATGATTTTTCCACACTTTTGTCAATCGTCTCATTGTTGAGGAAACTAGCTACAATAAAGAAGAATTGAGACTTAATCATTAAAAAGCTCATAAAAAACTGAACTCAAGGCAGCTGGATGTATATAATGCAGTTGTTGATAATGTAAACAAAAATAAAGGTGGAATGTTTTTTGTTTACGGGAGCGGTGGATGCGGTAAAACGTTTCTTTGGCAAACTCTTTGTTCACGTTTTCGATCAGAAGGAAAGATTGTTCTTCCTATTTCAGGCTCAGGAATTGCTGCTACACTTCTTCCTGGTGGCCGAACAGCTCATTCTATGTTTAAAATACTGCTTAAATTAGATCAGAGTTCTGTTGCTAGGATAAAATATGGTACATACATTGCAGAGTTGATGCAATACACAAGTCTTATAATATGGGATGAAGCTCCAATGCAGCATCGCTATGCATTTGAAGCCATAGACAGAAGCTTGCGAGACATAATGGCTGCCGTTGATGTAGATTAAGGAAAAAGACCCTTTGGTGGTATTATAGTTGTTTTTGGAGGCGATTTTCGACAAATATTACATGTTCTGCCTAAGGCTGGAAGGGCTGAAATAGTAAATGCATCATTTAACAAATCCCGACTTTGGAAATCTTGCAAGATCTTTCTTCTCAGTCAGAACATGAGATTACATTCTGGTAATTATGAAGCTAGAAATAAAGTAATAGCTGACTTTAGTAAATGGCAACTTGAGATTGGAGACGGAAGAGTTGAATGCATTGATACTCATCGTGCAGATGTTGAAACTGAGTTTGTAGTTCCTGATGAATATGTTGTCAAGAGTCCCTTGAAAAGTCCCATTAAAACCCTAATTGACATTATATATCCAGATTTTCAGAATAACTTGCATTCACAGGAGTATATGAGATCGAGATCTATTTTGACTCCAACAAATGTTGTAGTTGATGACATCAATGCGCAGATTCTTGAAAGAGTTCCGGGTAATGTGCATACTTATCTCAGCCAAGATTCAATTAAAGATAGGGGTGTTGATGATAATGACTTTGATTCGTCATTTCCAGTTGAGTATCTGGACTCCATAAATATGCCATGTATGCCTAAACATGAGTTGAAAGTAAAGGTTGGAGCTGTTGTTATGTTGATGAGGAATTTAAATCAGATTATGGGTCTATGCAATGTTACAAGGATGATAGTTACTAGCTGCAAAAAAACAGTATAGAATGTCAAATTCTCTGTGGATCTCAAGTTGGTACGAAACATCTAATTTTAAGAATCGATATGGTCCCGACAGACACAAATTGGCCATTTGAATTTAAAAGAACACAATTTCCTCTCCAAATATGTTTTTCCATGACTGTGAACAAGAGCCAAGGTCAATCATTGGACACAGTTGGATTGTATCTTCCTTGGCCCGTATTCTCTCATGGTCAATTATACGTTGCAATATCCCGTATTACATCTCCAGAAGGACTACATATTATTATTGATGACGATAATGGGAAAAGAACAAATATAACATCAAATGTTGTGTTTGAAGAAGTTTTCTACAACCTTCCTAAATTGTGATCATATTTGATTTAACTAACTTATTATAATTATTTGACCATGAGTATTTTGTACTTGAAGTCCTTATTTCATGGTATGTTATATGTTTAACATTTGAATTTGTTTTTATTATTATTATTTTATGTCATTGAGTTTTGTTTGGAAAAATAATTTATAGTATTTAAAAATAATAAAAAAGAATGGCATGTATATAAAAAAGCTGTATAATTAGTTCCCACTAATCCATCTAACTAACTTGATGCTGAGCCAATCACATTGATCCTCATCGTATCAAATAATAATCTATCCAATCAAAGGATATGTTTATGATTCAGTTAAAGGCTGATTGGATTATTACTTTACAGGCCTTATGTCACGTTTAAAAGGGAAAGATCAAGTCCGCAATATATGTTTGTTGTGCACTTCATTCAACAACATGTCATCAATTATCATTCCCGTTAATGTAGGGTAATGGAATACAAAAAGACCACCACGTCGGTATGATATTCTAAGTTCAGTACCTCCATTAAGAATAGAACATGTAAGCTCTCTCAGGAGTTGTGACTTTTAAATTCTAATAATAGATCATCCTGTTTAATTTAAATTACAAATTGTTTTCACAGAAACTTGCAGAGATAGAAGCCCTTATGTTTGAACACATTTTAAGTCTTGACAAATCTAGGTTAGATTTGAAGATCAAGGCAAGAGTTACAAGAATGTGGCCTACTGTGTCTTCTGAATCAGGAATAACAAAAGGCTGGAATCTCATTCTTCTTAATGATGATGTAACTACCTAATCTGTTGATTTCATTTTATATTGATAATGTTTACATTTTTAGAATGGATATTTATGATTATAATTTGCCACTTTATACTATGTGCAGAATACTCATATTCATGCATTTGCTTTTGCTGATACTTGGAAACTTATTGGGAAGAATATTGTTGGAGGAGCTGTTTAAATTATTGACACGTTTATGGTTAGGGATGCTTCTCTGGATTTAAAGCCTCTTTCTACAGACACATCTATAAGATTTACAAATGCTACCACTTTCCAACCATGCACCGATTATGTTATGATTCCAAAATACAAATTTGAATTTATGGATTTGGGTGATTTGATGGATGAAGCCAGAAAATATGGTCCTAAAGAGAATCCAGAATTTGCTATAGGTTACTTCGTCTTTCCTATTTGGCTTATTATTATTCGTATTAACAATTGTTATAAAAGTTTTGACTGCAATCCATGTGTTTATATATTGTAGATATAATTGGAGTTGTTGAAGATTTTATTAAAGTAAGCAAAATCCCCACTAAGTTTGGAGATAGGGATATTGTTCGATTCAAGATTTGTGATGCAAGGCTATTCTTTTAATTCAGCATACTATTTTTTATTAATTTTTACGTCGTTATCAATTTTGGGACCTTGCTCAATAAATAATTAAATGTTTACTTGATTACATTATAGCAATAAGCACATGGTTGGTATATGGGGAGATATGGCGAAAGTTGTCAGTGATCAATATGAGGAATATAACCATGAGGAAAATGTTATTGTAATCCTGACAAGCGTAAAGCTAGGAACATACAACGGTTTGATTTTTAGTATTTTATGTTATATACTAATTTGTCAGTAAGGTTATACACAGTTATATTAAATTACATTTTATATAAGATACATATTGCTATAAAACTTTAGATACGCTTCAATCAGCAGCTTGGCATCCTTGAAAGTGTACTTCAATCTTGATAATGAGTGTGTACTTGAGATGAGAAACATGTACAATCTTATAAATATTTACTCATTTTCCATATTTTATCAAGATTACATATGATATGTACATTATATAATGTGTACGCTTGAACTTGAAGGCTACAAGCCGTCGAGGGATGATGCGGATAATAGCTATGCGTTAACATTGGCCTCCCTTTATGAGTTTATAAATCTGAAAACATTAGTTGATAATGTTGCTGGCAGTATTGAGGTTAATTCTTTTTTGACAGAAGTTTTAGAGCATTATCTTAAAATTACATGCAATATAATTTTCATTTATAACATTATCCTCAAAATTATCAATTGCAGAAGAAATTGTATTGTGGTTTGACAATTGCTAAGTTGGAGGAAGGACATCCTTGGTTTTCATATTCATGTAGCAAATGTCATTTAGAAGTTGTTGAAGTTGGGAATAGATTTAAATGCGGTAAATGTAATCGCACTTTTCCAGTTGCTAAAAAAAGGTATTGACACATAGGAAATAATATAATAAACATTTGGTTGGTACAATTTCTTTGGATTAAGAAATGTTGAATTATTTAATAATTTTTTTCACTCAAAGATGATGTTGTTGTGGATCAATCGTTCTCATGGAGCATTCTTCTCATGGATCGTGTTGTGAAACGGCTCATAAGATGCTTCGCTTCACATCTTTATTTGAAGCAAACAAAGGTTCAATCAATTGCATTTTTAAAATTTGTTTCCATATTATAAATTATTTGCAATACACACCAATTATGTTGATGACTTAATTATCAAAACAGGAAGAGGTAGCTGCTAAAGTGTTTCCTACATTTCTGCATGTCATGGACGGGAAATAAATTATTGTTGTTGTTGAAGTTCATGCAGCCAAAGATGTTTTTGAAAATTTTATCATCAAAGCCCAAGACATGTATGATTCAAACATGTATGTCATGTCAACTTCTGAATCATCCAATCATGTTAATTTCCCTACCCTTGATTTGTCAGAGGTATGAGAGTTTTTTCATAAATTAATGTTATTGCATCTTTTGGAATATAATTAAACATTATTGACTAAACGTTTGCATTATAGTCATTTGATCAGGCTGAGAGTTCAAAGACCCCTGGATCTTGCAAATCCGTCAGTAAGAAGATAAAAATGGTAAATAGTAATAATAGTTTTTGAGTTAATCTCTTAACGTATGCATATCTTACATTAAAATGCTCTAATATTACAGGAGAAGTGATGATGTGCATCTGTTTTGTGGCATAGATACGACATTTAATCTTGCAATCCAATTTACTAAGCTTTTATTTATGATATTTCTTTATCATATTGAACTCTCAACATTATTTCCGGTTGTTTCAAGTTTGTTTTTATATTATAATCTATGAAGATTGCTCTTTGGTTTTGTTTGTCGTTTAATTCATAATTTTGGATAATCACATTTTTCATGTTTAATGCAATGTTAAGAGGAACACCAAATTTTCGATTCCTGCTTTTAGTTATATACGTTACAGGTAGTTAATCTTATATAGTTATAACTGTTTGAAGTTAGTTATTAAGGAAAAAAGCTGTTTTATAAATAAAACTCAATATCCATTCCCCAATAGTCACATCTCTGTACTTTTTTTTGTATATATAGAAGTCTGTCGTTATGGTTGAGATTAGTTGGTCTTTAAACGTTTTAGTAAGAATACCAAAAACACAAAACAGGTACTCATGGAACATGTTGAACGTGTATGGGAATTCCCTGCTCAAGGTTGGATCAAGATAAATGTTCATAGTGAGTTTGTTCAGAATGCTCCTAAAGGCCAAAATAGAAATGGCATTGGCGTTGTTGTGAGAGATTCAAATGGCTTTCTTCTTAGATTAACATATGGTACCATTCCAGGCCTAACTAATCTGAATAGTGCTTTATGAGCTGTTTTGATAGGAATGCGTAGAGCATTTCAAGACTAGTATGAACATGTTATCATTGAGACTAATAATATCCAGGCTTACCGTGAATGCAAGTACTACAGAGAGGACGGATTAACACCACATACTAGGAGCACTTTCAGATTTATCCTTTCACGTCTTAATGATCCTAACATTCGTTATGAAATTAATTTGGTACATCCGTAAAGGAACTCTGTTGCAAGATGCTTGGCATCTATTGGTAGACAAAATCTCCATGATTTGCAGACATTGGACCGACCTGTTGATAACATTCAAGAATTTCTTAATACGGATTTAGGTATTGGCCCTCCACAAGCCCGGTTTCAAGATGTTGAAATTGATAACCCTGAACCAGTTCAAGATGGTGTTGTTGTAAATTTCTAAGCATGTTCAATTGTTTGTGTTTGTTCCTGTTAATTATTTATAAGTACTGAATCCTTATGTAAAAATGTTAAAATAATGTACAAATGGGTTTTATATATCAATGTAAATAATATTGTACTTAGTAAATATGTGAATGTGAAAATATGTTTGATTAGATGTTACATGGATTCTCCATTCCTATTTTTTTCGATTACCTATAATGCTGTATTTTGTTATTGACACGTTACTCAATTAAAGTCATGATTATGTTTATTCCCACAAGGCAAAAATATTTTGGCAGCTGTTTTTATTATTATAAGTCATAATGATGTATTAGTATTTTCCAATAATCCAACTTACTGCCATTTAATCATTACGCATTTCTGAAGTTATAACTCTTTAAAGTAGAGTAGAAAGTGAAAAGTTTTTCTTCACATTCAATGCAGTTAATTGGAATACATAAACCACTTTATATTTATACAGAGTTGGAGAACTCCAAGTTTGCCCGCCTTTACATATATAACTGTTGCATTTAGACCTTATCATAATTAGTTATCATTCTAATTCTGCTTCATTACCAAATCACTATATTCACTACATCATGGCAAACTTTAACATTTTCACCATTGATACTGATATTATGGCTATATTGTTTGCATTCATAATATACGATCTTGATAGCTTTCACATGTTTGGAAAGTTGTTGATGGCCTATTTCACCAAACCAAGCCGAATCCAAGTTAAAGAGATGTTGCAGAAGCTCAACTGGGATGTTCTATACCATTACTATAATCATTATCTAGAAGTTAGGCGTGACCAATTCCATGGCTTTATTCATTTTGCCATTTCTCTTGAAGTTGAGCAAGCTATGTTTTATAACTCGGTTCGAATGCTTTTCATGCGCAATAATATGGATCATAATCTTCAAACTCTCTCTTTTCTCTCCGGTAATCATTTTCCATCTTATTTTAGTTTTGTGTTTTTTAGAGCCGTGTACAGACCATATGAAAAAGATCAGGTTGTTGAAGAAATGTCTCATATTGTTGGAATGATTGATCTTAAATCGAAGTTAATAGACATTGTTCATTTACTTGAGAATATGTACTAGTACATATCGGATGTAGACAATTTTCTTCCTCTTTCTAAATTTTATCCAAATGCAAGAAATAAAGACCCGATAAACAGGATTGAAGGAAATCCTTTTGGTGAACAGCTTTGGTATTCACTTTGTGAGTTGACTGTGAAAGAGAAGTAATGTGAAGAAGGTGAATTTTTTAATGAACGTTTAACCATGTCACACATATGGAATTCAGGTTGTGGTCATTACAAAGTGCAGTTACTTTTGTTCAAGATTTTGCTTGGTGATGTTTGTGATTGATGTTTTGTAGTTTTATTGAATTTATTACGAAATTGAAATATTTGGTAGTTTAAGTTTTGTAATTTCTAGACTTTATGTTGAATGGAATATTATTGTTTGCTGTTGATCAAACTAAGATGAAGAATGTGCTGTAATATATGTGTTTTGAACATGTAAATGAAGTTAATTTGGTATGTAGTCCAAGATAGATTGTGGCATATAATATTTTGTTACAATAAATAAAGATATGATAGAGATAACAATTATATAATTATAGATTTTGTGATGTCAAAACCACAATTACAAATTAGGCAGAATACATAATTGGGCATATTTTGGCCAGAATCAATTATGCCATAGGAAGATAACCTTAAAGTTGTTAAATGTGGTCAGTTTGTAACAGCAAAGAACTTACGAAATCCCTGAGTCTCCAAATTTGTGGTCATTGAAACCATCATTGTGAAACTATAGTTTTCATGAGTATCATGAGATATTAGTAATAATACAAGTGTAACTCACATAGGTTTTAAATCTACACGTGGGTTATTATATGCATTTTCATTAAACCGCAACTACATATGTGCAACTCATAGGCCATGAGTTGATACTATGATTAGTTAAGTATCTTAATGGAATCACCCAAGTAATTAATACATAAGCCCAATTCTATCTTTAGTCGATAATTATCAAAAATCATAAGAATTTAGTAATACCAAACATGGAAAATGCCATGTTTGCAATGATACGTCTTAAAGTGAAATCCATGCCAAAATAATTGGCGATTGTATCAATATTACATTTCTTTGTTGAAAGCATAAGTTAAAAACATTGGAATATCAGCAGACATGCAAGCATGGTCATGAAATGTTTTCACTCGAATTCATCTCCATTCCATTAATCCCGAACTAATTTCCCTGGACGTTCTCTGCATCAAGAAAAAGAACATTTGCATCTTTAAATGTGTGTATTCAAATGGAGGTAAACAATCAGTTCAGTATAAAACAAAAATAGTTTATGTAAGTTCAGCAATGATCGTCAATTAATATGACCATACTGTATAACAGAGTTTTTATTATTAGAGTTCTTACCAGGCTTTGGGGTCTGATGTGCAAACATCCTTTGCACTCCATATTTGTCAAAAATGACAGCATCAAACCGACCAGCTTCCCAGTTGGTGAACACAATAATATCTCACAGGTTGAGTTGAATATATGCTGAAATTTTATAGAGACCAAAGAACCTTTTGTCATATTTGGAAAAATAACCTGTAAACACTGTATCCAAAGGGAAACAGTAGAGAACACCATCGGGAATATGCTTGCCAAAGCGTGCCACAAAAGAATGTGGAATATCTTGCATCAAAAGTTAAAACATATTTATCCTATGTATTTCAATTATGTAAATAGAAAGTTTTGCCCGATTAAAGCATTTTACAAGTTTATAAGAAAATAACTTACAACTAAGCCATCATAGATTGTATTCTCATTAGCTTCAACTAAAATTTTCCATCCAGCTCCAGCAACATTGGCTGATCATGTTTGTAAAAAGTATAATTACAATCATGACTTAAAATAATGCAATGTTCAGCCATATAGTGAAGAGCAGATTAGAGTTTTACCTCGCTTGGCCACATAGAAATTCGGGTTTTCTAGAATGATATACTCTATTTCACAACCTGTCTTATCAAAAATGTGACCCCGAAAATTTCCTTCACCTTTGTAGCAGAGAAGAAGTTTACAACCAATGCCTTTTTTGAACAAATTGTTGAGTTCCCCAACTCCACTTAAGCTTTCCCCATTTTTCTCATAAGAGAATTGTAGATGTTGGCCATTTGGTAGCATTATTAATCCATTACCAAGAAGATTTTCACCATATGTAGAAATAATGAAGAGTGGTAATTTCTAAAGGCATAAGCAAATACTTATTCATTTACTCAATTATGATAGTCAGTACATGTATTGGGACAATTAAGTAAGTTATTTACCAATTCATCCATGAGAGGTTGTATTGTGGCATCGACCTCAATGATGAATGCTGGAATGTTAACAGGCTTATAGTTTTGCTGCTGAGATGGAATAATATACATAAGTATAATTAGCAACAACAAATTATTAAGTCTAATTGGCCAATTACCGAGACCTGTGCAATGCAACAATTGTAATGTTATTGTTTTTTTGGCTTCTAATCCAAGCGTGATCATTTTGTTAATGGATTACAGAATATTGAAGTAGCTCTTGCTACTGTGAATCAGGTCAAATGCAAAGTCCAGGCGTAATGCTAAACATCTCTTAATACAATTATGGCAGATACTATTACGAATCTATATAGCAGAGTTGAATATCTATAATGACTGTCCCAGTAGTAAACCAATATAACCAAAATCACAAAGAGCTACTACTGTATCCTTCAATTAGGATTGTGACAAAATTTTTCTACTCTATCATTCAATTAGGAACGTGATGATTTAATATCATTCAGGTTGATGCCACAATGCAATCTCTCATAAGTATAATTAGCAAGTACAAATTATTAAGTCTAATTGGCCAATTACCGAGACCTGTGCAATGCAACAATTGTAATTTTATCATGTTTTTGGCTTCTAATTCAAGGATACTCATTTTGTTAATAGATTACAGGATATTGTAGTAGTTATTGCTACTGTGAATCAGGTCAGATGCAAAGTCCAGGCGCAATGCTAAACATCTCTTAATACAATCATGGCAGATACTATTACAAATGAATATAGCAGAGTTGAATATCTATAATGACTGTCCGAGTAGTAAACTAATATAACCAAAATCATAACATACACTGCTAGCCAAAATAGATTAAGACTACCAACGACATACTTAAAAGAATTGGATTGATTTTTAACCATATAAGTCAACATACAATATGACAATACTATATGAAAAAATACCCAATATTAATCATTACACAATGTTATCACGAGATTAAACTAATCTTAATAACTATTTTCATAGAATCATAAATGTAGGCTATTCACTATACTTATTTGTATATAAATATGAGCAAGATTGAACAAATCGAAGAAAGTAAACATCTATTGGATATTGATATTGAATCATCACGTTCCTAATTGAAGGATAGAGTAGAAACATACCTCCATAACTGTTGAATGATCAATTGGAAAAGTTTTCAGCCGATGCTCCGTGCAGAGTTGGATTGCGGTTTAGTTGTAGTATTCACTTTGAATGAGGCTTTGCATGCAAGGGTTTATTTTGATCAAGATACCAAAAACTATTGAACCACTAAAAAGTCAAACAACACGCATCTCTATGTGTAATTATGATTTGTGTTTAATTAGTTGGAAAGATGTAATAAAAGAATTATAAGTTATTACATAATTATGAATATTAAGTAAGATTACATAATTTAGTTACATAATTATGAATATGTTAAAAATTTAAAAATAACCTTTAAAAGAGCAAGTAGATATTATTTATCTACTAACAAAAAAACATTTATTATTTTTAGAACAATATGCTGTAATCTTATCATAAAAGTTAATAATTCGTGAATTATTTTTCCCAATAAGTTTATTTGACTGAATATGTCCTTATTACGGATTCTAAACAATACTATTTATTCGAGATTTTTAATTTCTCAATATTATGTTATTAAGTTTTAAGTTTTGTATTTTACACCATTATATCTTCACAATACACAGTTCAAATAACCAGAATTCGTAATAGAGTATTATGTGTCATTTTGTTATACATGTTCACTCATCCTCCCATACTAAAAATACAATTGATATTTTTTTTATTCTTTGCTGGAGTATATATCTTTTTGCAATAAGATATTTTGTAAGTGTAATTTGATTAAAAATAATAATAGACGACTAAAACAAACATAGATATTTCAATTAATTATTGATCAACAAATTATTTTGAACTAAAATACTGTTATCAAATGTTTGTACATATTTTTTTTATCGTAGGTATCCCGCAGCCGCTACCCTTCGGGTGTGCACTGGGTAAACCTTACGGGCTCACGCAATAGCCGGCAAACCACGTGAACGAAGTTAAAGTGCATTTAAGCGACATGCTCTTAAATTCTCCTCCCTTGATATTCGATGTAAATTATATTTTGCAGATTTTTGAGAATTAATATGCTCTTACTACTGATTACAAATATTACTACTTATTCGAGCAAATTAATATGCAGAATAATTTTTCGGGCGAAGTTTTAACTTTTATTTTCTATGCCATAATATCATCGCAATATTATGCCCATATAAGAATAACAAAAAAAGCTACGATTCTTTTTAGAACAATATGCTGCAATCTTAACATAGAAGTTGACAATTCGTGTTTTTTTTACAAAAAGTTTATTTGACTGAATATGCCCTTATTAAGGATTATAAATATTACTATTTATTCGAGATTTTTAATTTCTTAATATTCTGTTATTAAGTTTTAAATTTTGTATTTTACGACATAATATTCTCACTATACACATTACTAAGGGCCTTCGACTTTAATAGATTATTATGTGTCCTTTTGTTATATATGTTCACTCATCTTCCCATGCTAAATTTGCAATAGCTTTCAATATACAACTGGTATCGTTTTCTTTATTTGGAGCCGGATTATATATCTTTTTGCAATTTGATTTTTTGTAATTGTAATTGGATTAAAAATAATAATATACGTCTAAGACAAATTTAGATATTTCAATTAATTATTGATCAACAAAATGTTTTGAAACAAAATATTATTATGAAATTTTGGTACATATTAAACTGTCAATTGTGGATTTTTTAAGATTTAATATGCTCTTACTACGGATTATAGACATTATTGTTTATTCGAGCTAATTAATATGTAGAATAATTTTTCTTATGAAGTTTTAATATTTGTATTTCACGCTATAATATCATCACAATACAAATTACAAATAACCATTGACTTCAATAGACATGCATAATCTGAAATTGTTAATAAATTAAAATGTGTAATCGGCTCACTTACGTGTTCACTGTATGGGTATATGAATATGATATGTTATATGGTAATAATAAATTTCTCATATCTACTGAATCCATTCGCTTAGATTGTCTACGTTAATCGTTTTGTTGGTAAAATAATATTCTTGACAGATTTACATAAGTAATTACCAAGTTATAAATCAATGTATCATTATGCTTTCGATCAAATCTACAAAATGAATTGGTTAAGCCTCCTATTATGTACTTCTAAGGTTGAAAAATATATTGTATGTGTACTTGATACTAATTAATTGTGAAAGATTTTAGGTCTACTTTACACTTAATTCCTTTTTTTCAATAATAGGACAATGATATTCAATAATCGTCAATCATTATGTTCACGATTCTGTGCAACAACTAATAATTTGATTTATGAAATCATCTAAAAAAATTAACAATTAAAATAAACATATTTTGGTACAATCAAAATATCAAGAAGTATCATATTCTCACTCCACAATTGACTTTACATATTTCAGAGTAACTAACTTCGTTCCATATTAATAGCCTGACATATCACATATAACAACTTTGGTGGCATAAAACATGTAATCTAAATCTTTTTCATAGCATTTTGTTTTAATTCCGATATTATCATAGATGTTCCTGTATTATAACTCAAAGCTGTAGAAGAAACGTTGCATACCACATCTTGAAAGCATCATGGGTTAGTATTCTGCATACAATTTGTATTACATGGTGAACGATTATGAATTCGGGAGTTTACTACTATGTTCTCATTTAATATATATTTTAAAATTCAATTCTTCTAGCTCCAGTTATAGTTCGTTCGCTTTCTTCACTGGACATTTACAGCCGAAACTTGATATAACACCCTCCAAATCCGGGGTATATATTTGGGGCATTATTAACACTCACTATTCACTAAACCTGTATAAGCATAATATAAATAAAATAATTACCCTGAACTACTACTACTCAGGATCTTTTCAAGGTTAAGGATTGAAAACAAGAACGACAAACTAACTTTATTACAAACTAATCTAAACAACTGTCTCAAGAACTCTCTTTATTACAAAACATTATTCTATTCACATTTTAAACTAAACATCTTTTATTCCAACTATAACTATTACTTATCCTGCTACACCTGATCTGGAAACTCAAAGCTCTCTTCTGGGATAGGGACAAATACCCTTGATATTAGAGGGTCCCGCTGCTTGACTTGCTTCTTGACTACTCGGGTTCTGATGAGTTTCATTCAAGGTGAATAACAATAAAAGGGGGTGAGCCAAAATTACTCAACAAGCCTGCAATAATATATATATATATATATATTGTGTAAAGAGAGAAGAATAAATGAACCGATAATCTGCTGGTTTGAACAACCATCTGTTTCTGTAAAGAATAATAAATTGCCATTACTGATGAGTGCCAAATGAACGAGACTGGAAACAAGAACCAACATATGCACTATAACCTGCTGATCAGTCAGGATACAACACGGATCTATACCCAACTGCATATACCCAACCAACGTAAGGGGTACCCAGGCAACTATGGCCTAATAATCAAGGGTCCGGTTAATACCGGCCCGCATCGTAACCAGCCAGTCCATAGCTTAACATCCAGAACAATCGGTATGCTTTCAAAGTATCTCAACATCAGGATATATCAGAGTATATGTAACAAGGGTAAAAGTATTGGAATATGAATAGGGGATTCAATAAATTGGGAAAAATCAAGAATCGAAATGAAATAGAAACAAAGGATCAATAATTATGTATCAGTATATGTGAACAAGAATTATCAAGGTGTAATTGATATGGAAAGTTGGATATATTTCACTATTCTGAACTTAGAATAAGGGAAAAACTTGCCTGGTGTGCACTTCAAAAATTAAAAAAAATTCATTACTGAATCTATCATGGAAAGATATTCATTTAGATAACTTATCTGATACGCGTATCTCGAATTGATACCACGTAACCCTAATAGTCTACCCATTCGATTCTATCTGACTCGCATGTCATTATATAACACATAAGGTTCACATAATCACGTAAAGCACATAGCACATAAGGCACATAATTAATTTTAGACTCATAGTTATTTTTAGAATCGATACTAGACTTATACTCGCATTAACTAACACTGTTTGGTTAGATTCCTAATTTTTCGGGACTTATTAGAATCGATTTTATCCCTAATAGGGCCTATAAATAATTAATTACCATAAGCCGACTCACTTCTGAAAGAAATTATGATTTATAATTATTTTTAATGGAATCGGGTCATTTTTCTAAGTCTAAGGGTCTTCGTTTCACTTGAATCGGACTAACGGTTTAATTCTTACATAATAAACATGATTTAATTAATTATAAATCAATTATAATTCATTAATCATAATTAATCAAACCTTAATTATATTTTTTTAAATAATTATTTAATAATTATTATATTTTAAAATAATTATTCCCAAATTTTTAGAATTAATTACAAATTATTACAAATTATTACAAATTATTTACGAATTATATGATTAAATCGATTATTAATAATGAATTATTCAGTACGGATAATTATTACAACTCCACTCGTATAAATAAGCGAACGCTCGAATACTAATTCCAGCTTATCAATATACTACTCGTATAATTACGAGTTACTCTTATTATTCGATTAATTATCGAATTTTTACTCGAATTATTCGATCTAATTATTTAATCTTATTTATTCATTAATTACTTAATTATTAAATAATAGATAATTAAATAAATAATTAGATAAATAATTAAATAAATAATTATTTAAATTAATTAATTAATTAATTTGAATTTCCAAATTACTAAAATAATTTAGAAATTAAATATAATATTTTTTAGATTTTAAAAACTGATTTTTATTTGATTTTTGGAATTATTAAAACTGATTTTCTGATTTTATAAAAATGAATTAAATAATTATAATTCAGAAACACAATCAGAAAAACGAATTGGGGGTTTATTGGATCAAACCCGGGTCGAACACCGGGTTTAAACCGGGTCGAACCCGGGTCGCGAAGAACATCACCGCGGCTCCGCCGCCGGTGATTGTTCCGGAGATTCGAATGACCAAAACATGATTCTCCCAACTGATTTCTTCTGTTTTCTGATCCCGCAGCAGCCCATAGCAGCTTTCCCCATCATCCTCCTCCTTCCTCGTCGTCCCCGACGTTGGGAAGCTCAAGAACACCGTTCGCGGCGGCGATTCTCCGGCGACACCGAAATCAACACCAAACTTAACAAAATTGATACGGCTCGACTCAGAATTCAACGATCTATTCATTCCCATCAACGTTATAATCAAACAATTAACCATAATTAAAACCCGAATTCAAATAATAAACCCGAAATTACGAATCAAAAATCGATTAAACTATAGATGAAATTGATAACAGAAATTGATAGAGGTTTGAAAGATCTTCAAAACGACTACTTACATGATCAAATTGGTGCACAGAATCACGTTTAAACTTCGATTTGATTCCAAGAACTCCAAACCCTAATTTTAGAGAATTGGGGATTTTCTTGAATTTTTTGATTTTTTATGATTAATTAACTAATTAATTAACAGTAAATCAACTATTTATATTTACCAAAATAATAGCCCTAAATAAAATTAAGGGTCCAATTACACATCTAATAAAAATATTTGGCCCCAATTTTTATATTTTTTGGGTATTAATTATGAATTTTTAAATATCCAATAAATATAAAATATATGCCAAAAATCCTAAAAATTGTGAATAATACACAAATGTAAAGAAAAATGATGTTTGATAATTTCATGATCATATAAAAATAAAAATGTGATTTTTGTGGGGTTTTTACCACCCGAAGGGGTCCGAAAAAGTCGTTTTTCGCGAAAGAGGTAAATTTGTAAAACGTCTAGATGTTCAGAATATCGATTTGGTATAGGCCATACTTGGAAAAATAGGGCCAATGATTTTGTTTGAAATGCAGGCTCTTAAAACACTGTTTGAGCTGTACGGATTTTGATATAAACCTATAACTTATAATAAAACACTAAATAAATACCCGAAACAAATTCCGATCAAAATAGAAACACGTTGCACATAGCAGTTATGGTTTTACAACTCAACACACTTAATCACATAATATTACACATAAATTATCTTTATTAAGATATAATACAAGCGTAATTTCTCGTTCGTTACATTCTCCCGCCCTTAATAGGATTCTGTCCTCAGAATCACGGTATGAAAATAACTGAGGGTACTTTTCTAACATATCACTCTCAAGCTCCCAAGTTGATTCTTCAACCATAGGATTTCTCCACAAGACTCTCACTAATGGTACGGACTTATTTCTTAAAACTCTCTCTTGCCGATCTAAAATTCTTACCGGCTGTTCTATATACGACAAATCTGCCTGAAGTTTTATCGGCTCATATTCTATTATATGCCTTGTATCAGGGTTATACTTCTTAAGCATTGACACATGAAATACATTATGAATATGCTGCATATGGGGTGGTAAAGCTAATTCGTATGCAACTTTCCGACTCTCTTCAGAATTTCAAATGGACCGACGTATCAGGGCTTTAGCTTGCCTTTATTGCCAAACCTAGTCAATCATTTCCATGGTGATACCTTTAGCAGCACATGTTGGATATATTTGAGATGTCATGTTTAATATATTTCATGTTTAGTTTTCAGATCTTAACTAACAGGAAATATCAGTACTTACTGGAATCAGGACTTACTGGAAGTCAGGACTTAAGGATATCAGGACTTAGATTCTCAGAAGATAATATCAGAAGATGGATATCAGAAGATGGATATCAGAACTTAAGTACTGGAGGACTAACAGTTAAGGAAGGAAGCTGATTCACAGGAAAGAAGATCGAGACTAATACAAGAAGAAGATATGCATGGAAAGAGTTAGAGGACTAGAAGAATTATATAAGATATCTGGTTGATATATTTTAGGAGACATAATTATATTCCATATCAACTAGAAGTTATCTTGTAACTGTGTGTCTATATAAACACAGACATAGGTTTACCCTATAAGAGTTACGATCATCGAGAAGATTATATATTGTAACCTAGCAGCTCTCGTGATATTTGTTCATCACTGAGAGAAAACAGTTCCATTGTAATAGAGTTTATTATAACGAATACATCTGTTTTCTGTTACTTGTGCTTTAAATCGATTTGATTGTATTCTGCACTGTATTCAACCCCCTTCTACAGTGTTGTGTGACCTAACAAGTGGTATCAGAGCTCATCTGTTAACACACATACAGTAAAGATCCAAAACAAACATGTCTGAAGAAGCAAAAAATCCAACCAAGCCCGCCAAAACTGAAGAAACTCCAAAGACTCAAACCCATAGTCGATATGAGACTATCAGGGTTCCCATGTTGAGACCTTCTGAGTATCCCATATGGAAAGTGAAGATGGCTATGTTTTTGGAAGCTACAGATCCAGAATACCTTGACAGAATTTATGAAGGACCACATAAGCCAATCAAGCTCTCTGTTGTAGTTGCAGATCAGCCAGCAAAGACCATACCAAAGGATAAAAGTGAATACACAGCTGAAGTTATCTCATCTATTTCCCAGGATGCAAAGGTAAGGCATTTGCTACATAGTGCCATTGATAATGTCATGTCAAATAGGGTAATCCAATGCAAAACTGCAAAGGAGATATGGGATGCTTTGGAGACAAGGTGTCAGGGAACTGATGCAATCAAGAAAAACAGGAAGACTATACTCACTCAAGAGTATGAGCACTTTGACTCAAAAAGTGATGAGTCATTAACTGACTTATATGACAGATTTGTCAAACTCTTGAATGATCTGTCACTGGTGGACAAGGAATATGACATTGAAAATTTAAATCTAAAATTCCTTTTAGCTCTTCCTGAAAGTTGGGATTTGAAAGCTACTATTATAAGAGATAATTATGCTCTTGATGAAACTACTCTTGATGAAATTTATGGAATGCTCAAAACTTATGAACTTGAGATGGATCAAAGAAGCAAGAGACATGGGAGAAAGTCAAGAACAGTTGCTCTTAATGCTGAGGAGGAATCCCCCAAAGTGGCTGTCTCAAAGAAAGGAAAAGGAAAGGCTCTTATCATAAAGTCTGATTCAGAATCATCAAGTTCTGATGATGATGATTCAGAAACTGAAAGCCTACCTGAAGTAGATGCTGATGAAGAGATGATGAAGTCGTGTGCTCTTATGGTGAAGGGTATCACAAAGATAGCCTACAGGAAATTCAGAAGAAGAAAGAAGTTTTCCAGGAAAGGTAGAAGTTCTGATAAGAAGGGCTTCAAAAAATCTGAAGGCAAAGGAGGAAAGTCTGACAGAGGAGATTACTCAAATGTCAAATGCTACAACTGTGGTGAGAAAGGCCACATATCTCCTGACTGTAAGAAAGGAAAGAGTGATAAAGGCAAGGCTCTTGTCACAAAGAAGAAAAGCTAGACAGACACCTCAGATTCTGAAGATGAGGAGAACTATGCCTTGATGGTAAATGCTGATAGCAATTCTGATGCTGCTGAGTTAAAGGTACCTCAAACAACTTATGCCTTTCATACTGATGATATTACTGAGTTGATATTATATCTTAAAACCATGTTTATTAGCTATAGAGTTCAAACTTTAACATGTGAAAGATTAACTTCTGAAAATCTTGCTTTTAAAAAGAGGAATGATTAATTAGAAAAAGAGTTAGTTATGTTCCATCAAACTCAGAAGGATAGAGATTGTGCTTTCTATGTTAGAGATGAAGATCTAAAAATTAATAAATCTCTAAAAACTGAGTTAGAAAAGGAGAGAGAGATTATCAGGACTTGGACTAACTCTGGCAGAGCAACTCAGGATATACTAAGTAGTGGAAACTGGAAAGAGGGCCTAGGTTATGGAGATGAGAAAAGTGAAAAAGGAACTGAACAAATTGAGCCAATTATTGTTAAACAGACTACTAAGCCAAAGGTAAATCCTGTTAAATTTGTAGCTAAAACTGTAAAGTCTGATTCTGAAAAGATGAAAGATATTGAGACAGAAGTGATAGCAGAGTCAACTTCTGATAAATTAGAACAGGATAAACCAACTGAAGTTAACATAGGCTTAATGACAAAGAAGCAGCTTAAACATAAGTTGAAAGAGATTATCAGTGTAAACAAGGTAAAGGTAGCTAGGAAAAATAGGATTGGAAAGGAAGGTGTGAATAAAAGTAACAATTATATGCCTGTTCCTAATGCTCCTAGAAAGAAATGCTATAACTGTGGAAACTCTAACCATCTGGCTTCTTTTTGCAGGAAGAATAAGAATATAAACTCATTACCTTCTAAGTCAGGAGTTAAGAATCAGTCTGTTAGATTTAAGCCACAAAATCCTTGTTTTCATTGTGGTAGTATATGGCATTCCATTTATACTTGTAAGGAATATCATAGTTTGTACTATGACTATTATCAGATAAAACCTTCTTTGAAGAAAGTTGCTTTAATTCCTTCTAGTGTAAAGTATGATACAAAATCTGATACTATTAATACTAAAATTGTTAGCATAAACTCTGATGTTAAATTTGCTGCAAATGTTAACAAACTTAAAAAGGCCAAAGGATCCAAGCAAGTCTGGGTCCTTAAAACTAACCATTAGTGGTCTTTGTGATTGCAGGGCAACAGGAAGATCATCCTAGTTCTGGACAGTGGATGTTCAGGACATATGACTGGAAATAAAGCCCTGCTATCAGATTTTGTGGAAAAAGCTGGCCCAGAAGTTTCTTGTGGAGATGGAAACATTGGAAAAACTCTGGGATATGGCAAGATCAATCTTGGGAATGTCATTATTGAAAAAGTAGCTCTTGTCTCAGGACTTAAACACAATCTGTTGAGTATAAGTCAAATCTGTGACAAAGGTTATCATGTGGATTTCTTTGAAGAATACTGTGAAGTTATAAGTAATTCAACAGGCAAAGTGGTTCTGAAAAGATACAGGCATGGTAACATTTATGAAGCCAGACTTTCAACAAGTACTGATGGTTCTGCAATCTATCTGTTGAGTAGAGCATCAATTGAAGAAACCTGGAATTGGTACAAGAAACTCTCTCATTTAAATTTCAACAATATAAATGAGCTTGTAAAGAAAGATCTTGTGAGAGGACTGCCAAAAACAGTATTTGCTCCTGATGGCCTTTGTGATTCATGTCAGAAGGCAAAACAAAGAAATCTTCTTTCAAGAGCAAAACTGAGTCATCAATTCTTGAGCCTTATCACCTACTACATGTTGATCTATTTGGTCCAGTCAATGTCATGTCTATTGCAAAGAAGAAATATGATATGGTTATAGTGGATGAGTTCACAAGGTACACTTGGGTGTACTTCTTGCACAAGAAGACTGAAACTGCATCTACCCTAACTGATCATGTCAGACAGCTGGATAAATTGATCAAAGATTCTGTTAAAATCATAATGAGTGATAATGGTACTGAGTTCAAGAATTCAGTCATGGAAGAGTTCTGCAAAGATCATGGAATCAAACAGGAATTTTCTGCACATGGGACTCCACAGCAAAATGTAGTTGTAGAAAGAAAGAACAGGACTCTCATTGAAGTTGCACGAACAATGCTTGATGAAGCAAAGCTACCAACCTATTTTTGGGCTGAAGCTGTGTAGACTGCTTATTTTACACAAAATGATACACTTATAAACAAGTATGGAAAAACACCATATGAGATGGTGAAGAAGAAGAAGCCAAATCTGAAATACTTTCATGTATTTGGTTGTAAGTGTTTTGTTCTTAAGACTCATCATGAACAACTGTCCAAATTTGATCTAAAAGCTGATAAATGAATTTTTGTTGGATATCCACTTTCCACGAAAGCCTTCAGAGTCTACAATTTGAGAACAAGAGTTGTCATGGAATCTATCAATATCTTTTTTGATGATAAGAAGATTACTGGACTTGAAGATTTCGATGATCATGATCAGCTGAGATTTGAGAATGAAGATTTAAATTCTGATTCTGGAAATTCTGATGACTTAAATCCTGATCCTGTAAGTTCTGATGTTGTTGATGAAAGAAGTGTGTCCTAAGTCCAATCATGTATGATAATTTAGGAATAACTTTTATGTAATCTGTTTTGATTTCATTGATATTAATAAAAGACTTGTTTTGGTTTTATTGCGGGCTTTATCTATTTAAGTGTTTAAATAAGATATACCATAGTTTAGAGTAAAGCCTTTTATGGATTATGATGAGATCATAATAATGAGACCTAAAAGATGATAACTCTGAACTTAAATATTTCCTGGTCGTAGGATTACTAACTGGTAATTAGTAATCCGCAAAGATCGGTACATACTATGCTTGCTTCATTATGAAGGATGTTTGTTCTCATAGACATTTGTGTGGTGACAATATAGCTAGTATGTAGGTGTTTATTATAGAACAAGTTCACTGAAAATGACTCACACCGCTGAACAACTGATGGAGTTCACTCACGTGTCAGCAGTTATTCACATAATGATAGTTGTACAAGTATCCTTAGACTTGAGGTCATCATAGTCATCTTGTGTACACTGAACTATGCTTTGGTTTAGTTCTTAGTCTCCAGGGACAATTATAAGGGCTCTACTGGGTATAGAAATTTGTACACGAAGATAGTTATATCGACTCGTGTATTTTTATTTTATTTTTAATATTTGGAAGTGTAATAAAAGTTTAAGTAAATAAATAAAGGTGTGTATTGATTTTGGCAGCAATTACTGATTGTTATTTAAATATTTATGATTTGTTAATATGTGGACTTGGAATTATGTGGTTTATTGGCGAGTTATATGATTTTATTTCGCTTGCAAAAGTGAATTTATGGTAATTTTAATTTCATAAATATTTGAGTTATCTTTAAAATTGGTTTTTCTAATTTTATAATCTCAATAATTATTTTTAGGAATTTATAAAAATTGAGAAATCAATATTTTGTTAACTATTCATTTTTTAAATGATTTTCTGAGTGTGTTAAATGCTAAAATCCATATTTAATTATGGGAATCTTTAAAAATTATAAAATTTATATTTTATTAAGTTCATATTATTTGGAGAATTTTAAAATTATTTTGGGAATTTTCAGGAATCGTTTTGTTATTTATTAAAAGGCGGGTATGCAGCGCAACCCAGAATTGTTTTAAAATTCTGAAACTTATGATTTAAATAATTTCGGAATATTTGTATCATATTAACTCTGTTAAGGCGATGTTCTGATTAATATTTATTTATAAATTGGACCCTTAAAAATAGATTAAAACAGCGTGTCGGGCTTGCAGTCAGTTAAAACGAATATAAAACGACACGTATCCAATGAAGCTGGACACGTGCCGTGCGTTGGTTAAGTCAGGAGGCTGAATAATCAAATTGGGAGAGGGGATAAACATCACTTTTCTTGTCTCTCTCTCTCCCGACTGTCTCTCAATTCTCTCTGTTCTCTCTCTCGAATACTTCGAGTTTGCTCGGTTTTTTTTCTTCTCGGCTATCATCTTCTTCCTTTTCGCTTCCCTGGGCTTCGTTCCTCTTACTGTTTCTTTCCGGCTTGTTTTTCCGGTGAGCCACCGCTGTGTTTTTCAGTTTGGCTTGGTTCAATTCTTGTTCAGTTGGTATATATATACATATATATACATGTGTGTGCTCTGTGTGTGCATATGTGCTGTGTTGTGTTTGCTGTGCTGTGTGTAGTGTGTGTGTGGGGGGCGGCGCGTGGCCGTGTGTGTGTCTGCGGTTGCTGCTCTGTGGTTTTCGGTTGGGCCTGTGTATTCGGGCCTTGGTTTTGTTGTTGGGCCTTACAGTTATGTTAACTGTTGGGCCTGTGGTTTGGATTTGGTGGGCTGTTTATGCTCTGTTGGGTTGGTTTATTACAGATTTTAATTTTTTTTTAAATTCCATTATTGTAGGGAATTATTGATTAATATTCGTGATATTAATTATTCGTGTTGGAAATGGTTTTAAAATATCGGTATAATTTATTTGGGAACCCGTAATATGTCGGGCGCCAATAAATTTTGCCGCCGTTGACGATGAACTTCGGCGAGTCAACGGTGGACGGTGATGACGATGTTCTGAGTCCTAAATTTTATAAATAAATAAAATGATTTTTCATAAAATATTTCCGGATTTAAATGATTAATTGTGATTGGTGTTGGGATATAAGTTGTATAAAAGGATGAAGTAATATGGTGAATTGTGTGATTGTTGACGTCAATTGCAATCGACGGGTAGTCCTATAAATAAATAAGATGCTGCCAAAATTTCCTAAAAATATGTTCGAAAATATATATTTATATGTTATCTTAACAATATTTCCGACTATATGACTATGTGATTATAGGTTATGTGTATAATAATAATACGAGTCGGGTTGTCGGATTTGGGTTATTAGGATTTGAGGATATCAAGCATGTCGGTATAACTAATTAGGGTATTTTGTAATTGTAGATCCCAATCGAGTCGTTCCAGGATCGAAATCAGCGTGAAAGCTATTAGGGTTTGTAAAGCGTTGCAAGGCAAGTACCCCTGACCATTCTTTTATGGTTCAGTGTATATGGATAGCTAAATGTTTTATTCTCGTAATGGAACAGAAATATTTTAAGTTACGTATTCCCCGTAGTTATAAAATCACCGTTTTCGAATTGTTTTGGGGAGAAGTAACTTCAAAAGGTACCTATCTCAAATGAAATGAATTGCGAAATGGATTTTATATGTGTGCTGGCTAAATAAATGATTTTAAAATGAGATTGGTACAAGTGTTTTGAAAACTGGATAAAACGGTCAGATATGGGATACATTGGGGCCAGAGTAGGCCTATTGAGGTGGCGTAAGAGGCTAATTTGGTTGCGCGCATTATAAAACCGATTAGTCCAGCAGGTCAGAGACCTAGCTAGTCTCTGAGTTCCGGAACAGGTAAATGGGATGGCAGTTAGAGCCGTCTAGTGTTGATAGCCTGATCAGCTGTCTTCACATATCCGCTATGTATCTGATTGGGATTTGTGAATTATATGAAAGCATGATTTATTGATACATCGGTTTTATAAAATGATTAGCATGCTAAAATTGGACTCTGGTATTACGCAGCACACTATATTGTTGTTTTCACAAAGCATGCTAATTAGTGTTATCCAGTTACTTTGATTATCATTATGAAATGTTGATATCATGATTACAGCTCTGTTCCCATTATTGTTACTTTACTGTTTTAATTTGTTATTCATATTTGGTACTGCTGAGCGATTATGCTCACCCTTGTAAACTGTTACGTATATTTCACAGATGCCTAGAAGATCTGTCAGACCGACCCGTGTTCCCGCCCCTTTTGGACCTGGCTCCTCTGAGGTAGTTTGTATCAGACCATGAGGTCTGAAGAGTTGCTGAATAAAGTTAGTGCGTCGTAGATAGTGAATAAAGAGTTTGTAATAATGAGAAACCTGAACTATACTTGAACCTGGATCGGATCTTGGTTCGGGGTCGAGTTAGTATATTTTAATAATAATTCTGTTGTTTATATTTTTGGTAATTGTGTTTAGTGACGTCAACTCCTGACCCCGGGGTTGAGGCCGTCACAGTTGGTATCAGAGCTACAGGTTCAAGTCCCTGATTCAGGTTAGGGATTGTGTCTAGTAAGTGATAACGTGAGTCTTTAAGTGTGAGTCAGCAACTCATATAGAGGAGCAAACCTTTAGAGTCAGTCGAGGGTTCCGACGGCGTTACCCTGACATCTATTAAATGTTTTGATAGAATTGCCTTGACCTGGTTGTGTCTTGTCTGTACACTATTATGTTGTCAGTGGCCTATTGTGATTTCGAGTTCTCCATTTTGGGCTTCTGATTCGGATAGCTCAGATACAGAGAAACCCCTTGATGCTGTTGTCGAGGAGACCCCTATGCCTCCTCCACCAGTTCCTTCTTATGTACCTCGAGACATTCCTGGATCTGGTCCTCGTCCCCGTTGGGTACGTAGGTCTGTGTCTGCTGTCAGGGATTTCCCTCCTGGCTGCGGTCCCAGTTCTTCCATGATGAGACCTCCGGCACCTCCTGTGGCCCCTAGTGGTATTTCTTCACCGATCCCTTATCATGTGCATAGGGCGGTGAATACTTCCTTTATCAGAGACCAGAGTCCAGAGTTTGCTGCCCAGTTGGACCAGGTACCTATTGCACCATTTCAGGGTATTTCTGCCCCTTCCCCTGAGGTGCAAGCCCGTGTGAGAGCACTGACCCAGATGGCTGTAGAGAGGGCTAGATCTGTTGACCGTTTCATTAGCTCAGAGTTTAGAGCTGTGCAGTATCAGGATCTAGTGAACTGGCTAGTGTTTGAGCTAGGTTCTATTGGTGGGAGTGGTAGAGACTAGACAGAGTTGAGTAGAGGGTTGCAGAGCTCAGAATTGACTTTTAGGAGTTCTGTGGTTATTTACTTTGTATATGTACATTATGTTGTGATAGTTTGTAGTAGGCGAGGCTGTTTTGACAGCCAATTTTGGTGTGTATTCGGATGGTTCTTTGTATTTGGATTTTCAGTTGTACTAGTTAGATTTTGTTGGTTACTGTAGTTCAGCTGCTTTATATTATCGTTCAGTTTTTTTTATATATTGTGTTGCTATTATTGTTGCTATTATTATTGTTGTTTCTGTTGCTGGCATTTTTAGATTATAATCATTCACTCAGGACGGATCCAATTATAATGGGGGATGAAAATATTGTCTTAGTGGCAACGCTCTCCTGATGCATAAATATAAACTGCTGGAGCAATCCGTTTTCTTATATATGACTATTATATTTCAGGAGATGCCACCAAAGAAAAATTCTCAGCCCAATAACGGATCTGCTGGGGATCCTTCCATGAGTGATTTGATGAACTTGTTGCGTCAGCAGACTGTACATCTGGCCCAACAGCAACAACAATTCCAGCAACAGCAGCAACAATTGCAACAGCAACAACAACAGCAACAACAACTCATACAGCAACAACAACAACAAATCCAACAGCAGCAACTACAAATCCAACAGCAGCATGAAATGAGAGGGGCAAATCAAGGTGTTAGTTTTAAGTCTTTTCAAGCAGTGAAGCCCCCAGAGTTTAAAGGAGAGGTAGATCCTGTTGCTGCCAGGATATAGTTAAAGGAAATGGAAAAGGCGTTTGCACTCACTAAGGTGAGTGAGGATTTAAAGACTGATTATGCTAGTTATTTTCTGAGAAATGATTCGAATTATTGGTGGGAATCTACGCGAGCCCTAGAAGGAGAAGGTCCAGTTCCCTGGGCCAGATTCACAGAACTATTTTTGGAAAAATACTTTCCAGCCTGTCTCTAAAGTCAAATGGAGATGGAATTTTTGGAGTTGAAACAAGGAAATAGTAGTGTTACGGAATATGAAGCGAAGTTTACGGAGTTGGCCCGTATAGCACCGGAATATGTAAGTTCAGAAGTTCAACGAGCGAAGCGGTTTCAACAAGGGTTGAAGCCAGAAATAAGAAGTGGAGTTGTAGCCTTATAACTCAAGACATATACTTCGGTAGTTCAGGCTGCCCTGGTGATAGAGAGTGATCAGAAGTTAGCTGCAAAGGAGCAGGGTGAGAAGAAGAGAAAATTTGAAAGTGGACCCGCTAGATCAGAATCAGGAATAGCGAGTCGGAAGTTTCAGCGTTGGTTCGGTAGGAATAAGAATAAAAAGTTTAAAGGGCAAAACTTTCCCCAAGTTAAGCCCGGTACAACATCAGTTAACTCTGCCCCGACGAGGATGAGTAAGCCAGTGGTTGATTGTAAGACGTGTGGGAAAAGGCACAGTGGACAGTGCCGAGAGAATGTTAATTGTTTTAAGTGTGGACAGAAAGGCCACTATTCCACGGAATGTAAGTTTGAGATTCAAGGAGTTACTTGTTTTAGTTACGGCAAAGTGGGACACATAGCTAGGAATTGCAAGTCAGTGACCCAAGGTAATGCGGGAAGGAGTGTGTCTCAAGAACCAGCAACCAGTACTGCGAGAGCTAGGACTTTTAAGATGACCCAGAAGTCTCCAGTTCATGACTCTGATGTGGTTGCAGGTACGCTTATTCTTAATTCCGTACCTGTTAACGTTTTGTTTGATTCGGGAGCGTCCAAATCTTTTATATCTGTGAGTTAAATGCAATTAATGCTAGAAGATTTAGATGAACCCTTAACTATAGAAGTGACTAATAAGGATAAAGTACTTGTAAAACAATTTTGTCCTAGTTGTTCCCTAGAGATTTCGGGGTATATGTTCCTTGTTGACTTAATACCCTTCGAGTTGGGAGACTTTGATGTTATTCTAGGTATGGATTGGTTGTCTCGATATAGGGCAAACATTGATTGTAAGAAAAAGAGAGTTGTTATGTGCACCTCAGATAATATAAGGATCAGTTACCAAGGGCAGAGGCGAGATAGGAAGTTTCTCTCAGTGATGCAAGCAAGAAAATTGCTGAGACAAGGATGTGAAGTGTACTTAGCTCATGTAGTGGATACGAAGAAAGAGACCCCTATTTTGGATGACGTCCCTGTAGTAAGAGAATTCCCTGATGTTTTTCCAGAAGAATTACCAGGATTGCCACCTGATCGTGAGATAAAGTTTTCCATTGATTTGATACTTGGAGCTGAACCAGTTTCTAAGGCTCCATACAGAATGGCCCCGATTGAAATGAAAGAATTGGCTAAGCAACTTCAGGAGTTATTGGATAAAGGAGTTATTCGACCTAGTGTTTCCCCGTGGGGTGCTCCAGTGTTATTTGTGAAGAAAAAGGATGGAAGTATGAGATTGTGTATTGATTACAGAGAGTTGAATAAGTTGACAATAAAGAATAAATATCCCTTGCCGCGGATCGATGACTTGTTTGACCAGCTTAAGGGAGCATGTTACTTTTCAAAGATTGATTTAAGGTCCGGCTACCACCAATTGAAGATAAAGCCCGAGGATATTCCCAAGACTGCATTTCGAACAAGGTATGGCCATTACGAGTTTCTAGTAATGTCATTTGGATTGACGAATGCGCCAACAGCTTTCATGGATTTGATGAATAGGGTATATAAGGAGTATCTGGATAAGTTTATTATTGTATTTATTGATGACATCCTCATATATTCGAAGAATCCAAAAGATCACACGGTGCATCTGCAGATTGCCCTTCAAAAGTTAAGAGAAAAGCAATTGTATGCTAAATTTTCTAAGTGTGAGTTTTGGTTGACGGAGGTACAGTTTCTTGGACATGTGGTGACTAAGGAAGGTATCAAAGTAGACCCGGTAAATATTGAAGCCGTATCAAAATGGGAGCAACCGAAGACACCCACGGAAATAAGAAGTTTTCTTGGATTAGCAGGATATTATCGAAGGTTTGTGAAGGATTTCTCAAAGATTGCATCCCCACTAACTAAGTTGACCAAGAAGAATGAGAAGTTTGTTTGGACGGAAAAGTGTGAAGAGAGTTTCCAGGAGTTAAAGCGAAGATTAGTGACGGCTCCAGTGTTAGCATTGCCAGATGAGACGGGAAACTTTGTAATTTATAGTGATGCTTCTCTGAAAGGATTGGGATGTGTGTTAATACAGCATGACAAAGTGATTGCGTATGCCTCTAGACAACTAAAGCCTCACGAACAAAAATATCCAGTTCATGACCTTGAATTGGCGGCTATAGTATTTGCTTTAAAGTTATGGCGTCACTACTTGTATGGAGAGAAATGCGATATTTACACCGATCATAAGAGCCTAAAGTACATATTCACGCAGAAAGATCTGAACATGAGACAGAGAAGGTGGTTGGAGTTGATTAAGGACTATGATTGTTCAATTAACTATCACCAGGTAAAGCCAATGTAGTGGCTGATGCCTTGAGTAGAAAGGAAAGGCTGAATATGATTAAGATTACGGAAGAGTTGGCGCAAGATTTAGAAAGAATGGAAATTGAAGTTCGAGTACCAAATGAAATTCAGGAGCAGCTATATGAAGTTACTTTCCAGCCAGCATTAATGGAAAAGATTAGAAGATGTCAAGAAGGAGTTATGGAGCAAGAGTTGGATACTTTGACAGGAGAAGAGTTGTGTACTCAAAAAGATAGTCAAGGTTTATATAGGTTTTCGTCCAGAGTATGGATTCCTGATGTAACAGAGTTGAAGAACGAAGTATTACAGGAAGCACATAACTCTAGGTTTTCTATCCATCCTGGTAGTACCAAGATGTACCAGGATTTGAAGAGAAATTTTTGGTGGCCAGGAATGAAGAAAGATATTGCCAATTGGGTAAGTAAATGTCACGTGTGTCAGACGGTGAAAGCAGAACATCAACGACCAAGTGGATTGTTACAATCTTTGGAGATTCCCCAATGGAAATGGGAAGACATTGCTATGGACTTTGTAGTAGGATTGCCAAAGACGAGAGCGAATCATGATGCTATTTGGGTAATCATTGATAGATTGACTAAGTCGGCGCATTTTCTTCCGATTAATGAAAGGTATTCATTGGAAAAAATTAGTTAAGTTATACTTGGATGAGATAGTTACCAAACATGGAGTTCCTGTTTCTATAGTGTCGGATCGAGACCCGAGATTTAATTCCAGGTTCTGGACTAAATTCCAAGAGTGCCTAGGAACGAAATTGAATATGAGCACTGCTTATCATCCTCAGACGGATGGCCAAAGTGAGAGGACAATTCAGACCATAGAGGATATGTTGAGAGTCTGTGTTCTAGATTTTAAGGGTAATTGGGATGATCACCTACCTTTAATTGAATTCTCATATAATAACAGCTACCATGCTAGTATAGGGATGCCACCTTATGAAGCTTTATATGGTCGAAAATGTAGGTCACCATTGTACTGGGACGAGGTAGGAGAAAAGAAAGTGTTAGGCCCTGAGTTGGTTCAGCAGACTAGAGATGCTATAGTGTTGATTCGGAAAAGATTGGAATCAGCTCAAGATAGACAAAGAAAATACGCAGATATGCATAGGAAATACATGAACTTTGAAATAGGAGCGTTGGTATTACTAAAGGTATCGCCTTAGAAAGGGTTAGTACGATTTGGTCAGAAAGGTAAACTTAGCCCTAGATTCATAGGACCCTTTGAGGTTTTGAAGAAAGTAGGAAAGGTCGCTTATGAGATAGCGTTACCACCGCAGTGGCAGCACATTCATAATGTGTTCCACGTGTCTATGTTGAAGCCCTATGTCCCTAATTCGAATCAAGTCATAGAATACGAACTGATTGAGCTTCAACCAGATTTGTCTTATATGGAACAACCGGTCCAAATTTTAGACCGTAAAGAACGAGTCCTTAGGAATAAATCGATTCCTATAGTAAAAGTTTTGTGGAAGAATCCTCGAGTAGAAGAGTCTACTTGGGTAATCATTTGTTTAGCTGAGTCAGATTCTGGGGACAGAATCTTTTTAAGGGGGAAAGAATATAACGACTCGTGTATTTTTATTTTATTTTTAATATTTGGAAGTGTAATAAAAGTTTAAGTAAATAAATAAAGGTGTGTATTGATTTTGGCAGCAGTTACTGATTGTTATTTAAATATTTATGATTTGTTAATATGTGGACTTGGAATTATGTAGTTTATTGGCGAGTTATATGATTTTATTTCGCTTGCAAAAGTGAATTTATGGTAATTTTAATTTCATAAATATTTGAGTTGTCTTTAAAATTGGTTTTTCTAATTTTATAATCTCAATAATTATTTTTAGGACTTTATAAAAATTGAGAAATCAATATTTTGTTAACTATTCATTTTTAAATGATTTTCTGAGTGTGTTAAATGCTAAAATCTATATTTAATTATGGGAATCTTTAAAAATTATAAAATTTATATTTTATTAAGTTCATATTATTCGGAGAATTTTAAAATTATTTTGGGAATTTTCAGGAATCGTTTCATGCGCGCGTCGTTTTGTTATTTATTAAAAAGCGGGTATGCAGCGCAACCCAGAATTGTTTTAAAATTCTGAAACTTATGATTTAAATAATTTCGGAATATTTGTATCATATTAACTCTGTTAAGGCGATGTTCTGATTAATATTTATTTATAAATTGGACCCTTAAAAATAGATTAAAACAGCGTGTCGGGCCTGCAGTCAGTTAAAACGAAAATAAAACGACACGTATCCAACGAAGTTGGACACGTGCCGTGCGTTGGTTAAGTCAGGAGGCTGAATAATCAAATTGGGAGAGGGGATAAACATCACTTTTCTTGTCTCTCTCTCCCGACTGTCTCTCAATTCTCTCTGTTCTCTCTCTCGAATACTTCGAGTTTGCTCGGTTTTTTTTCTTCTCGGCTATCATCTTCTTCCTTTTCGCTTCCCTGGGCTTCGTTCCTCTTACTGTTTCTTTCCGGCTTGTTTTTCCGGTGAGCCGCCGTTGTGTTTTTCAGTTTGGCTTGGTTCAATTCTTGCTCAGTTGGTATACATATACATATATATATATATATGTGTGCTCTATGTGTGCATATGTGTTGTGTTGTGTGTACTGTGCTGTGTGCAGTGTGTGTGGGGGGGCGGCGTGTGGCCGTGTGTGTGTCTGCGGTTGCTGCTCTGTGGTTTTCGGTTGGGCCTGTGTATTCGGGCCTTGGTTTTGTTGTTGGGCCTTACAGTTATGTTAACTGTTGGGCTTGTGGTTTGGATTTGGTGGGCTGTTTATGCTCTGTTGGGTTGGTTTATTACATATTTTAATTTTGTTTAAATTCCATTATTGCAGGGAATTATTGAATAATATTCGTGATATTAATTATTCATGTTGGAAATGGTTTTAAAATATCGGTATAATTTATTTGGGAACCCGTAATATGTCGGGCGCCAATAAATTGTGCCGCCGTTGACGATGAACTTCGGCGAGTCAACGGTGGACGGTGATGACGATGTTCTGAGTCCTAAATTTTATAAATAAATAAAATGATTTTTCATAAAATATTTCCGGATTTAAATGATTAATTGTGATTGGTGTTGGGATGTAAGTTGTATAAAAGGACAAAGTAATATGGTGAATTGTGTGATTGTTGACGTCGATTGCAATCGACCGGTAGTCCTATAAATAAATAAGATGCTGCCAAAATTTCCTAAAAATATGTTCGAAAATATATATTTATATGTTATCTTAACAATATTTCCGACTATATGACTATGTGATTACAGGTTATGTGTATAATAATAATACGAGTCGGGTTGTCGGATTTGGGTTATTAGGATTTGAGGATATCAAGCATGTCGGTATAACTAATTAGGGTATTTTGTAATTGTAGATCCCAATCGAGTCGTTCCAGGATCGAAATCAGCGTGAAAGCTATTAGGGTTTGTAAAGCATTGCAAGGCAAGTACCCCTGGCCATTCTTTTATGGTTCAGTGTATATGGATAGCTAAATGTTTTATTCTCGTAATGGAACAGAAACATTTTAAGTTACGTATTCCCCGTAGTTATAAAATCACCGTTTTCGAATTGTTTTCAGGAGAAGTAACTTCAAAAGGTACCTATCTCAAATGAAATGAATTGTAAAACGGATTTTATATGTGTGCTGGCTAATTAAATGATTTTGAAAATGAGATGGGTACAAGTGTTTTGAAAACTGGATAAAACGGTCAGATATGGGATACATTGGGGCCAGAGTAGGCCTATTGAGGTGGCGTAAGAGGCTAATTTGGTTGCGCGCATTATAAAATCGATTACTCCAGCAGGTCAGAGACCTAGCTAGTCTCTGAGTTCCGGAACAGGTAAATGGGATGGCAGTTAGAGCCGTCTGGTGTTGATAGCCTGATCAGCTGTCTTCACATATCCGCTATGTATCTGATTGGGATTTGTGAATTATATGAAAGCATGATTTATTGATACAGCGGTTTTATAAAATGATTAGCATGCTAAAATTGGACTCTGGTATTACGCAGCACACTATATTGTTGTTTTCACAAAGCATGCTAATTAGTGTTATCCAGTTACTTTGATTATCATTATGAAATGTTGATATCGTGATTACAGCTCTGTTCCCATTATTGTTACTTTACTGTTTTAATTTATTATTCATATTTGGTACTGCTGAGCGATTATGCTCACCCTTGCAAACTGTTACGTATATTTCGCAGATGCCTAGAAGATCTGTCAGACCGACCCGTGTTCCCGCCCCTTCTGGACCTGGCTCCTCTGAGGTAGTTTATATCAGACTATGAGGTCTGAAGAGTTGCTGAATAAAGTTAGTTCGTCGTAGATAGTGAATAAAGAGTTTGTAATAATGAGAAACCTGAATTATACTTGAACCTGGATCGGATCTTGGTTCGGGGTCGAGTTAGTATATTTTAATAATTATTTTGTTGTTTATATTTTTGGTAATTGTATTTAGTGACGTCAACTCCTGACCCCGGGGTTGAGGCCGTCACAATAGTGTATGATCAATAAGGAACTACCCCTTCCAGTGAAGGAAGAGAATGTTCAATGCTGATCCACTTATGCTAGTTCAGGAATCTCTGGCCAGAGTGAATGAAATTAGAAAGGAGTTTCTAATTTACATTAATTAGAACTAAGTATAGTGAATGGGAAAGCATATGATTAAATAAGATAGGCTTGACACAAGTTTCATGCCTTATATTTAATCGTGACATTGCAGGGTAGAAGGAATTGATTGTACGGTAACTATTCACTGAATGGGTTCTTGGTATTCTAAGCAGTGAATTCGTATTATCCGGATAGTCGCGATATGCTGAGAAGTATCCCTCACGATGTAGAATAAATATGATTAATTAATTAATCATATTTAATGAATTAGAGAATTTATATAAATAATGATATAATAGTTTTATTATTATTTATTTCTACCAACGGCTTAATATTGAACCTACAGGGTCACACCATAAAAGAGAATAATTTAATGGTGGAGGAATTAATTAATAATGGCTGATAATTATTTATTTATGTAATAAATAATTAATAGGCAAATTTAATAATTAATTAAATGAGATTTAATTGATTATAAATTAATTAAGAAAAAATCCTTAATATTATCAATTAAGAATTTAATTTTTGGAAATTAAATCAAGTGAGAGAATTATTTCTAAATTGTTTAGAAAAAGGATTAATAATTAAAAGGTGTTTTAATTATTAGTTAATTGGTTAATAAGAATAAAGGGTTAATAATAATATTTTATGGCAAAATTTTCAGCTGAAAATTTTGCCTATAAATATACTATTATAAACCCTATTTTTGCCTTAAACCAAAAAGTCAAGAAAACCATAATTCTCCCACCCTTTCCTCCTCTATTATATTGATCTCTTGGTGGATACCGGTGGAGTGCTTCACACTTGAGGAGCAGCTGCTAGGGATCTCCGCTCGTCATTCTTGGATCGCTTTTAAGAGTTAGAAACGATCCCATATGATTTAATCACGATTTGTATGCCTTTATTTGGATTTTATATCCAGAAAAATATTTTACCATACTTCCGTGATGTATAAAATCGTACAATGGTATCAGAGCTTAGGTTGTATGCATATAGATATGTGATAAAAATTTCAGAATTTTATGATCTTGTATGAATTTATTATGATTTGTGCAAGTTATATCATGGATTAATTATGATTGTTTAGAAATTGTTTCTCAAAATTGTTTTGACTGTAGAGCTGGGTTCTACAAGTATTGTAGATCGTCTGGGTATTTTTTCATAATTTTCTGATGTATGGATTAATTATTATGATTTTTTGAAGTTGTTTTAATTAAAATTCTTAATTAAATATGTATATATATTTGCAATCTGTTGTATATATATATATATATATATATATTTGCTGCTGAGTTTGAAGAGAAGACATCACTGATGTTGATGGAGGAAAGGCCTCCAATGTGGTGTACGGCGGCGACTATTTAAAAAAAAAATATCACCAACTGTCAGGAATAGGGGAAGGGCCGCGCGGGTGGCTAGCGCGCGTGGGGCTCACGCGCTCCTGTGTCACGCGCGGTCAACGGTCAGGGCTTGTGCTGACGTCAGCTCAGCATTTGGGGCGCGTGAGGCGTGTGTGCGCGTGAGGCGTGTGTGCGCGTGGGGGCGCGTGAATGACTGTCAGACACACGCTTGACAGCGCGTGTGCGCGCGGGGGCGCATGGCAGAGCTTCTCGGGGCGCATGAGGGCGCGTGGATGGTCAGATTGGGGCGTGCTTGGTGCCGTTGGGTTCGTTTTTTCGAGACGCATCTAATGGTATATTATATTGTATTTTCTGAAATTATTTTGGACTGTTTATAGCTAACAGTAGTGTATTAAAGTTGTTTTTAACTGTTTTAATTACTTTTAAATGCTTCATGTGATACATAGAGATGTATAATGCTTAGACTAATATGCTACATGATTTAACATGCCTACCTTTATGTTTATTCATGCTTATATATGTGATATATGCTTAACTTATCATGCGATGATAGATTTAGGTGAACTTAATTAGCATAAGGCGTATATTAGACAATCTAGTATAGTGAAATTGTTTCATGACCTTAATATAAATATTATGAATATAATCATGAGATTCTTGTGTTTATGAAACACATAATTGAATATGAATTTTCTATATTGAGAGAAAGGATGATTCTGTCAACAACATATTTCTATCTGTAAGAAAGGGGTATTAAGTGACGCCTCTTGACAATGCTCCCCCCGATCTGGGAATCATCTGATTATCGATTATTGATTTGAAATATTTAATTTAAAAGGAAGAATCTTTTTATAATATGAGTATGATTGTAAAGTAATATAATCCCTCTAAAATTAAATAATATCAAGTAGTAATTGGCCAATGACACAACGGGCTTGTGTCGGTCAAAGCCTTCCAATATGGTAGAAAGTAGTTCTTATTTTTGAATCATTGTCATTTCGTGCTACAACCGAGGGGTTTGATTTTGAAATAAGAAATACTTGTCTATTACATAGAGATGTGTGCATTGAATTAGAATCTAAAGGTCGTTACGTGCTGCAGCCGTGGGCCGTTGGAAATTGATTCAATTGTACGAAATGTTGGGTTAAACTTGACTTAGAATATTGAGTCTGTCGTGCTACAGCCGTGACTCAATTATTCAAGAGGCTAAAGTTTTATTAGGGAATAACATAAGATGTAATTGACAAGAGTTGTCTGCCTATTGAATATCACATGACGTTTCGTGCTACAGCCGAGGTTGTGTGATGGAATGTAGGATCCCTATTCCCACTAGCATTATGAATGCTTAATTTTTCACTTAAGGGGGTTATATAATTTAGATAAACTAGTGGGAGCCACTTATGAATAAAGACCCGATTCATATAGTGTTTTGAAATGAAATTGAATATTTTCTAAGTGTTGTTATGTGTTCATCGTTTACAGATTTACTATATACGTTATGTCTTCTACACTATCACTCTGAAGTATACTAGATGCTCACAAGTTGACTGGTCATATTTTGCTGACTGGCTTCGAAACTTGAGAATTGTTCTCAGGGTTGAGAAGCTGGAATATGTGTTTGACTCGCCTAAGCCTACTGAACCTGCTAGCGATGCACATAATGATGAACATGTTGTGTATCGTAAGTGGATAGATGATGCAAATGTTGCTCAATGCATCATGCTAGCTTCCATGAACATTGAGCTACAGAAGCAGCATGAGCATATGGATGCTCACACTATCCTTATGCATCTACAAGAGTTGTATGATGTGGCAGGGATGACAGCTCGATATGAGATATCGAAGGAGCTGTTAGGTTGTAGGATGTCTGAGGGATCATCTGTAAATGACCATGTACTTAAGATGATCAATTTGATTGAACGTCTTGGACAACTTGGTTTTGCCATGGATGGGGAGCTGAGCCAAGACTTGGTCTTGCAATAACTTCTGAGTTCGTTCTCGCACTTTGTTGTGAACTTTCACATGAATAAGCTGGATGTTAGCCTTCCTGAACTCCACAACATGTTGAAGACTGCGGAATCGAATTTTCCCCCTAAGAAGAGTTCTGTTCTTCTAATTGGTGAAGGTTCCAATCCTAAGAAAAGGAAGAAGAACCCTTCCAAGAAGAAGAAAGTAGGTGAGAAAAAGCCGGTTCCACCAAAAGCTGAAGACCCCAAGAGCAAAGCTGTTTGCTTTCACTGTAACAAGGTGGGGCACTGGAAGAGGAACTGCAAGGTTTACCTTGCATAATTGAAGAAGAAGAAGAAGAAGGGTAGTGAGATTACCGCTTCTGATTCAGGTATGTTCATGATCGAAGTTAATATGTCACTAAGTCAAATTTCTACTTGGGTATTAGATACCGCCTGTGGTTCTCATATTTGCAATTCGTTACAGGGACTAAAGGGAAGTAGGACTCTTGAGGAAGAGGAGGCGATTCTACGGATGGGAAATGGAGCAAGAGTTGATGTTGAAGCTGTAGGATCATTTCATTTACATATGCCTACGGGCAAGACTATTGTTTTAAATAATTGTTATTTTATTCCCTCGATTGTGAGGAATATTATTTCTATTCCCATGTTAGACTTGGCTGGTTTTTTATTTGTTATTCAGAATAATAAATGTTCAATTCTTAGAGATAACGTTCTTTATGGAAGTGGTGTTCTAAATAATGGTCTGTATGTATGTGACGTAGAGCATAATTTACTACAAATTGAACATAATAATAAAAGAAAAAGGGATGATGAAAATCTCACTTTCTTGTGGCACTACAGACTTGGTCATATTAGTGAAAATAGACCGTGAACATTGCATAAGGAAGGGGTACTTAACCCCTTTGATTTTGAATCATATCCTACATGCGAGTCTTGTCTATTTGGTAAAATGACCAAATCTCCATTTAGTGGATATGGAGAGAGGGCTGCAGATTTTCTAGGATTTGTACACACAGATGTATGTAGACCAATGTCTACGCAAGCCATGGGTGGATTTTCATACTTCATTACTTTCATAGATGATCGATCTAGATTCAGATATGTGTATTTGATGAAACACAAGTCTAAAGCCTTTGAAAAGTTCAAAGAATATAAGTATGAAGTGGAGAAACAAACCAAACATAGTATTATAACTCTTCGACCAGATCGAGGTGGTGAATACTTGAATGGAGAGTTTCTAGCTTATCTCAAAGAAAATAATATAGTCTCCTAGTGGACTCCTCCATATACTCCACAGTTGAATGGGGTATCTGAAAGGAGAAATCGAACTTTGTTAGACATGGTTCGGTCTATGATGAGCTATGCGAATCTTCCAGTATTCCTATGGGGTTATGCATTGGAAACCTCAGCATATTTACTGAATAAGGTGCCTTCCAAATCTGTTCCACAAACTCCATATGAGATATGAAAAGAAAGGAAACCGAGTCTTAAACACGTTAAGATTTGGGGATGTCCAGCTTATGTCAAGAAAGTTGACCCAGATAAGCTGGAATCTCGATCCGTAAAATGTAATTTTGTGGGATATCCTAAAGAGACTTTTGGATATTACTTTTACACCGATCATCGGGTGTTTGTCTCCAGACATGCTACCTTCTTGGAAAAGCAGTTTATCCTTGAAGGAAACAGTGGGAGCAAAATTAAACTTGATGAAGTTCAAGAAGCACAAACTACTACGGATCAAGTGGAAACACCTGCTCAGACTGAACAACCTTCTGTGGAACAGCCCATGCGTAGGTCAGGGAGAGTGTCTCGCCAACCTGAGAGGTATTATGGCCTTGTCATTGAGAATGACAATGAGTTGTCAATCATTGATGATGATGACCCTGTGACCTATAATGAGGCTATGAGTAGTGTTGACTCAGAGAAATGGCATAGTGCCATGAAATCCGAAATGGAATCTATGTATACCAACCAAGTATGGACTTTGGTTGAAGCACCTGAGGGTGTGAAGCCTATTAAGTGCAAATGGGTATACAAGAGAAAGATTGGAGCAGATGGCCAGGTGGAGACCTATAAGGCCAGGTTCGTGGTAAAAGGATTCAGACAAAGGCAAGGGATTGACTTTGATGAAACTTTCTCGCCTGGTACCCTGTTAAAATCAATTCGGATTTTGCTTGCGATTGCTGTTTACTACAACTATGAGATCTGGAAAATGGACGTGAAAACGCCCTTCCTCAATGGGGAACTTGAAGAGGAAGTGTATATGACACAGCCAGAGGGTTTTCTTTCCAAGGGAAATGAACACCTAGTGTGTAAGCTGCTGCGAACCATATATGGTTTAAGGCAAGCTTCTCGTAGATGGAACATCCGTTTTGATGAGACAATCAAAGAGTTTGGTTTCATCAAAAACATAGATGAACCATATTCTACAAGAAGGTTAGTGGGAGCGCGGTAACATTTCTTGTATTATATGTGGATGACATACTTCTTATAGGAAATGTTGTGTGACGCTTTCATCTGATTAGGGAGATTGTTGAAAGAGGAGATGTCAACGTTAAGAGAGTTGACACACATAACAACATAGCAGACCCTTTCACAAATCCACTTTCTCAAAGTCACTTTGATCATCATAAAGACAAGATGGGTATTAGATACCAGAGTGATTGGCTTTAGTACAAGTGGGAGATTGAAAGAAGTGTGTCCTAAGTCCAATCATGTGTGATGATTTAGGAATAACTTTTATATAATCTATTTCGATTTCATTGATATTAATAAAAGACTTGTTTTGGTTTTATTGGGGGCTTTATCTATTTAAGTGTTTAAATAAGATATACCATAGTTTAGAGTAAAGCCTTTTATGGATTATGATGAGATCATAATAATGAGACCAAAAAGATGACAACTCTGAACTTAAATATTTCCAGGTCATAGGATTACTAACTGGTAATTAGTAATCCGCAAAGATCGGTACATACTATGATTGCTTCATTATGAAGGATGTTTGTTCTCATAGACATTTGTGTGGTGACACTATAGCTAGTATGTGGGTGCTTATTATAGAATAAGTTCACTGAACATGACTCTCACAGCTGAACAACTTTTGGAGTTCACTCACGTGTCAGTAGTTGTTCACATAGTGATAGTTGTACAAGTATCCTTAGACTTGAGGTCATCATAGTCATCTTGTGTACACTGAACTATGCTTTGGTTTAGTTCTTAGTCTCCAGGGACAATTATAAGGGCTCTACTGGGTATAGGAATTTGTACATGAAGATAGTGTATGATCAATAAAAGATCTACCCCTTCCAGTGAAGGAAGAGAATGTTCAATGTTGATCCACTTATGCTAGTTCAGGAATCTCTGGCCAGAGTGAATTAAATTAGAAAGGAGTTTCTAATTTACATTAATTAGAACTAAGCATAGTGAATGGGAAAGCATATGATTAAATAAGATAGGCTTGACACAAGTTTCATGCCTTATATTTAATCGTGACATTGCAGGTAGAAGGAATTGATTGTACGGTAACTATTTACTGAATGGGTTCTTGGTATTCTAAGCAGTGAATTCGTATTATCCGGATAGTCGCCATATGCTGAGAAGTATCCCTCACGATGTAGAATAAATATGATTAATTAATTAATCATATTTAATGAATTAGAGAATTTATATAAATAATGATAAAATAGTTTTATTATTATTTATTTCTACTACCGGCTTAATATTGAACCTACAGGGTCACACCATAAAAGAGAATGATTTAATGGTGGAGGAATTAATTAATAATGGCTGATACTTATTTATTTATGTAATAAATAATTAATTGGAAAATTCAATAATTGATTAAATGAGATTTAATTGATTATAAATTAATTAAGAAAAAGTTCTTAATATTATTAATTAAGAATTTAATTTTTGGAAACTAAATCAAGTGAGAGAATTATTTCTAAAGTGTTTAGAAAAAGGATTAATAATTAAAAGGTGTTTTAATTATTAGTTAATTGGTTAATAAGAATAAAGGGTTAATAATAATAATATTTTATGGGAAAATTTTCAGCTGAAAATTTTGCCTATAAATATACTATTATAAATCCTATTTTTGCCTTAACCCAAAAAGTCAAGAAAACCCTAATTCTCCCACCCCTTCCTCCTCCATTACATTGATCTCTTGGTGGATACCGGTGGAGTGCTTCACACTTGAGGAGCAGCTGCTAGGGATCTCTACTCGTTGTTCTTGGATCACTTTTAAAGGTTAGAAATGATCCCATATGATTTAATCACGATTTGTATGCCTTTATTTGGATTTTATATCAAGAAAATTGTTTTGCCATGCTTCCGTGATGTATAAAATCCTACAGTTGAAACTGTGGTAACAACTCCAAAGGAAAATGCACCTGTCCAGGGGGAGCAAGCTGAAGATACTACCACATCTCAAGACTCTCAAGAAGCATCAAAACCTGTCACTGGTTCTTCAAGTTCTGATTCATCTAGTTCTGATGGGCCAAATTCTGATAATTCTGGAAGCTCTGATTCTTCAACTCCTGAAAAATCAAATTCAATTTCTGAAGTCTCAGAGAGCATAACTACAGGGGGAGCATCAGATAATGCTGATGGAGACAGCATGGATCATGGGGGAGGATCCAGTTCTAGAGATCAATTTACATCCGTGAGGAAATGGACTAAAGCACATACAACTGATCTAATCATTGGAGATCCTGAAGCAGATGTCAGAACTAGAATTGCAACTACAAATGAATGTCTCCATCATTCTTTTCTATCTCAGACTGAACCAAAGAAAGTGGAAGAAACTCTTCAAGATGCTGATTGGGTGCAAGCAATGCAGGAAGAGTTAAATGAATTTGAAAGAAATAAAGTCTGGACCTTAGTGCCAAGACCAAAGAACAGATCAGTTGTTGGTACAAAATGGGTGTTCAGAAACAAAACTGACAGTGATGATATAATTACAAGGAATAAAGCAAGACTGGTTGCTAAAGGCTACTCTCAACAGGAGGGTATTGATTATGATGAAACATTTGCACCCGTTGCTAGATTGGAAGCCATAAGGATCTTTTTGGCTTATGTTGCTCACAAGAAGTTTAAAGTCTTTCAAATGGATGTAAAAAGTGCTTTTCTCAATGGAGAATTCGATGAAGAGGTATATGTTGAACAACCTCCAGGCTTTGTAGATCCTAAATTTCCCAATCATGTCTACAAGCTTGACAAAGCACTTTATGGCCTTAAGCAAGCTCCAAGAGCATGGTATGAGACTTTAGCTCAATTCCTTCTGGAAAGTGGATTTCATAGAGGCACAATTGACAAGACTTTATTCTACCTCAACCATGGAAAGGACTTACTTTTGGTACAGATATATGTTGATGATATCATATTTGGTTCTACTAATTCCAAACTGTGTGTGAAGTTTGCAAAGCTAATGCAGTCAAGATATCAAATGAGTATGATGGGAGAACTCAGCTATTTTCTGGGCCTTCAAGTCAAGCAAACTATAGAAGGCACTTTTATCTGTCAATCCAAGTATACCAGAAATTTACTGAAGAAATTTGGAATGCAAGATTATTCAACTGCATCCACTCCCATGGCCACTGCAACCAAGTTAGATAAGGATACTGGTAAATTAGTAGATATTACTAACTACAGAGATATGATTGGCTCCTTACTCTATCTAACTGCAAGTAGACCTGATATCATGTATGCTACCTGTCTTTGTGCAAGATTTCAGGCTGATCCAAGAGAACCTCACTTATTAGCTGTGAAAAGAATTTTCAAGTACCTTAAGGGTACAGCTGATCTAGGTTGTGGTATCGTAGGGAATCAGATTTTAAGCTAATTGGTTACTCAGATGCAGATTTTGCAGGATGCAAAATAGACAGGAAAAGCACTAGTGGAAGCTACCAATTTCTTGGAGGCAGATTGGTTTCTTGGTTTAGCAAGAAACAAAAGTCAATTTCCACATCAACTGCAGAAGCAGAATATATTACTGCAGGGAGCTGTTGTGCACAAATTCTTTGGATGAAGAATCAGTTACTGGATTATGGGTTATAATTTTCTAAAATCCCTATTTACTGTGATAATCAAAGTGCTATTTCTATGACAGGTAATCTAGTTCAACACTCAATGACAAAGCACATCAGCATAAGGTACCATTTTATAAGGGAACATGTGGATGAAGGTACAGTGGAATTGCATTTTGTTCCAACAGATCAACAGCTAGCAGGTATCTTAACAAAACCACTATGTGAAGCTACTTTTATAAGATTGGTAAATGAACTTGGAATGGTTTCAGTTTCTTTCTCTAAATCTGCTTAGTTTTTGTTCTCATGCATCAGACTTTATGATCAGTGTTTACAGATTGTATTATCTATATGTAATCTGTGCTTAATTTGAAAATTCATTAAATGCTGATTGTTATCTAATACGGATTTTTATACTCTGATAAGTGTTTTGAATGTTCTGTGACTATTCAATCTAATGAGGATAATTGTGCTAGATCCTGACCTAGTAGTCTTTAACATACTAGAAATCCCATGTTTGAACTAGTTGTTTATGTGGAAACTCATTAACACAAGCAGATTCTGATTTTGAGCTTAGTCAAGTTTACTTTGTGTATCTTATTACTAAGTCACAAACTAGATTCTTGTTTCTTATCTGTCAAATTCTGTTGTGAGTAAATCTTAAGAATGAACTAAGTGATGATAAGCCTCACTTATAAAAAGAAAAGAAAAGCAAAGAAAAGAATAAAAGTCAGGTACTCCATTGAGATCTAGAGTAAAAATGTGGAAGGGAATATCCAAGTGCATTGCTAGTATTAAGTAATATGCATTAGAAAAGAAAAAAAAATCTTGGTGACTTTTCACACTCTATGATTACTGGAGAAATACTCTGATTACAGCATAAATTCTGATAAGCAGTCGTGACTCACTTACACTGAGAAGCCACTGTAAAAAGGAATTTCAAAAGATGCATAAAATGAGCACAAACAGTTGAGGACTCATGCATAAAGTTGTTCTATAGTAGACATCATGACTGATGACAGATATTAAGCATTTTTCTGAGATATGCCTTATTTCTAAGATGTACTGAAGTTGATCAGACTTTAATCTCTATCTGATATTTTGCTGAATGCACACACTTTCACTCCATATGAATGATGAAAATTACTGTGGTGATTAAGTTGTTTTTGACAAACAGTTAAGTGTCATTTGCATAATTTCTGAGGACAAGTTCTGATGAAAGTTCTGATGATTAAACTCTGAAGAAAACAAGTCAGTATTTGTATGAAAAATCACAGAAAAAGATATTCACTTTTTGAGTACAGAAGCCATATTCTGATGACTGTTAAAATCTAGTATAAGTTAAGTTCTGATATTAAATCCTGATGAAATCTTTGATGCTTACGTGGCATTTTTCTTTACTCGACTTATTTATGGTAAAATCTGAAACAGTCATATTTACATCAGAATAAATTTGGGTAAGATAAAAACAGTCATAATCATTATGGGTTAGTGGTTAACGTGTATGTCTTGAAAAACTACATGTGCACAGTAATTGTTAATTATTTCCCGTGCCCATTAACTCTTCCTTTAGATCGTTTACTGACTGTTATTATTACACACCAGTCTAGGGAGTCGAGGGATCATTAGTTTTACTTGTAATTGTTAACCAACCCTCGCGTCCTTTGGTATTCCATTGCCTATTTAAATGACTGATCATTCATCAGTAAAATCATATCTTTTCATTTCTCTCAAACAATGGCACACTATAGTTGGTTTTACTACTATGGTACAGAAACTGTGACCATTTTTCGAAATGGAATTCCGACTCTATATCCTATCAAAAGCATTCCATTCGACATCTGGATTCAACTTCCAAGAAACATTAAAAATGATCTGATGACTTTCCAAAGAGAAGTTCAACTTCATATTCTTAAACAGCAGGAGCAAATCATTCGTCTTACAGTTCTCTTTGTTGAAAGTAGGAAGAAGACTTAATTGTCATCCATTCATTTCTCTTCACTGTCAGCTTTGTCAGTCTTCTTAGACTAGGACTAAGGCTGTTGATGTTAAGAATCTTAGAATAAGACTATCTTGTAATTTTTGCATGTAATTGATAAATTTCATGACATGTACTCATCTGATATATTAATGAAATTTCATTTAAATTGCAAGATTTGGTCTTTGTTTCTCAAATTATGTGACTGTGCATGTCTTAATTGCAATTTGTTAATCTTTACTTCATCGATTTTTAACTTTATCCTGTGATGAATATTTTGATTCAATAATGGTCAATAATAAATTTTGATGATTTGAGGAAATAATTGAAGCACGAGTTCATACATCTGAACCTGTGATAGTTGAAGTTGAGAATGTTACTTCTCAGAAAGAGAAAGCAGCTCAAAGTTCTGATACTTTGAAAAGGAAATCTGTAAATTCTGATGTTGTTGAAGCAACTCCTTCATTGGCAAGGAGATTGAAGAAAATGAAGGCAAGGAGGTATTTGGCTAAGGCTATATCAGAAGACACTGAAGAAGCTGAGGAAGGGGATCATGAATCTCTGATCTCACAAGAACCAATTATCATTGAAGCCCTTCCAGCTCAAGCCAAAGATAATGCTAATGACACAGTTGTTACCCATCCTGTCTCTCCTATTAAAGCTACAGATGATGCTAAAGAACAAACTGATAATTCTAAAATAGATATTCATAATTTGAATATACCTAAAGTTCTTTATCTGGAAGCTCTATCTACATCAAAGACACCAGCTCTGGAGATAAATTCTGCTGATCAGAATTTAGACGATGTTATTCCTGAATCTCCAGTTGCTTCACACACTGTTGAGCTATCAGAACAGAATGAGTCTTTCTCAAGTTCTAATGACAGTGTTTCTGTTGAGACTCCAGTACCTACTCTGGGCAAGGAAGAATTGGTGAAGAAATTTGTTGAAAAGGAAGCACCAATTCCTTGGGAGGATACTCACAGAGGTGTTAAGTGGACCAAGAAGTGGAATGAATCAGATTTTATTCCATGTTCTAAAATTCTGACAGAACATATTGCAAAAGCTGATGAGTTGCTTACAAATGCTGATTTCAAGACACAACTCAAGATCACAGCTCTGTCTACAAAACATCTTCAAGGTCTACATACTTCTACTCATGAAAAGGTTGATACACTCAGGGAACAAGCTGATAAATTCAATCTACAGATCAAGCTTGACAAGAACAGGTATATCAGACCTATTTCTGAAAAGGTTGCAGCCATTGAGAAAACTCAAGAGAAGCAACAAGCCCAAATTGCTGAGGTTATGGATAATCAAGCTTCTCAGAAAGCTCAATTGGATGAAATCCAATCTTCAGTTGAACTTCTTCTTTCTCTCTTACTTCCTGATGATGCCAAAAAGGGGGAGAAGGTAGTTATGTCCAAATGCTCACCTACTCAAGAAATGAAGAAAAAGAATGATAAAGGTGATGACCAGGGAAACTCTGAAAAGAGCAGAGGTCAAAGAAAAGTTCAAGCAAAATCTTCTATTCAGAACAAGTCAAGTTATGATGTTGTGAATGCTCAAAGATTGAAGTCAAGTGGTGATAAGCAAAGTCTGATGTCAAGTTCTGATATTCTGATTCAGTCAGGATCTGAAGACTCTCAGAAGTTCTTGCAAACTCTGAAGTTAAAGGGGAAGCGGGCTACTATTTATTATATAGATCCTAAAATCCAGAAACTTGATGAGGAGATAGCAAGAAGATTATTTCTGAAACACAATCCAGGAATGGATTTAGAAACTCTCAAGGAGGAAGAAGCTAGATTTGCTGCTGAGAAGACAAATCCTAAGTCTAAAGCTTCTGATGCAAAGAAACCTCCAAGGCCTAAGGAAATAGGCATTGTGATCAAGGAAAAGTCAAATTTTGAAACTTCAAAGGTCAAAACTAGATCATAGACTAAGAGTCCAAAGACAAAGGAAAACGAAAAATTTATGAACCAACCAAGTCACTGGACTTGAAAACTTCTCAAGCTCTGATGAAACCAGTGTGTAAAATGGTTCAAGTAACTGATGATAATCTTGTTGAAGATGAAACTGTTCAAATTCTGAAAAGAAGAAAGATAATTGAAGATTCTAAAACAACCTCTGACACTGCTCAAGTTGTTATTCAGAATAAAGGATAGGAAGGTACAGAAGAAACAACAAATTCTGATCAAGCTATCAAGACATCAACTACTGACAATGCTCAAGTTAGTTTGGATAAAATGACAATTGCTGATAAGAAGAAGCTGTTATGGAAGAAAGCTACTCCAGTTGAACCAAAATCCAATCTCATGATTAATCAACTTGCTACATTTGGGTTGAAAACCAAGCAACCTAGAGATAGAGCTGGATTAGGTTCTGACGAAGAGAAGATTCAAACAGGAGTAGAGGTTACTCTAAGAGATCCTTTCATATTGACAGACAAACCATATGAACAAATCAAATAAAGGCACCTTGACAATGAAAGAGATATGTCCTAAGTCCAATCATGTATGAGGATTTAGGAATAACTTTTATGTAATCTATTTTGATTTCATTGATATTAATAAAAGGCTTGTTTTGTTTTTATTGCGGGCTCTATCTATTTAAATGTTTAAATAAGATATACCACAGTTTAGAGTAAAGCTTTTTATGGATTGTGATGAGATCATAATAATGAGACCTAAAAGATGATAACTCTAAACTTAAATAGTTCCTGGTCGTAGGATTACTAACTGGTAATTAATAATCCGCAAAGATCGGTACATACTATGCTTGCTTCATTATGAAGGATGTCTATTCTCATAGACATTTGTGTGGTGACACTATAGCTAGTATGTAGGTGCTTATTATAGAATAAGTTCACTGAACTTGACTCACACAGCTGAACAACTGATGAAGTTCACTCACGTGTCAGCAGTTGTTCACATAGTGATAGTTGTACAAGTATCCTTAGACTTGAGGTCATCATAGTCATCTTGTGTACATTGAACTATGCTTTGGTTTAGTTCTTAGTCTCAAGGGACAATTATAAGGGCTCTACTGGGTATAGAAATTTGTACATGAAGATAGTGTATGATCAATAAAGGATCTACCCCTTCCAGTGTAGGAAGAGAATGTTCAATCCTGATCCACTTATGTTAGTTCAGGAATCTCTGGCCAGAGTGAATGAAATTAGAAAGGAGTTTCTAATTTACATTAAATAGAACTAAGCATAGTGAATGGGAAAGCAAGTGATTAAATAAGATAGGCTTGACACAAGTTCCATGCCTTGTATTTAATCGTGACATTGCAGGGTAGAAGGAATTAATTGTACCGTAACTACTCACTGAATAGGTTCTTGGTATTCTAAGCAGTGAATTCATATTATCCGGATAGTCGTGATATGGTGAGAAGTATCCCTCACGATGTAGAATAAATATGATTAATTAATTAATCATATTTAATGAATTAGAGAATTTTCTATAAATAATGATAAAATAGTTTTATTATTATTTATTTCTACTACCGGCTTAATATTGAACCTACAGGGTCACACCATAAAAGAGAATGATTTAATGGTGGAGAAATTAATTAATAATGGCTGATAATTATTTATTTATGAAATAAATAATTAATTGGCAAATTTAATAATTGATTAAATGAGATTTAATTGATTATAAATTAATTAAGAAAAGGTTCTTAATATTATTAATTAAGAATTTAATTTTTGGAAATTAAATCAAGTGAGAGAATTATTTCTAAAGAGTTTAGAAAAAGGATTAATAATTAAAAGGTGTTTTAATTATTAGTGAGAATAATAAAGGGTTAATAATAATAATATTTTATGGAAAAATTTTCAGCTGAAAATTTTGCCTATAAATATACTATTATAAACCCTATTTTTGCCTCAACCAAAAAGATTTACAAAATCCTAATTATCTCCATCTCCTCCTCCTTCATTACATCGTTTTCTTGGTGGATACCGGTGGAGTGCTTCACACTTGAGTAGCAGCTGCTAAGGATCTCCGTTCATCGTTCTTGGATCGCTATTAAAGACCTTCATCTTTCCATTAACGTAAAGCTTCTTAAGGTAAACATACTGAACTACGAATTAAATATTATTTTTTCGCATGGATCCTGCGGAGGGTTTCGGTTTTTTAAGATTAAATTTACGTTTTCGCTGTGTTTATGTGCTAAAAACCCTTCAAACAAGGTGTTGACTGTTCAAGTTGTGATAGATGCTCATGACAAGAGAATCTAAAAGAGAAATTGATCTTATTTCTCAATGATGGAAGGACTTATAGATTAGCTGATACTGATGTATTAAAGAAGTCTATCAGAGAACTTCAACATATTCACTATCTTATAGAAGTAAAATCTGATGTTACAAGAAGATGGTCAGAATATATTTTGATGGCTATAAGAGATCTATTCAGAATCTCTGGTACAAAGACTTCTCGTTACATTCCAATGAATACTAAAGGTGATGGAAGAGAAATTCCTATGCTGAAGAATTCTGCTAAGGTGGAAGTTATTCTGAAAGGAAGATGCTTATGTTATAATGAAAACTTTTCACATCCTAAGGTTATCATACTTGGTGATGGACTTGAAAGAACATCCATTCAAGCTCTCAGAATAGCCATTTATCAAATTGGTGATAGTAATGAAGAAGAACTGATGCAGGTCAAAGCACAGTTAGCTCAAGTTCTGAAGAAAGCTGAAGATAATCCCATTAATGGTTTTGTTAAGAATCATTATGGATTCAGATTGATTCAGTGATGTTGGTAAAGCTGGATGTTTTGTAAGTTGTAATTAATAGTCTTATTAAACTCTTATTGCATTTGAACTTAAATGTTTTTGACATCATCATTCTATTAACTTGTACATTCTTGCATAATTTACAAGTTGGGGGAGATTGTTGGATATATTTGAGATGTCATGTCTAATATGTTTCATGTTTAGTTTTCAGATCTTAACTAACAGGAAATATACGTACTTACTGGAATCAGGACTTACTGGAAGTCAGGACTTAACGATATCAGGACTTAGATTATCATAAGATAATATCAGAAGATGGATATCAGAACTTAAGTACTGGAGGACTAACAGTTAAGGAAGGAAGCTGATTCACAGGAAAGAAGATCGAGACTAATACAAGAAGAAGATATGCATGGAAAGAGTTAGAGGACTAGAAGAATTATATAAGATATCTGGTTGATATATTTTAGGAGACAGAATTATATTCCATATCAACTAGAAGTTATCTTAACTGTGTGTCTATATAAACACAGACATAGGTTTACTCTATAAGAGTTACGATCATCGAGAAGATCATATATTGTAACCTAGCAGCTCTCGTGATATTTGTTCATCACTGAGAAAGAACAGTTCCATTGTAACAGAGTTTATTATATCGAATACATCTGTTTTCTGTTACTTGTGCTTTAAATCGATTTGATTGTATTCTACACTGTATTCAACCCTCTTCTATAGTGTTGTGTGACCTAACAGTACATGTTCTCCTTCTTGATAGTCCACATCCATTCTGGTTAAATCTGCATATTTATGTTGTCGATTTTGTGCTACTTCGAGTCACTTTTGAATAAGTTATATTTTTTCCTTGGTCTGCTGAATCAGTTCTGGACCTAGAATTTTTCGCTCTTCAACTTCATCCCAACATGAAGGTGATCTGCATTTTCTTCCATATAAGGCTTCATAAGGTGGCATTCCGATAGTCGCAGGGTAGCTGTTGTTGTAAGAGAATTCCACTATCGGTAAATGTTCGTCCCAACTGCCTTCAAAATCTATCGCACATACACGTAATATATCTTTGATCATCTGAATAGTCCTTTCACTTTGCCCATCCGTTTGTGGATGATAAGCAGTGCTCATGTTTAGCTTGATACCTAGACATTCCTGGAATTGTCTCCAAAATCTTGAATTAAATCGGGGATCTCGATCCGATACAATGGACACAGGTACTCCATGATGCATCATAATTTCCTTGAGATATAAATGTACTAACTTGTCAAGCGAAAACCTTTCGTTGAATGGAAGGAAATATGTTGTCTTCGTTAATCTGTCTATGATAACCCAAATCGCATCGTGATTTGCTTTGGTCCTTGGAAGTCCCACTACGAAATCCATTGCTAAGTATTCCCATTTCCATTCTGGAATATTCAATGGTTGTAGTAATCCGCTCGGGTGTTGATGTTCAGTTTTGACTCGTTGGCACGTATAACACTTACTGACCCATTCCGCTATCTCTTTCTTCATATCTAGCCACCAAAAGTTCTCCTTCAGATCTCTATACATCTTGGTGCTTCCGGGATGAATTGAATATCTTGAACTATGAGCGTCTTGCAAAATTTCCGCTTTCAATTCTGGTACGTTAGGTATCCAGATTCTCGAAGCAACTCAAAAAATTCCGTTGTCATTTTTCTGGCTGGTAATTTCCTCTCCTGACAAATTATCGATTTCGTGATTTATTACTTCTTCTTGACACCTTCTTATCTTCTCCAATAATTCTGGCTAAAAAGTCATTGCATAAATCATTTCAGTGGAGCTTTCTGGAACACGAACTTCAATTTCCAATTTATCGAATTCTTTGATCAAATCTTCTGAAGATGTTAACAAGTTCAATCTTTCCTTTCGGATTAATGCATCTGCTACAACATTTGCTTTGCCTGGATGATAATTGATTGATGCATTGTAATCTTTAATTAGCTCTAGCCAATATCGTTGTCTCATGTTGAGTTCTTTCTGTGTGAAAATATACTTCAAACTTTTATGATCCGTGTAGATTTCACACTTATAATGGATGTTAGTTCCAGATCATGTGTCGGATACTTTTGCTCATGAGGCTTTAGTTGTCTAGAAGCGTATGTGATTACATTTCCATGCTGCATCAAAACACATCCGAGTCCTCGATAAGAAGCGTCGCTATAAATGACAAAATCTCCTTGATCATCAGGTAAAACAAGTACAGGTGCGGTTACCAACCGATTCTTTAATTCTTGGAAACTCTCTTCGCATTTCTCATTCCATTCAAACTTTTCATTCTTTAGGGTCAACTTGGTCAATGGTGTGGCTATCTTTGCAAAATCTTTGACAAATCTTCTATAATAACCTGCTAATCCCAAGAAACTGCGGACTTCCATCGGAGTCTTTGGTCTTTCCCAGCTCAAAATAGCTTCAATCTTCGCTGGATTGACTTGAATTCCTTCAATACTAATGATATGACCTAGAAATTGCACTTCCTTCAACCAAAATTCGCATTTTGAAATTTTCGCATAAAGTCATTCCTTCCTCAATATTTCCAATATTATTCTTAGGTGCTCTGCATATTCTTCTTCAGTCTTTGAATAGACCAAGATGTCATCAATAAATATAATGATAAACTTATCCAGGTACTTCTTGAATACCCAGTTCATCAAATCCATAAATGTTGCTGGTGCATTGGTTAGTCCAAATGCCATCACAAGAAATTCGTAGTGTCCATATCTCGTTCAGAACGCAGTCTTTGGAATATCTTCCGCCTTGATCTTCAATTGGTGATAACCCGATCTTAAATCGATTTTCCAAAATCATGCCGCGCCTTTCAGTTGATCAAATAAGTCATCGATTCGGGCAAAGGATATTTGTTCTTGATAGTTAACTTGTTCAGCTCACGATAATCAATACATAGTCACATGCTACCGTCCTTCTTCTTTACGAACAACACTGGTGCACCCCATGGGGATACACTGGGCCTTATGATTCCTTTGTCGAGAAGATCTTGCAATTGGTTTGCTAACTCTTTCATTTCAACAGGCGCCATTCGATACGGAGCTTTTAAAATTGGTTCGGTTCCTGGTGCCAAATTGAGAGTAAACTCGATTTCTCGATCCGGAGGTAGTCCTGGAAGTTCATCTGGAAAAACATCGGGAAACTCACAACTACAGGAATATCTTCAATCTTCGAACTTTCTTTTTCCGTATCTAATATATAGGATAAGTAAGCTTGACATCCTTGACGCAATAATCGCCTCGTCTGAATCATCGTTAAGAATCTCTGCTTTTGCTTTTTGCCTTTAAACATTACTGTTGCATTCTCCTCGGTTCGTAAATTCACCTTCTTATTCGCGCAATCGATCTGTGCATCATTACTGGCTAACAAATCCATTCCTAAAATAATATCTAATTCTCCTAACTTGAAAGGTATCAAGTCAACTGATAAATGATGTCCCGCTATTTTAATATCGCAACCTGGACATACTCGATCTACCGCAATCTTATCATCGTTTGCTAACTATATAATTAACACTTCGTCTAACCACTGAATCTCACAATATATCTTAGGAATAAATTCTTTAGAAATAAAAGACCTCGTAGCTCCAGAATCAATCAGTACTTGACCATTTACAGAAATTACAGGAAGCGTACATGCAACCACATTCGGACTCTGCACAGCTTCTTTCATTGACATGTTAAAAGTCCTTGCCCTGGGCTGATTCTGTGATGGTGGCAGAGGTAATGCTAAAATCCTTGGAATGCTGGCGGCCATTGCTGTTCCTCTACAGTTTTTGGTGATATGTCCTTTTCTTCCGTATTGGAAACAAGTGACTTCTTCCCTCCCTATCGTACATTCTCCAGAGTAGTGTCCCTTCTGTTTGCACTTGAAGCACGTGATGTTTGGCTTGTTACAAATCCCAGTATGCTTCTTCCCATATATTCTGCAATCAGGTTTAGGTGGTCGGATAAGTCTTTGCTGGTTTGGGGCTGGGAGTCGGTTACCCGTCCTCTGGTTTCCCTGCTCTGTCCTTCTGAAATTCACATTTCCTCAGGCTTGAAATCCCAGTCTTCTATTGGAGCGGTTCTGAAAACTTTTTGGTCCCTTCTCTTTTTGAGACGCTTCACTTTCTCCCTCGATAATCATGGCCTTCTGAACTACGGCTGTATAAGATGTCAGCTCGAACACTGCTACCCTGCTTCGGATCCACGGCTTCAATCCCTACTGAAACCTCTTGGCTCGCTTTTCATCAGTATCTACCTGCTCAGGAATAAACCTAGCCAATTCAGTGAACTTGGCTTCATAATCTGTGACCGACAAATTACCCTGCTTCAATTTCAAGAACTTGATCTCCATTTGATTCTTCATGTAACGAGGAAAATACTTTTTCAGAAAAAGATCGGTAAATTTATCCCAAGTCACTACACATTCGCCCTCCAAAGCTTTCTTCGATTCCCACCAGTAATTTGTCTCTCCTTTTAAAAAATAACTAGCAAAATCCGTTTTCTGATCTTCCTCAACTTTAACCAATGCAAAGGCATTCTCCATTTCTTTTAACTAAGCTCTTGCCTTAGTAGGACTGCGAAACCTTCGAATTCCGGAGGCTTAACCGTCTGGAATTACTTGAAATAACTACCGGTGCTGTTGCTGGTGCTTGTTGTTCTGGACGAACGGCTTGCTGTAGCATTTGTTGTTGAAATTGTTGTTGTTGTTGCTGCATTTGCTGCTGCATCATCATCATTTGTTGTTGCATGAGGTGGAACATTTGGTTCAGGGGATTACTATTATTCTGACCCTCGATATTGTCTTTAGACGACTCAGTTCTTGTTTTTCTTTTGGGTGTCATAGTTCTGGTAATAAAACAATTGATTCTTTTAATAACATTTTATTAAATAGGTGATATGCATAAAGAAAACAATTGTATGGTATTATAACAAAATTTAAACAGTTGATATTGGAAAAGAAAACAATTTAATGTTTAAGTAAATCACTTGGAAATAATTTGAAAAATTTAGAAAAATAAATAGTACAACATGGTTGTAAATAAAAACAGCGTTTTAAAATATGCAACGGTAAAACAGTAAAATAAATGTAAATGCTTAAAAGACTGGAAAATAAAAGAAAATGTGGAAAGGTTCATTTTATATATATAGGTATGACACCAGCTACAGGTGTCGGTGCTTGATACAAAAAGGTCTACATCAGATCAGTCATACTGCTACTACTACCAGCCAAAACTAGGGGCTACACACATACAAACTAGTTATACTATACTATGCTGCATCTATCTACATATAATACACATGGTACAACACCCTGTTATCCGCTAGAATTAAAATCCGGGTGGCACTCGGCCCAACTCCTGTTGTAGTACCTCTAGCACGGCCTCGGTCAGTCTCACCGCTCTGCGGTATACGGCATCTGTGCGAATCTTCTCTCATCTCAAGTCAGCAATCTCTTGGAACCCTGCCCTAAGTATCTGACGGAGTCTCTCCCTCAATATATAATATGGCTGCAGTGCTCTGACTGGCCCATACTGCTGAGTCTCAAATAATCAAAGGATCTCTCGGCACCGATCCTGCCATCTCAGCCTCTCCTCTCTCTCACTCTGGAATTACTAGTAAGATACCATATGGGGCTCGCGAAGGTCTATGCGAGAACCTCGAGTAGGCAATGGTAGTGGATGGTCAATAATCTTGTCCATAACCTCCTGCTGAGGGAACTGATATATCCCAGGCACAGGGGCATAAATAGCCAATGGTGCTGGAAATAGTACAGATTGCTCTATTGGTGCTAACATAGGTGGCTCTGGCTGTAACAACGGTTGTGGGATCTGAGGCTGCTCAACAGGAACCCGTGGATCCAAATCCTCCCATAGAGGCAACTCATCTATGTCAGGAATATCAAATGCTGGAAACTCTAATGGAGGGAGCTCAGGTATTTCAGGCTCAAAGCAGGGAAAATAATCAATAAAATCCGGTACCTCTGGTGCTATTCCCTATGGCAAAGGTGAAGGTTGTGGAAACACCTGAACTGATGCTGGGGGTACCACTGGGTCTGAGGCTGTCCGCTCGGAAGACGACGCTGAAGAAGCCATCTAATAAAATAACCATAACACAAGAAAAGATCAAATAACATTCCTAGAACTCACAAACTCCTAATCTAATAAACAAACAACCCTAATACCATTTCTCCTATCTTATGTGATCTTCCTATCTTATCTTAACTCTAATGTTCTTGTTTTCAAGGGCCAAAACCGAAGCTCTGATAGCAACTATAACATCCTCCAAATCCGGGGTATAGATTTGGGGCATTATTAACACTAACTATTCACTAAACCTGTATAAGCATAATATAAATAAAATAATTACCTCGAACTACTACTACTCAGGATCTTTTCAAGGTTAAGGATTGAAAACAAGAACGACAAACCAACTTTATTACAAACCAATCTAAACAACTATCTCAAGAACTCTCTTTATTACAAAATATTATTCTGTTCATATTTTAAACTAAACATCTTTTATTCCAACTACAACTATTACTTATCCTTCTACACCTGATCTGGCAACTCAAAGCTCTCTTCTAGAATAGGGACAAACACCCTTGGTATTAGAGGGTCCCGCTGCTTGACTCGCTTCTTGACTATTCGGGTTCTGATGGGTTTTATTCTCAATCTTAACTGAAAAACAAGGTGAATAACAATAAAAGGGACAAGCCTGCAACAATATATATATATAATGTAAAGAGAGAAGAATAAATGAACTGATAATCTGCTGATTTGAACAACCATCTGTTTCTGTAAAGAATAATAAATTGCCATTACTGATGAGTGCCAAATGAACGAGACTGGAAACAAGAACCAATATATGCACTATAACCTGCTGATCAGTCAGGATATAGTGCGGATCTATACCCAACTACATAGACCCAACCAGCATAAGGGGTACCCAGGCAACTATGGCCTAATAATCAAGGGTCCGATTAATACCCGACCCGCATCGTAATCATCCAGTCCATAGCTTAGCATCTGGAACAATCGGTATGCTTTCAATGTATTCCTACATCAGGATTTATCAGAGTATATGTAACAAGGGTAAAAGTATTGGAATATGAATAGGGGATTCAATAAATTGGGAGAAATCAAGAATCGAAATGAAATAGAAATAAAGGATCAATAATTGTGTATCAGTATATGTGAACAAGAATTATCAAGGTGTAATTGATATGGAAAGTTGGATATATTTCACTATTCTGAACTTAGAATAAGGTAAAAACTTGCCTGGTGTGCACTTCACCTCGTATGAGTCACTGCCTTCTGTCTCTTGAATGATTCGCCTTGTTGGTACTAAATCTATCATGGAAAGATATCCGTTTAGATAACTTATCTGATATGCGTATCTCGAATTGATACCACGTAACCCTAATAGTCTACCCATTTGATCATATCTGACTCGCATATCATTATACAACACATAAGGTTTACATAATCACGTAAAGCACATAAGGCACATAATTAATTTTAGACTCATAGTTATTTTTAGAAACGATACTAGACTTATACTTGTATTAACTAACACTGTTTGGTTCGATTCCTAATTTTTCAGGACTTATTAGAACGATTATATCCCTAATAGGGCCTATAAACAATTAATTACCATAAGCCGACTCGCTTCTGAAAGAAATTATGATTTATAATTATTTTTAATGGAATCGGGTTATTTTTCTGAGTCTAAGGGTCTTCGTTTCACTCAAATCGGACTAACGGTTTAATTGTTACACAATAAACACGATTTTATTAATTATAAATCAATTATAATTAATTAATCATAATTAATCAAACCTTATTTATACTTTTAAATAATTATTTAAGAATTATTGTATTTTAAAATAATTATTCCCTAATTTTTAGAATTAATTACAAATTATTACAAATTATTTACGAATTATATGATTAAATTGATTATTAATAATGAGTTATTCAGTACGAATAATTATTAGAACTCCACTCATATAAATAAACGAACGCTAGAATACTAATTCCAGCTTATCGAAATACTACTCGTATAATTACGAGTTACTTTTATTATTCAATTAATTATCGAATTTTTACTCGAATTATTCGATCTAATTATTTAATCTTATTTATTAATTAATTACTTAATTATTAAATAATAGATAATTAGATAAATAATTATTTAATTAATTAATTAATTAATTTCGAATTTCCAAATTACTAGAATAATTTAGAAATTAATTATAATATTTTTCAGATTTTAAAAACTGATTTTTATTTGATTTTTGGAATTATTAAAACTGATTTTCTGATTTTATAAAAATAAATTAAATAATTAAAATTCAGAAACACAATTAGAAAAACGAATTGGGGGTTTATTGGATCAAACCCGGGTCGAACACCGGGTTGAAACCGGGTCGAACTCGGGTCGCAAAGAACATAACTGCGGCTCCGCCGCCGGTGATTGTTCCGGCGATTCGAACGACCAAAACACGATTCTCCCAACTGATTTATTCTGTTTTCTCATCCCACAGCAGCCCACAGCAGCTTTCGCCGTCATCCTCCTCCTTCCTCGTCGTCCCCGACGTCGGGAAGCTCAAGAACACCGCCCGCGGTGGCGGTTCTCCGGCGACACCGAAATCAACACCAAACTTAACGAAATCGATACGGTTCGACTAAGAATTCAACGATCTATTCATTCCCATCAACGTTATAATCAAACAATCAACCATAATCAAAACCCGAAATTACGAATCAAAAATCGATTAAACTATTGATGAAATTGATAACAGAAATTGATAGAGGATTGAAAGAGCTTCAAAATGACTACTTATATGATCAAATTGGTGCACAGAATCACGTTCAAACTTCGATTTGATTTCAAGAACTCCAAACCCTAATTTCAGAGAATTGGGGATTTTCTTGAATTTTCTGATTTTTTTGTGATTAATTAACTAATTAATTAACAGTAAATCAGCTATTTATATTTACCAAAATAATACCCCTAAATAAAATTAAGGGTCCAATTACACATCTAATAAAAATATTTGGCCCCAATTTTTATAATTTTTGGGTATTAATTATGAATTTTTAAATATCCAATAAATACAAAATATATGCCAAAAATTCCCAAAAATTGTGAATAATACAAAAATGTAAAGAAAAATGATGTTTTATAATTTCATGATCATATAAAAATAAAAATGTGATTTTTGTGGGGGTTTTGACACACGAAGGGGTCCGAAAATGTCGTTTTTCGCGAAAGAGGTAAATTTGTAAAACGTCTAGATGTTCAGAATATCGATGTGGTATATGCCATACTTGGCGAAATAGGGCCAATAATTTTGTTTGAAATACGGGCTTTTAAAACACTTTTTGAGCTGTACGTATTTTGATATAAAACCTATAACTTATAATAAAACACTCAATAATTACCTGAAACGCATTTCGATCAAAACAGACAACACGTTGCACATAGCAGTTAGGGTTTTACAACTCAACACGCTTAATCATATAATAATACACATAAATTATCTTTATTAAGATATAATACAAGCGTAATTTCTCGGTCGTTACACTTGAGGATACGAGTTCGAGTCACAAGATTGTGGCATACTAATAATAGAGAAGGAGTCTTTGTTGGATGTAATTTGATTCTTTGGGACCCTCGGGTAAGTAATGTTTAAAACAGATCATTTTACGTTGTCACGTTTATAGTTTTGAGTATACAATTGTAACCTACATGTTTTTTTATTTGTAAGAATGATCATATGCAGGCTTTTGTTAGAGCTGATATATGGAATTCTTTTAACAACACTATTGTTGAGGGTCAGATGTATGAAACAACAAATTTCATTACGACTCACGCATCTGGTATCTTGAGGCATGTTCATTCTGCGCTAAAAATTGTTTTCACACCTTTAACCACAGTAGAAACTATGTATCTAAATGACTTAGACCATATTTTCATAGAGAGGCACAATTTTGAATTTGTCAGTTTACCTCAGTTGGCTATAAATCCTGAATTTTATGCTCTCGATAGGACATTCGCCATAGGTATCAATAAATTTCATATGCTTTATACTAACATAGCAATGTAAAAAGTCCATTTGTTTTAATTATATGACATTGTTCTTTATCAGATATCATTGGAGTTGTTGTTGATCTGCAGCCAAGGGTGAACATTGAGACAATTTTTGGAGCTCAACCTCTTAAAGGATTCAATGTTACTCAAGGACCATAGTAAGAATTAAGTTACACGTTTCAAAAATTTATTGAATTAATGTATCTACTTAAATTTAATTTTTTTTCGTTCCTATGTGTTTTGTTACAAGGGTTTCTTTTAAAGTGGATATATGGGGTGCATTGACTAAAAGTATGACTTCACTTTATGAATTTGGGGAAGAGACACCGATCATTATTGTTCTGTCAAGTGCCAAAGTTATCATGTATAAATGTAAAATTTATGGAGTTAAGATAGTTTATTATATTATTTAGTTAGGCAAGTACATTGTACGTTTGTAACATGTTTGTTTTGGTTGTAAGGCGTCGCTATTATCACAAATATCACTAATACTCCAGCCTCCAAATTCTATATTAACCCGGGAGTCCAAGAGGTTTTTAACTTTAGGCATTGGTATGTGTAAAAAGATTCAAATAAAACTTTGTGCTTTAACTGTTTTTGGGTATAAATGTCTTAATACATTTATGTATATTACAGGCTTGAGGGAATGGGATATGATGGTGCCGATAGTGATTGATGAATAAAATAAGGTTAATATATATCATTTGTTTGCAAAGTAATGTACTTATTGAACACGAGTTAGTAAATATATGAAATTATGAAATTAAATATTGTAACTTATTTATTACTTTTTCCATTACAGGAGGAAAGATTTTAAGGTGATTTTTTATATCTGGAAAGAGAATGCATCGTATGGATGTCGCATCAAAGAAAACTTTGTATTTCAATCAAAATTTTCGTTAAGGATATCTAAATAAGTTTTCGAGACAAGTCAATTTTTATGTGTAGTTCTGTTTTGTTGCAAAACTTAAAAAAATTTGTTGGTTTTTTAGATGGTTTGAATGTACACCCTTAATGATTTCCGTTTATTGGACAACTTCATTTGCCTTACTATCATCCTGTGCATTTTCAGCATTTTGTACTACATCTTCTATATCCAAATCAACCGGTTCTTCATTCTTCGCATGACTATAAAACACTGCATGTTTGTTCTGTGTTTAACTATTTAAATGGATTTCTCAAATCACTAATTGTAACATTTGATGCTAAATATTCTATCAACGTTTAACTGTATAAATGTAGTACATGTTTTTAGATATTGTTGAAAGAAAATCACGTTTATTTGGCTTCTATTTTGGTAATTTCAGTACAAACAATGGTAACATCAAATTGACAAAATAAAAAGTCTAAGTAAAATTAAAAGAAAAATATTCATCATATTTTGTCTTAATTATCGTACCTATTAAGCTTTTTATTTTTGCAATAGATGTTTAGTAGGAGATCAGTACTGAAAATATTGTACTAGGCGACCTAGCATAATTTTAGGGTCGTATACATTGTTATACCACGTTAACTTATTCTAATTATTTTCAGAATTTTGGATTACTTATGCAGAACCCAAATCCTAACAAACTCATATGTAAATATTTCGCCAACTGGATTAACATCAATCATGTACCTAAATCCATGGTTGACATACTAATCCTCTTACATATATGGTTAACTTATATTCTATGAGTGTTTAATTTGTTTAGCCCTTTATTAATCATTTGGTTGTTGTTAATCTTTCTCATGAATGACATGGAAAATAATCTTGCATCAGTTGATAGCACTAGAACTTATTGGAGGGTTCGTGTACGTATTACTTGAATGTGGCCTTCATTTTCTCACATTCAACAATTTCTAGGTGTTAATCTAATTTTGCTTGATTCTGAGGTAATGTCGTTCACTTTATAAAGTAGTAGTATATGATCAATGTTTATATAGAATAGTTTCTTAATGAGGCAATGTTATGCAGGATTGTCATGTCTTTGCATTTGTGAATCATGTGATTTGGCATGATGTTAGAAATATCATACTTGAAGGAAATGTATATGATATTCACAACTTTATAGCAATGGAGCCTGCTAGACTTTTGAGACCTGTATCTTCTGATAAGATTATTTTTTCGCACATGTTACCATTGTCCATCCGGTTCCTTTTGAAGTAAATACCATTTCAAGGCACAAGTTTGAAATGTAGACTATTCCTGAGATTTCTGAACTTGCAATGTCACTTTCTGAACATGTGCCCCCTGTACATGCTATAGGTATTTTTGTATCTTATTACACAATTGTTTTTATTTTAAATAATCCTTTAAAAATTCTAATTTTATGACATTGCATAGATATTGTTGGAATGGTTCAAAACATTGAACCAGTAAAAGAAGTTTATACACGATTTGGTGAGAAAAAGTTTCTTCTTTTTGAGTTATTTGATGGCAGGTAAGACCATCATTTCACTATTGCATGTAGTTTCGATCAGTGTTTTCCAATGTTGATATGATTGTCTATCTTTGTTTCTAGATCAGCAACGTGGTTAAGATTTGTGTTTGGGATCAATTTACTGATGATGTAGCTAATGCTCTAGAAGGAAATATTGTGTATCCTCCAATAGTGATCTTGACAACAATGAGGCCACTAATCCATAATGGTTCCATTTACTTTCAATCTACATATCTTTACTACAAACTATAATTTTTTTTCATGGTTTAAACTAAAGATTATTGGTATACTACATGTAATAGGTTCGTTGCAGATAAGAAATTCATCATGTTCGCAGATTTATTTCAATATCAATCATCCGGCTGTTGAAGTGTTGAGGAAAAGGTATAAACACTTTCTGCGTAATGTAAATTATTACTATTGGGAGAGATATAAACATGATTGAGTTGTATAAACTCTGATAAACATGCTCTGTACTATTGTGTTTACAAGATACTTGGTGGAGAAGTCTAAATAAACTACTTTTGGTGTGAAGTCTTTCTTACGCATTTGCATTCAAGTTATTGATAATAAGTTTTAGGCAGATTGTATTCAGGAATGTCTGCTATTTTGCATTACATTTGAGTTTTTATCATTTCAAAGATTATTATTTTGATATTTCAGTATTCAGCCAAACTTTCTCTTATGAATTGAAACTAATTTTAATGTAGACTCATATGAATGTTTTACTCATCTAATCATTTATTATATGTCATTGACGAAATCAATGTTTACTTATGACATGTAAATATAATTTTACATTTTGCTATTATAAATGGGAATACTATAAAAAATAAATGAGACTTTTTTACATGTACATTGGAAGACAATGATGTAATTTGAATTTAGATCACAACAATGTTCACTTTGATCCAATAATCTTACAAACACTTTTTACAGAATAACATTGTTACTAATTTATAGTAACGTTGATCACACAATAACATACTAACATTTTTCTAATAATCTACTGAAATATGAATCATATATTGCGACTATAATCATCCATTAATATGTGAATTCTACTGATTGCTTCAATCAACTTATTAGCCTGACCATTCAAATTAGCAAGATATTCCTTCCACCCATCGCCAAACTTTTGAAAGCCATTCATCATTTCTGCAGCGTTTAGTTTCAAGGTTGTCTCATGACCACGCAGAGAGGTGGACGTATCGCCTAGGAATCTGAGTGGATTTCCCATATAAGATGGAGGAATTTGGTCACTGCTTTGGGATGATTCTCCATGTTTTTTATTTGATCCATTCTGCAAGATATCTTCTATGTTGTTGTAAAGGACAGAGATATAATTATTAAGCATAGGTCCAGATATTGGTAAGACATGAAAATAAATAGACATGTAAAGAATACTTTAACTGTTTCTGGAGGCCAACCGAACGAGCAAACAAACCAGATTGCCTACTTTTCATGGATGCATACAACTCTGAGAAGAAAACATTTGCATCTTCCAAATTAGTGTTGAAATCTACGCAAGTGATAACCAATTTGTTCAATTCTTCTATTGCCACATTTTTAATCCCTGACCATCGTTTCCACTTTGCACTGCGTGAAGTCATTTTTGACGCTATATAAGAGAAGGTGTAAGAGAGGGTGTTTCTATTAATGTGATTGTATGTGTAAGGTCATGTACCTTTCCCTTATAAAAGCACCAAATGTTGATAACTGCTTGTTCTATAATGTGCAGTTAAATAACTGCGAGTTATTTAACTAAAACTTTGGTAACTGCAAGTCTCTATATCTCTCATCATAAGCACTAATCTGGGAGTGAGTCTTTGACAACCAATATTCTCTCCCCAATTCATCATCAAAATACTCATAAATATAAAAATTGATGACTAAATATAAACAAGTTCAAATATGAAACACAAAAGACTTTTATAAGGAAAAGTACCATGACACAAACGCATAAACCATTCGTATCTTATTGGTATCATACAGAGAAAATATTAAGTGATATGATTTTACATCGAAACTATCATCAATCTCAATTACTTCTTCAGAACATGAAGGAAACATGAAATCTTCAAAGCGGTATGTTCCACAACAATGACGAAGGTGATTCACGCATGCCGTATCATAAATAGAAATCTGAAAGTCTGAATTACCGCAATATTTAAAAAACATAATATAACCCTCACGTACAACATACTTCCGTAAAAACTAATTCATCCCATAAATCTTCTTCTTCGCAAAATATAATTTAAATTTTGCACTCATCCCACCACCGAGAAAAATCTTTAAGTTATTGGCAAGTTTTGTAACATGATGATAGTAAAACACATGTGGTACTTCCTGCATAGTAAGGTTATCAATTACTGCAAGAACTCATTTTAGTGATTGACTCCTTATAATACAAGAACAAAGTACAAACATACCAGTTCCCCGAACTGTAACGTATGATCTGTAATAACCTTTAAAAACTTGGCATAATGCTGAACATCATCTGCCTCACCTGTTAAAATGCAACATGGGAAACAATTTCAAAATTTTAGGTTTTTACATAGAAGCTGTTAATGACAAGATACCTCCATAAGGTCCATCTTTTGGAATGACAGATTCATCAAAAACATATATTTTAAAATTCGGTGCTTCGTCAGTATGGTTGAGAGCAATGGTATCACCAATTTTAATTTTTTTTTACGAAGTATCACCAATTTTAATTTGTGTATCTCGAATGAACCAATTCCACTTATTAGTAAAAAGGGCTGCGTCAGGATCCCATTTTACATGTATAGGCCATTCTTGATCCTCAAAACAAAATATAATGATCGGAGACTTTTCACATAACCCCAATTTGTCGCAAGTATCTGAATTGATAACCTAGAAGGAACAAAACTATTAGAGATAACACATTAAAAAATGAAAATGTTTTAAAATAAATTTTGAAATATGGACGTCTATTTGTTACCTCTATGAATTGTGTGCCCAACAAATGTTTGTCTTTAATAAGTATGTGCTGAAAAGTGCAGAAATTAGTTGTAGCATTATAACAAAAAGTGATACTCAGTCTTTCTAGCTCGGTATCAGTCCAGGTCAAGTCAGAATCCCATGCCACTTCTGTATATTTCATTTCCACCGCATATAGATTATATACTTGAAATTTGAACTGCGCTCCTCCTTCATATTCCAGTAAAACCATGTGGTAGGGCTTCATTAAGTAGAAATTCATCATATCAGACAGATTTTGGATGCTCTTAGAGTTTCTTGGATATTTTCCCGTCCAAACAATATTCAAGGGTCCTAACAACTTAACCTCGCCAGGGAGGTGACTCCCATAGTTTACATAAAATGGCAATGGCAGAAACTGCATAATTTGAACAAAGTAAGCAAAATAGATACTCTAATATATAACAATTACAATTATCATATAATGAGCAATTGAACTTTAACAAAGTACAGAGCTACATTCTAATACATACCAATTCCCCCTTTCTGTAAAAATCACCCATATTTGTACAGACAAAATATATCTGAACTTCTTTTAGATCCATTTCTCCATCAATTTATATTCAACGATCAATCGAACATCAAATTCTTATTCTAACAATGAGAATACATAAAAGAGAATTGAACAACTTACTTCTTTCGAAATGAGTACCCCCGATGAAATGGTATGAATTAGTTATTGTACTGAATGCAACACTTCAAGCTCTAAGCATAAATTACTTGAATCGGCTTCAAATTGAAAGAGAGAGAGTGTGAATTGTGAATTATAAGTGAGTTTTTTCTGTTTCAAATTGAGAGTGTATGAATTGTAGTTGAGTTATGCTGATTTGCTTTTTCTTTTTGTTTTTGGAATATGTTTGTGTATTATTCAACTATTTTGTCGATCCTAAAAACCTAATTTTAAATGTTAAATTCGTATTATACTTTTCCTTATAAATTGTATGGAAATATAAATGCTCCATTAACGTATTTTAATTAAAATCAAAAAAATCTATAATTATGTTTTATATCAATACAATACATAAGTTTAGAAAATCTTTAATAACTTTTCGATGTACATACTTTTTTAGATGCAGAATATGTGATGTCATCTAAGAATGAATGTGATTGTTGTATTGTATGTATATCTTTTTTTCATTAAATTAAATTACATTATTTAATTTTGGTATTGTCTAAACTATTCATGGCAATATTATTTGACAGACTTTTACCTAAACTCGACACCATTATATTTCAGTGAAAAATAAACTATTCAAATGGTAAAAAAAATGGTAAAAATATTTATTTGGTGCGAATCGTAAAAATTAATAAAAAAAAATCTAGCACACGTAGCTGACTCATCAAACTGGAAAGGTCATTTTACGTTCCCAGTTACTAATATACACTAAAGACAATTAACCAACAAAATTTATTTAGCACATAATTTATAATTACAATACAGAATTATACTTTATTCACTTAATTACATCACGAAATTCCCAGTCGCTACAGTATGGATTGCTCAAATGCATGATTGTAATATTTGATACAAAATATTCTATCAACTCAAACTCAATCTCCAAGTTTTAAATATAATTCATTTCATCTATAAATGTTAAATCATTATATGTTTACTTAATAGTTATTTGATTTTATGATATGAAGAACATGCATGGATGAATGAAATCAGATTCGAACAATTACTTAATTACTCATCACTAATGTTCAACAAACTTAAAGATTTACACAGAAGTATCATATGTAATACCGTATGTGGAAAAAAATCAATGATGTAAGGGTGCATATAGTGGAGGAAGTAACAAAATAGACCCGATGAATAACAATAATACCTCCGTTTTTTATTCAAGTGATGGTTACTCTGTAGTTGTAGTAAAAATAATAACTGAAACTTTTTGGTGCCTGATAAAAGAATAGGAGATGTGTCAATTATATTTCAATTTGGTATCCATAAATTTTTTATATAAAATTAAACCACATTAAGTAATCCATGCTATTGTCTAATTTGAAACTTTTGTTTTTCTCTTATATATTAGCAACAAAAAAATAAAACTAACATTATATCGCAACTATTCGTGGCAATATGATTTGAGATACTTTTATCTAAACTCAACACCATGATTTCCAGCGAAAAATAAAAAATTAAAATCATAAAAAAAATGGTAAAATAATTCATTTGGTGCTAATAGTAAAAAATAATAAAATTAATTTAATTTTTGATAGCACGCGTAGCGCGCGGGCAAAGTGAAAAAGATGTGTCCTAAGTCCAATCATGTATGATGATTTAGGAATAACTTTTATGTAATCTGTTTTGATTTCATTGATATTAATAAAAGACTTGTTTTGGTTTTATTGCGGAATTTATCTATTTAAGTGTTTAAATAAGATATACCATAGTTTAGAGTAAAGCTTTTTAATGGATTATGATGAGATCATAATAATGAGACCTAAAAGACGATAACTCTGAACTTAAATATTTCCTGGTCATAGGATTACTAACTGGTAATTAGTAATCCGCAAAGATCAGTACATACTATACTTGCTTCATTATGAAGGATGTCTGTTCTCATAGACATTTGTGTGGTGTCGCTATAGCTAGTATGTAGGTGCTTATTATAGAATAAGTTCACTGAACATGACTCACACATCGGAACAACTGATGGAGTTCACTCACGTGTCAGCAGATGTTCACATAGTGATAGTTGTACAAGTATCCTTAGACTTGAGGTCATCATAGTCATCTTGTGTACACTGAACTATACTTTGGTTTAGTTCTTAGTCTCTAGGGACAATAATAAGGGCTCTACTGGGTGTAGGAATTTGTACACGAATATAGTGTATGATCAATAAAGGATCTACCCCTTCCAGTGAAGGAAGAGAATGTTCAATGCTGATCCACTTATGTTAGTTCAGGAATCTCTGGCCAGAGTGAATGAAATTAGAAAGGAGTTTCTAATTCACATTAATTAGAACTAAGCATAATGAATGAGAAAGCATATGATTAAATAAGATAGGCTTGCCACGAGTTCCATGCCTTGTATTAAATCATGACATTGCAGGGTAGAAGGAATTAATTGTACGGTAACTATTCACTGAATGGGTTCTTGGTATTCTAAGCAGTGAATTCGTATTATCCGGATAGTCGCGATATGCTGAGAAGTATCCCTCATGATGTAGAATAAATATGATTAATTAATTAATCATATTTAATGAATTAGAGAATTTATATAAATAATGATAAAATAGTTTTATTATTATTTATTTCTACTACCGGCTTAATATTGAACCTACAGGGTCACACCATAAAAGAGAATTAATAATGGCTGGTAATTATTTATTTGTGAAATAAATAATTAATTAGAAAATTTAATATTTGATTAAATGAGATTTAATTAATTATAAATTAATTAAGAAAAATTCTTAATATTATTAATTAAGAATTTAATTTTGGAAATTAAATCAAGTGAGAGAATTATTTTTCTAAAGTGTTTAGAAAAAGGGACTAATGATTAAATGGTGTTTTAATTATTAGTTAATTGGTTAATAAGAATAATCAATTAAAGGGTTAATAATAATAATATTTTATGAGAAAATTTTCAACTGAAAATTTTGCCTATAAATATATTATTATAAACCCTATTTGCCAAAACCTAATTCTAAAGTAGAATAAGAAGAAAAACCCTAATTCTCTGAACCCCTTCCTCCTCCATTACATTGATCTCTTGGTGGATACCGGTGGAGCGCTTCACACTTGAGGAGCAGCTGCTAGGGATCTTTGCTCATCGTTTTTGGATCGCTTTTAAAGGTTAGAAACGATCCCATATGTTTTAATCAGGATTTGTATGCGTTTATTTGGATTTTATATCAAGAAAATTGTTTTACCATGCTTCCGTGATGTATAAAATCCTACAATGGTATAGGAGCGTAGGTTGTATGCATATAGATCTGTGATAAAAATTTCAGAATTTTATGATCTTGTATGAATTTATTATGATTTTTGCAAGTTAGATCATGGATTAATTATGATTGATTATAAATTGTTTCTCAAAATTGTTTTGACTGTAGATCTGGGTTCCACAAGTGTTGTAGATCATCTGGGTATTTTTTTCATAATTTTCTGATGTGTGGATTAATTATTATGATTTTTTGAAGTTGTTTTAATTAAAATTCGTAATTAAATATATGTATATATAGTATATATATATTTGTTTGCTGCTGGAATAAAGAAAAAGAATCTGTTGTACTGATTTGTTGGCTGCACGGCATTCCAAGCTGACAGGCGGCTGAAGTCTGAAGCGAGGAAGGGGTATTGCGCATTCCTAGAATGCGTTACACCCTGTGGCGCATTCACGGAATGCGTTACACCTTTTAATGGCTTAAAAGGATTGTAACGCATTACCGGAATGCGTCACAGGGCTTGTAACGCGTTCCTGTAATGCGTTACAGCCCATCTGTTTTTTTTAATTTGATTTATGGGAGTTTCGTAACTCCGTTTTAGGCGTGCAATATGTCGTTGGATTCGTTTTTCCGAGACGGATCTAATGGAGTGGTCAAATATTTTTTATATAAAAGTTTTGAACTGTTTATATTCCCGAAAGTGTTTTAAAGCATGTTTTAATTATTTTAATTACTTTTAAATGCTTCATGTGATACATAGAGATGTATAATGCTTAGACTAATATGCTACACGATTTAACATGACTGCATTTACGTTTATTCATGCTTATATATGTGATATATGCTTAACTTATCATGCGATGATAGATTTAGGTGAACTTAATTAACTTAAGGCGTATGTTAGACAATTTAGTATAGTGAAATTGTTGCATGACCTTAATATAAATATCATGAATACAATCATGAGATTTTTGTGTTTATGAAACACGTAATTAAATATAAATTTTTAATATTGAGAGAAAGGATGATTCTGTAAACAACAGATTTCTATCTGTAAGAAAGGGGTATTAAGTGACGCCTCTTGACAATGCTCCCCCCGATCTGGGAATCATCTGATTATCGATTATTGATTTGAAATATTTAATTTAAAAGGAAGAATCTCTTCAATAATATGATTATGATTGTAACATAATATAATCCCTCTAAAATTAAATAATATCAAGTAGTAATTGGCCAATGACACAACGAGCTTATGTCGGTCAAAGCCTTCCAACATGGTAGAAAGTAGTTCTTATTTTTGAATCATTGTCGTTTCGTACTACAGCCGAGGGCTTTGATTTCGAAATAAGAAATACTTTTCTATTACATAGAGATTGGTACATTGAATTAGAATCTAAAGGTCGTTACGTGCTGCAGCCATGGGCCGTTGGAGACTGATTCAATTGTACGAAATGTTGGGTTAGACTTGACTTAGAATATTGAGTCTGTCGTGCTACAGCTGTGACTCAATTATTCAAGAGGCTAAAGTTTTATTAGGGAATAACATAAGATGTAATTGACAAGAGTTGTCTGCCTATTGAACATCACATGACGTTTTGTGCTACAGCCGAGGTTGTGTGATGGAATGTAGGATCCCTATTCCCACTAGCATTATGAATGCTTGATTTTTCACTTAAGGGGGTTATATAATTTAGAAAAACTAGTGGGAGACACTTATAAATAAAGACCCGATTCATATAGTATTTTGAAATGAAATTGAATATTTGCTAAGTGTTGTTATGTGTTCATCGTTTATAGATTTACTATATACATTATGTCTTCTGCACTATCACTCCGGAGTATACTAGATGCTCACAAGTTGACTGGTCCTAATTTTGCTGACTGGCTTCGAAACTTGAGAATTGTTCTCAGGGTTGAGAAGCTGAAATATGTGCTTGACTCTCCTAAGCCTACTGAACCTGCTAGCGATGCACATAATGATGAACATGTTATGTATCGTAAGTGGATAGATGATGCAAATGTTGCTCAATGCATCATGCTAGCTTCCATGAACATTGAGCTATAGAAGCAGCATGAGCATATGGATGCTCACACTATCCTTATGCATCTACAAGAGTTGTATGATGTGGCAGGCAGGACAGCTCGATATGAGATATCGAAGGAGTTGTTCGGTTGTAGGATGTCTGAGGGATCATCTGTGAATGACCATGTACTTAAGATGATCAATTTGATTGAACGTCTTGGACAACTTGGTTTTGCCATGGATGGGGAGCTGAGCCAAGACTTGGTCTTGTATTTACTTCCGAGTTCGTTCTCGCGGTTTGTTGTGAACTTTCACATGAATAAGCTAGATGTCAGCTGCCTGAACTCCACAACATGTTGAAGACTGCGGAATCGAATTTTCCCCCTTAGAAGAGTTCTGTTCTTCTAATTGGTGAAGGTTCCAATCCTAAGAAAAGGAAGAGGAACCCTTCCAAGAAGAAGAAAGTAGGTGAGAAAAAGCCGGTTCCACCAAAAGCTGAAGACCCCAAGAGCAAAGCTGTTTGCTTTCAGTGTAACAAGGTGGGGCACTAGAAGAGGAACTAAAAGGTTTACCTTGCAGAATTGAAGAAGAAGAAGGGTAGTGAGACTACCGCTTCTGATTCAGGTATGTTCATGATCGAAGTTAATATGTCACTAAGTCAAATTTCTACTTGGGTATTAAATACCGCATGTGGTTCTCATATTTGCAATTCGTTGCAGGGACTAAAGGGAAGTAGGACTTTTGAGGAAGAGAAGGTGATTCTACGGATGGGAAATAGAGCAAGAGTTGTTGCTGAAGCTGTAGGATCATTTCATTTACATATGCCTACGGACAAGACTATTGTTTTAAATAATTGTTATTTTGTTCCCTCGATTGTGAGGAATATTATTTCTATTCCTATGTTGGATTTGGATGGTTTTTCATTTATTATTAAGAATAATGAATGTTCTATTCTTAGAGATAATGTTTTTTATGGACGTGGTACTATAAATAATGGTCTGTATGTATGTGACGTAGAGCATAATTTACTTCATATTGAACAAACTAATAAAAGAAAAAGGGATGATGAAAATCTCACTTTCTTGTGGCACTGCAGACTTGGTCATATTAGTGAAAATAGACTGCGGATATTGCATAAGGAAGGGTTACTTGACCCCTTTGATTTTGAATCATATCCTACATGCGAGTCTTGTCTATTGGGTAAAATGACCAAATCTCCATTTAGTGGACATGGAGAGAGGGCTGGGGATTTGCTAGGATTGGTACACACAGATGTATATGGACCAATATCTATGCAAGCCATGGGTGGATTTTAATACTTCATTACTTTCATAGATGATCGATCTAGATTCGGATATGTGTATTTGATGAAACACAAGTCTGAAGCCTTTGAAAAGTTCAAAGAATATAAGCATGAAGTGGAGAAACAAACCAAACATAGTATTATAACTCTTCGATCAGATCGAGGTGGTGAATACTTGAATGGAGAGTTTCTAGATTATCTCAAAGAAAATGGTATAGTCTCCCAGTGGACTCCTCCATATACTCCACAGTTGAATGGGAAATCTGAAAGGAGAAATCGAACTTTGTTAGACATGGTTCGGTCCATGATGAGCTATGCGAATCTTCCAGTATTCCTATGGGGTTATGCATTGGAAACCTCAGCATATTTACTGAATAAGGTGCCTTACAAATCTGTTCCTCAAACTCCATATGATATATGGAAAGAAAGGAAACTGAGTCTTAAACATGTTAAGATTTAGGGATGTCCAGCTTATGTCAAGAAAGTTGACCCATGTAAGCTGGAATCTCGATCCGTAAAATGTAATTTTGTGGGATATCCTAAAGAGGCTTTAGGGTATTAATTTTACACCGATCATCGGGTGTTTGTCTGCAGACATGCTACCTTCTTGGAAAAGTAGTTTATCCTTGAAGGAAACAGTGGGAGCAAAATTGAACTTGATGAAGTTTAAGAAGCACAAACTACTACGGATCAAGTGGAAACACCTGTTCAGACTGAATAACCTTCTGTGGAACAGCCCATTCATAGGTCAGGGAGAGTGTCTCGCCAACCTGAGAGGTATTATGGCCTTGTCATTGAGAATGACAATGAGTTGTCAATCAATGATGATGACGACCCTGTGACCTATAATGAGGCTATGAGTAGTGATGACTCAGAGAAATGGCATAGTGCCATGAAATCCGAAATGGAATCTATGTATAACAACCAAGTATGGACTCTAGTTGAGGCGCCTGAAGGTGTTAAGCCTATTAGGTGCAAGTGGGTATACAAAAGAAAGATTGGAGCAGATGGCCAGGTGGAGACCTATAATGCCAGGCTCGTGGCAAAAGGATTCAAACAAAGGCAAGTGATTGACTTTGATGAAACTTTTTCGCCTGTAGCCCTGTTAAAATCAATTCGGATTTTGCTTGCGATTGCTGCTTACTACGACTTTGCGATCTGGCAAATGGACGTGAAAATGGCCTTCCTCAATGGGAAACTTAAATAGGAAGTGTATATGACACAACCAGAGGGTTTTCTTTCCAAGGGAAATGAACACCTAGTGTGTAAGCTACTGCAAACCATATATGGTTTAAAGAAAGCTTCTCGTAGATGGAACATCCATTTTGATGAGACAATCAAAGAGTTTGGTTTTATGAAAAACATAGATAACCCATGTGTCTGCAAGAAGGTTAGTGGGAGCGCGGTAACATTTCTGGTATTGTATGTGGATGACATACTTCTTATAGGAAATGTTTTGCGACGCTTTCATCTGATTAGGGAGATTGTTGAAAGAGGAGATGTCAACGTCAAGAGAGTTGACATACATAACAACATAGCAGACCCTTTAACAAAGCCACTTTCTCAAAGTCACTTTGATCATCATAAAGACAAGATGGGTAATAGATACCAGAATGATTGGCTTTAGTACACGTGGGAGATTGAAAGAGATGTGTCATAAGTCCAATCATGTATGATGATTTAGGAATAACTTTTATGTAATCTGTTTTGATTTCATTGATATTAATAAAAGACTTGTTTTGGTTTTATTGCGGGCTTTATCTATTTAAGTGTTTAAATAAGATATACCATAGTTTAGAGTAAAGCTTTTTAATGGATTATGATGAGATCAGAATAATGAGACCTAAAAGATGATAACTCTGAACTTAAATATTTTCTGGTCGTAGGATTACTAACTGGTAATTAGTAATCCGCAAAGATCGGTACATACTATGCTTGCTTCATTATGAAGGATGTCTGTTCTCATAGACATTTGTGTGGTGACACTATAGCTAGTATGTAGGTGCTTATTATATAATAAGTTCACTGAACATGACTCACACAGCTGAACAACTGATGGAGTTCACTCACATGTCAGCAGATGTTCATATAGTGATAGTTGTACAAGTATCCTTAGACTTGAGGTCATCATAGTCATCTTGTGTACACTGAACTATACTTTGGTTTAGTTCTAGTCTCTAGGGACAATAATAAGGGCTCTACTGGGTGTAGGAAATTGTACACGAAGATAGTGTATGATCAATAAAGGATCTACCCATTCCAGTGAAGGAAGAGAATGTTCAATGCTGATCCACTTATACTAGTTCAGGAATCTCTGGCCAGAGTGAATGAAATTAGAAAGGAGTTTCTAATTCACATTAATTAGAACTAAGCATAGTGAATGGGAAAGCATATGATTAAATAAGATAGGCTTGACACGAGTTCCATGTTTTGTATTAAATCATGACATTGCGGGGTAGAAAGAATTAATTATACGGTAGCTATTCACTGAATGGGTTCTTGGTATTCTAAGCAGTGAATTCGTATTATCCGGATAGTCGCGATATGCTGAGAAGTATCCCTCACGATGTAGAATAAATATGATTAATTAATTAATCATATTTAATGAATTAGAGAATTTATATAAATAATGATAAAATAGTTTTATTATTATTTATTTCTACTACCGGCTTAATATTGAACCTATAGGGTCACACCATAAAAGAGAATGATTTAATGGTGGAGGAATTAATTAATAATAGCTGGTAATTATTTATTTGACAGAAGTAAATAATTAATTAGCAAATTTAATAATTGATTAAATGAGATTTAAATAATTATAAATTAATTAAGAAAAGTTCTTAATATTATTAATTAAGAATTTAATTTTGGAAATTAAATCAAGTGAGAGAATTATTTTTCTAAAGTGTTTAGAAAAAGGGACTAATGATTAAAAGGTGTTTTAATTATTAGTTAATTGGTTAATAAGAATAATCAATTAAAGGGTTAATAATAATAATAATAATAATATTTTATGGGAAAATTTTCAGCTAAAAATTTTGCCTATAAATATACTATTATAAACCCTATTTTCCAAAAACTAATTCTAAAGTAGAAAAAGAAGAAAAACCCTAATTCTCTCAAACCCTTCCTCCTCCATTACATTGATCTCTTGGTGGATACCGGTGGAGTACTTCACACTTGAGGAGCAGCTGCTAGGTGTGACGACCTCAACCCCGGGGTCAGGAGTTGACGTCACTAACAACAATACTAATAAACAATATAACCCAAATTATTAATTATACATAATCTCGACCTCTTTACCAAGACCTTTTCCAGGTTTAAGTATGACTTAGGTTACAACCATCACAAAACCAACTTACTAAAGACAATCCAAACAATACTATCTTTATTCAGCAACTCAACAGACCCGCTTGGGTCCAACCCAACTACCTCAGAGGAGCCTGACACGGAAGGAACTGGAACTCTGCCCCGACTACCACTGAAGAATCTCCTAGGTATCTGCAATACATATATAAAACATTTTTGCAAGGGTGAGCAATCAATTGATCAGCAGTACCACTATATGAATATTAATAAAAAATAGTTTATGATAAACAATTATAGGAACAGAAATCATAACTTGCTAGAAAACAAGTAAAACATGTATGAACTGGATATCAAAACTAGCAGGCTCTGGAAAAACCAAATCATCAATTGTGTGTTGTGCATAAATATCAATTTTAATTTTAGCATGCTTCTTTCATTTTCAAATCTTTCATCCCATCGCAGGACCCATAAAACCATTTGTCCCGTTACGGGGACCCAAAATCATTTGTTCCGTTACGGGAACCATAAAACTTTTCCCATCACAGGATCTATAAAACTTGTCCCATCACAGGACCTATAAAACTTGTTCCTTTCCGGGAACCTCAAAATCACTTGCTCAGATATAAAAGTATTGGATGATCCCTGGTGAGACAGCTGATCAGGTTATCCTATGAAACTTGTTCCGGAACTCAGAGACTAGCTAGGTCTCTGTCACGCTGGGTTGGTGGTTATAACAGGGTGCGCAACCACTTCGCCTCTTACGCTAACTTCCAGGCCGTTACGGACCTTCTGCGCACACTCATCCAATTATCTGATCATTTTTATCCAATTTTCCAAATCACTTACCTATCTCTTGTCAAAACAATTATAACATAGCACATTTTCCAAAACATTTTCATTTTATTCAAAATTTAGAGATAGGCATTTTCAGAAGTTACTTTTCCCCCAAAACCAAGTTAACAAAACAATTTGAAACCCAGGGGATACGTAACTTAAATTATTTTGTTCCAGTATGTAAATTTAAATCAACAATTATTCATATAGTACTGAACTGTAAAAGATTTGTTCAGGGGTACTTGCCTTGCAGAGCTTTACAAATAATATCGATTGACCTTGAGCCGACACAAACGCTCAGGCTTTATCGCCTAACCACTAGATTACCCTGGCTTCGACTTCAACACTCAGGTCCTTCGATTGGAACCTTACTGAGCTCGTCGACTGTCCACTAGGCTATCCAACATCAACTCTTGGGCTTTCCGACTAGCACCTACAAAGTCGAAACACCTAACTTAGACCTTTGATTATGCTTGACATATCCTCACTAACAATCTACCCAAATGTTAACAAAACCCGACTCGTAACATACTTCATATAATAATACACGTATCAATTAGGGTTCACGTCTTTGAAAGTCGGTTCAGTGTTCATTTTCAGAAATAGGTATATTTATCCTTTTATGAAATTAGGGTTATCGATTTTTGTAAAGTATTTCATCACCACATCATCAGATTTCGTATAAGGTACGTACATATAACCGATCGACGTCCCGATAGTCATTGGGTACGGCCTCATATTTCCGTAATTTAATTTTACGGAAATCGGGCAGCACCTCCTTTATTTATCGGACTACCCGTCGAACATCCCGACGTCCAAACAAACACAACTACAATCAATCACAATCCAAACCCAACCACCGATTTCAGCCATCAATATCAGTCCCAGAATTCTCAATTATCAATTAAATACAATTACTAATTATTAGTCGTGTTTTATAATTTTAATCGCAATTTATAGTTTTATTCACAATTCGCATTTTAAATCGTATTTTGTATTTTAAATTGTAGGACTCAGAACAACGTCATCACAATCCACCGTCGGCTCGCCGAAACTCATCGCCGACGGCGGCAAAAATTCGCGGGTACCCGTATAATCGGGTTTCCAATGTGAACCTTCACCGATTAAACTAATATTTCTCGCACAGAATTTATTTTCATTAAATTAATCAAATAATTTATTCGAATATTTCAGCAAAATTAAATGGAAAATCAAAAATCGTAACATCACCGGCCCACGCGCACACGCGTGGCCGGAAAGAGTAGAACCAAGGCGGCAGATAACCAAAACGAAAGTGGTAACAGGAAGAGACACATGAATCACAAATACACACAACACCCAAGCACATACACACGACCGTAACCAGGAGCAAGCCGGAAAATAGCCGGGAAACTAAAGTAACAGGCGGCCACACTTATAGGAAAATGGGACAAGGCGGCGGAATAGGGCAACATGCACGGGGAAACAAGGGAATCACGGGGGGGGGGAATCAGGGAAGAAGAGGGAAGCGGAAAAAGGAAGGGAAGAGATTGATTGAAAGAGAGATTAATAGATACAGAGAGATGTAGAGAGAATAGTGAGAGAGATTGAAGAAATACCTGAACTGAAATAAAAGAACGGGTTGAACCCGATGTCCTCAGCCCCCCTTTTTTTTTAATTTTATTCTATCATCAATCTTCTGTATAATCCCCGACTAAAGTACGTCTAACCCGTAATTTAAAAAAATTTAACGAGCTTTTAACAGGTAAAATAATCCAAAAATTCACGAAACTAGTTTTAAAAATCCCGAAGTAATTAGGAGTTCATAGAATAAAATTTTCTGAAATTTTTAAATCATTTCTACAGCACACATCGGACCCGCGTTTTATAATTTAACGAACAATCACGCAGGTAAGTAAAAACCGAAAAAAATTCCAAAATAATTTTAAAATTCTCGGAATATTCCAAAGTTAAATAAAATATGAATTTCGTAATTTTTGAAGAATTATAGAATTAAATACTGACTTTACAATTAAATACAATCAGAAAGTCATTTAAGGGTAAATAATCAATAAAATATTGATTTCTCAATTTTAAAAACTCCTAAAAATAATTAATAAAATTATGAAGCCATAAAAATGATTTTTAGGGATAACCCAAGTATTTATACAAATAAATCCTGAATAAAATCACCTTTAAATACAAAAGTGACACAACACAGCTTCACAATGAATTACACAATTAATACACGAACACCAACGATCACACATAATTAATTAAAATATTAAAAAAAATAATATCCAGCTGACAGAACCCATAGACCTATTTTATTTATGCAATTATTTAATAATTACACATTTACACAATATATATAAAAAAATATACGAGTCGTTATAATCTTCCCCCCTTAAAAAGATTTTGTCCTCAGAATCTGATTTTTAACCAAACAACTGAGGATATTTGTCAAGCATATCAAAGCACACTTACTAAGGATATAAACTTATTCCTAAGGACTCACTCATAACGGTCTAGGATCTGAGTTGATCATTCCACGCAGAACAATTTGGATGAGAGCCCATTGGCTCCTACACAATGGCTTAGTTCGAACTAAGAACATATCGCTTTAACAATGATATACAGGACACACTATAAATGTCTGCAACTGTAATAACAATGTTAACTCATGAGCACTTCATCTGTCCTCTTCGATACCTCCAACGGGTACATATATTTAGGGCTCAACTCGCCCCTTCTAACTAAACCTAACCAATTTCTTTCAAGGTGGAATTTTGTCAATACCCATGATCCTACTTTTATATCCATACTCTTTCGATGCAAATCCGTCTTCTTTCGTTGTCCCTCCCAAGCTGCGTCAATTCTTTTTTGAATCAACACTGCTACGTCCTCGGTGCGCTGAATTTACTCAGGATCTAACAACATTCCTACTCCCACTTTCTCTCAATAAAGGGGAACTCACACTTATGCTCACACAGGGATTCACATGGTAGCATTCCCTACTAACTTGATAATTATTAACATAGAAGACTCACTCAATGGTAGGTGATTACCACAGTTTCTTCTTAGATTCAAACTATATACTCTCAACATATCTTATATTGCCTGAATCGTTCTTTCTCTTTGACCCTTCGTCTACAAATGATAGGTGGTGCTCATTCTCAATTTAGTTTCCAAACATTCGAACACCTCTTGCTTCTCACCATCAGCGAAGACTGGAAAGTAATCTCATATCTTCACTTCTTCTCACTTTCAGATATTTGCACTTCACATTTCACTTTTTCCCTATTCCTTTATTAACTCCTTAGCGATTTTAATCACATTCAATCATTTCCTTCTATACAGGGCATCCGTTACTACACTGACTTTGCTTAAGTGATCTTTGATGAAATGATCGGTATCCTTTGTCTATCGCAGCTACAATTCATTCTGGAAAATTTAGCATATAGTTTCTTCCCTTCTAATCTTCATAGGGAAATCTTTGAGCATTCTACACAGACTTTCTTAATTTTTAAATAGTTGAGGATGTTATCAATAAATACAATTTGCTTATCCTAGTACTCCTTGTACACCATGTTCCTCCGTTCCTTATATATAACGAATATACTTGTTATTCCATATAATATAATCAGAACTTACAATGTTCATAACTCATTCTAATCGCCATCTTTGTTACGTCATCAGGCTGGATCTTAAGTCAATCCCAGAGAAATAACACACTCCTTGAATTAAGTCACCTAAATAATCAATTCTTAATAGGGTTACTTATTCATATTCGTCATTTTATTTTAAACTCCCGGTAATCATTACATACTCTCATCATTTCATCAGCAACATCTCTGGTGTAAACCAAGGGACTAATTCTGGTATACTCATTTTCCTTACTAACATCCTTTACAATTATCGAACTAATTATCCCGCCCCACTGGCCTACAAGGAAATTCCAAGACAATTACATATTACTCAACTTCCTTCAACTTAAGTATTTTATTCATCGTATCTTTACACAAGGTGGATCTACTTTATCTCAGCTTATTAACTCTTTTCTTCACACGATTGGAAGAGCTTCTTATCTTGCTCCTTCCTTTAGCAATTCACCCTACTACTGGCTTCAAAACACTTTATTGTTCGCTTCTCCTGAATTAATCCTTGCCTTATGAAAGGACAACCAATTTGTTACTTAAATTATGTCAAACTCCTCTAGCTCAAAGAGTGTCAGATCAGCTACACTATGTCCGAATTCTAAACACTTGATCTTTTGGTCACTCTGGAAGTTCTGCCTCTAACTATGTTGGATGTTGACCTTTGAGATATAGTACCTTGAGTAACCATTCCATAACTCCTTGCAATACGCCCAACCTTCCCACATTTGTAACAAGTAACTCCTGGATTTTCTGGATTGTACTCCGACGCCTAATGACCCTTATGACAACATGCGACATATCGAACGTTCTTTGTTTCCAGGCTTGAAAATCACGTCAGAAATTGACTTACTCTAATTGGAACTGACTTCTATGTAACTGACCATTACTTGGTACAATTAACCAACTCTCTCTTTTAATTAATCAATTGGAGTATCAACAGAAACATCAGTAATACATCATAGTATACGTTATATCTTTAAAAGTAGGGTATTTTCCAAAAATTTGGGCAGCATTTCCTGTATATTATTGACTACCAGTCGGACTCAAGCCGACACCAACCATCAACCAACAACCATATCAATCCATCAACATCAACCAAATTACCAACAAGTGTACTAACCATCTTCCACCACTTCATTCCACGGTTCACCATACTATGACACGTAACATATTAATAACCATATGTATCACTAACCAACTAATAAAATGGGGTTGGCTATTTCAGCCACAAGTACCAACAATCAACCTCGCAAACTAGGTCAACTTAAGGACCTCTGCTAGGCCTACTAGTCCAAGTTTCAGCCAATCATTCTTCTAAAGGCGGTTCCCTATCATTTGTCATAGACTCGACAACCACTGAATTAACTTTTCTAAGACAACAACCGTTTCCAATGGATCACAAATCCTTACTGTTGCCATCATTCTAAAATAGCAACCGGATACAGAACTTTTATTTCTCCTGACGGTCAACTCTTCGTTTACTTCCCATAACTAGGACGATCTGACCACAGTGGTTACCGAAGGAAATTCATTGCCATGAAATACCAAATAAAATTTCAAAGTCAAGATAATTCATTCTAAAAGAAACATGAAGGAAATACGGATATGACTGGGAGCAACCATACAAGTACGTAAGATGGCCAATCTTAGTACCATACAGTTTACAACACATAATTCAGTGGCGTCCCACCAGACCCTTTGTCACACAGACAAATAGTCACATCATATGTATTGTTTGCCCCAATCAACCGATAGAACCTCCGAGGAAAGAAATATAAGGGTTCAAGGTATAAACCTCAGTACTAACCCATATTCACTATGGGACTCGGCTGTCATGGCAGGCGCTGACTATTACCCTTCCACCTGAACTTTCATGATCAGATTCGCTTGCTCGAGAAAAGAAACTAGAAACCTCCACTAGACATTGCCAATGATACCTATATATAAGGGAGACTTACTAAAAATCTAGGGCAGTTCCAGCCAATCCCCAACAGACAACAGGGTTACGCCTTCGAACCCTTGACTAAACTCACTGACTCGCTCCTCTGGTTGAGTTGCTGACTCAAATCTATATAGAACAAACCTTCTTACACTCTTCTGACTCTATTTCTAACCTGAATCAGGGACTCAAACTTGTAGCTCTGATACCAACTGTGACGACCTCAACCCCGGGGTCAGGAGTTGACGTCACTAACAACAATACTAATAAACAATATAACCCAAATTATTAATTATACATAATCTCGACCCCTTTACCAAGACCTTTTCCAGGTTTAAGTATGACTTAGGTTACAACCATCACAAAACCAACTTACTAAAGATAATCCAAACAATACTATCTTTATTCAGCAACTCACCAGACCCGCTTGGGTCCAACCCAACTACCTCAGAGGAGCCTGATACAGAAGAAACTGGAACTCTGCCCCGACTACCACTGAAGAATCTCCTAGGTATCTGCAATACATATATAAAACATTTTTGCAAGGGTGAGCAATCAATTGCTCAGCAGTACCACTATATGAATACTAATCAAAAACAGTTTATGATAAACAATTATAGGAATAGAAATCATAACTTGCTAGAAAACAAGTAAAATATGTATGAACTGGATATCAAAACTAGCAGGCTCTGGAAAAACCAAACCATCAGTTGTGTGCTGTGCATAAATATCAATTTCAATTTTAGCATGCTTCTTTCATTTTCAAATCTTTCGTCCCATCGCAGGACCCATAAAACCAATTGTCCCGTTACGAGGACACAAAATCATTTGTTCCGTTACGGGAACCATAAAACTTAACCCATCACAGGATCTATAAAACTTGTCCCATCACAGGACCCGTAAAACTTGTTCCTTTCCGGGAACCTCAAAATCACTTGCTCAGATATAAAAGTATTGGATGATCCCTGGTGAGACAGCTGATCAGGCTATTCTATGAAACTTGTTCCGGAACTCAGAGACTAGCTAGGTCTCTGTCACGCTGGGCTGGTAGTTATAACAGGGTACGCAACCACTTCACCTCTTATGCTAACTTCCAGGCCATTACGGACCTTCTGCGCACACTCATCCAATTATCTGATCATTTTAATCCAGTTTTCTAAATCACTTACCTATCTCTTGTCAAAACAATTATAACACAACACATTTTCCAAAACATTTTCATTTTATTCAAAATTTAGAGATAGGCATTTTCAGAAGTTACTTTTCCCCCAAAACCAAGTTAACAAAACAATTTGAAACCCAGGGGATACGTAACTTAAATCATTCTATTCCAGTACGTAAATTTAAATCAACAATTATTCATATAGTACTGAACTGTAAAAGATTTGTTCAGGGGTACTTGCCTTGCAGAGCTTTACAAATAATATCGATTGACCTTGAGCCGACACAAACGCTCAGGCTTTATCGCCTAACCACTAGATTACCCTGGCTTCGACTTCAACACTCAGGTCCTTCAATTGGAACCTTACTGAGCTCATCGACTGTCCACTAGGCTATCCAACGTCAACTCTTAGGCTTTCCGACTAGCACCTACAAAGTCGAAACACCCTAACTTAGACCTTTGATTATGCTTGACATGTCCTCGCTAACAATCTACCCAAACGTTAACAAAACCCGACTCGTAACATACTTCATATAATAATACACGTATCAATTAGGGTTCACGTCTTCGAAAGTCGGTTTGGTGTTCATTTTCAGAACTAGGTATATTTATTCTTTTATGAAATTAGGGTTATCGATTTTTGTAAAGTATTTCATCACCACATCATCAGATTTCGTATAAGGTACGTACATATAACCGATCGACGTCCCGATAGTCATTGGGTACGGCCTCGTATTTCCGTAATTTAATTTTCTGGAAATCGGGCAGCACCTCCTTTATTTTATCGGACTACCCGTCGAACATCCCGACGTCCAAACAAACACAACTACAATCAATCGCAATCCAAACCCAACCACCGATTTCAGCCATCAATATCAGTCCCGGAATTCTCAATTATCAATTAAATACAATTACTAATTATTAGTCGTGTTTTATAATTTTAATCGCATTTTATAGTTTTATTCGTAATTCACATTTTAAATCGTATTTTGTATTTTAAATTGTAGGACTCAGAACAACGTCATCACAGTCCACCGTTGGCTCGCCGAAACTCATCGCCGACGGCGGCAAAAATTTGCGGGTACCCGTATAATCGAGTTTCCAGCGCGAACCTTCACCGATTAAACTAATATTTCTCACACATAATTTATTTTCATTAAAATAATCAAATAATTTATTCGAATATTTCAGCAAAATTAAATGGAAAATCAAAAATCATAACATCACCGGCCCCCGCGCACACGCGTGGCCGGAAAGAATAGAACCAAGGCGACAGATAACCAAAACGGAAGTGGTAACAGGAAGAGACACAGGAATCACAAATACACACAACACCCAAGCACATACACACGACCGTAACCAGGAGCAAGCCGGAAAATAGCCGGAAAACTAAAGTAACAGGCGGCCACACTTATAGGAAAACGGGACAAGGCAGTGGAATAGGGCAACAGGCATGGGGAAACAAGGGAATCACGAAGGGGAAATCAGGGAAGAAGAGGGAAGCGGAAAAAGGAAGGGAAGAGATTGATCGAAAGAGAGATTAATAGATACAGAGAGATGTAGAGAGAATAGTGAGAGAGATTGAAGAAATACCTGAACTGAAATAAAAGAACGGGTTGAACCCGATGACCTCAGCCCCTTTTTTTTTAATTTTATTCCGGCATCAATCTTCTGTATAATCCCCGACTAAAGTACGTCTAACCCGTAATTTAAAAAAATTTAACGAGCTTTTAACAGGTAAAATAATCCGAAAATTCACGAAACTAGTTTTAAAAATCCCGAAGTAATTAGGAGTTCATAGAATAAAATTTTCCAAAATTTTTAAATCATTTTTACATCACACATCAGACCCGCGTTTTATAATTTAACGAACAATCACGCAGGTAAGTAAAAACAGAAAAAAACTCCAAAATAATTTTAAAATTCTCGGAATATTCCAAACTTAAATAAAATATGAATTTTGTAATTTTTGAAGAATTATAGAATTAAATACTAACTTTAAAATTAAATACAATCAGAAAGTCATTTAAGGGTAAATAATCAAAAAAATATTGATTTCTCAATTTTAAAAACTCTTAGAATAATTAATAAAATTATAAAGCCATAAAAATGATTTTTAGGGATAACCCAAGTATTTATGGAAATAAATCCTGAATAAAATCACCTTTAAATACAAAAGTGACATAACACAGCTTCACAATGAATTACACAATTAATACACGAACACCAACGATCACACATAATTAATTAAAATATTAAAATAATAATATCCAGCTGAAAGAACCCACAGACCTATTTTATTTATGCAATTATTTAATAATTACACATTTACAAAATATGAAAAAAAAATATACGAGTCGTTATACTAGGGATCTCCGCTCGTCGTTCTTGGATCGCTTTTAAAGGTTAGAAATGATCCCATATGTTTTAATCACGATTTATATGCGTTTATTTGGATTTTATATCAAGAAAATTATTTTACCATGCTTCCGTGATGTATAAAATCCTACACAAAGGTCCCTAGTAATCTTAAAGGCTACTATTGCCCATATAAGATTTACCCATAAATTTACCCATGACCCAGGATCCATTTTCTTTTTTTACACGTAAAACTTTATATTATACATATATCCATGAATCTTTTACATAAATATGCATCTCAACCCATTAACTTACACACCTAAACTGCTCCATGATTATAGAAAATTAGCATCTGTATCTTATCATCATTCCAAATCAATTTTCAAAATTCAAAATTGTAAATCATTCTATCTCTCAAGATTGGCGATATACACAATCAATTAATTTTTTCTTCTTCTTTTTCCTTCTCCTTCTTCATTTTTATTCTCTCTCAATTTTTTGCATATCATATTTCTCTTCTATTTATATATTGATGTATAGACCTTTCTCATAACTCTCTCAATAATGGAGAGACATACAAAATCATTAATATATTTTTTTTCTTTCATTTTCCTTCTTAGACATATTTTTTTCTTCCAATTTTTGTCGCCTTATTTTTACATATATTTGTATATGTGTGTAAATTATTTAATTTGTTTGATTTGTGCATGATGAAATGTATGCCAATGTAACTGATTTATGTTAGATGAAGGTGTTTTGATTTAGGTTCTATTAAACCAGGTAAAAATTCTTAAACGAAAATAATTATATTAATTTTGTTTATGGGGTTTACATGTTTGATGAAATTTCTAAAAGAGATTTGTTTTTAGTCCTCCGGCTCAATTTAGATTATTTGAATTCTAAATTGATGATAAAGACGTTTTGATCATTTGTGGGTTAGTTACGGATATAGATCCACCCTCTACAAATTCATACTCGAGATCCTCACTCACAGGTTTGATTTTTCATCAAAGTTTAATTACAATTTTGTGGCCATATGAAAAATGAGTAACTTTTGTGTGATGTTTTCTTTAGGTTTAAAATGAAGGATTTGGAGTCAAAACTCAGAGAATGTTCATCCCAACATTTCTAATGCCACCGCGGTTGGCTAATATACTATTCTTACTATTTTCCTGGATTTGCTTTTGTTTTATGTCTGATTCAAGTGTAATTTAATTCATTTAGATGATTTTACAACTCCGTTTAAGACATGTTGTCAAGACGTCTCAAACCATACTAATGTTACGTCAATAGGTAAATACTTATCAATTTCGACATGATTGTTGTCTGGTGAAATGTAGCGTGCTTAATTTATTTACTCTATGCCTTATTACTTTTTACAGATGTTGGTGACAGATATAATTGATAAGTAATCTCCCTTCGTGCACAGAGTTTGATTCACTTTTATCTGTTTTCCATTATAAAGGCGGGAGCGGTTCTGCTTGATATCGTCTCCTTCCTCTCAAACCATTACCAGGTCATATAACAATGATGTATGTAAATATTTCTATAAGGAATTCTTAATTTAATTATTTACATATGCTTTCTTTATATCTTATTTTAAAATACTTTTCATAATTTTTTTGATTCAATTGTAGTTATTATTCAAAAGTATTTTTCAATTACAATGATCATAAGTTGGGTATATGGATCTACTTAATTAGCTAAAACTTTTTTAGACACTAAGTAATGTTTTACTATCTATAGCCTTATGTCTCATCTGTTTGAAGCATGACTTTTTTAGTTTTTATCGATATTTATAAATTTTATAATGCAAGTGTAAATGTACATGTTTGTTGATTATTTTCTCGGCCAAACTCTATTGTCTCACTTTGTATTTTCTCAGATTTCTGTGTCCATATCTTCTCGGATAATTTTTCAGTTGTTTTTGTAATTAAATATGATTCATACCAATATATTTTTGAACTATATGTATCTGTGTTGATTGTAATTGGTCGTGATTGTGGATAGATTCTTTGCTTCTGAAACATAAGTTTGCATATGTGTTTATAATTGTAGGTTTGTTTGTTTTCTTTCTCTGACTCATTTTTTTTCTTACGTATATTTTATTTTTCATTTTTGTTATTTTATTTGTTTTTCAGATACACATTCATGTTACTTACTATATTCACATTTATTTCAGGCCTTGATATGGCAAGGCAATGGAAGTAAAGGTTTAAGATTTATATAACAACATGATATGGCGTATTATCATATCCGTCATTCATCATTTATATGTTATTTTGTCTCTGCACAACAGGATATGACGTATCATGATAATTCCAATTATTGTTGCGCAAGAGTTGATGTTTGCTTAGACTGTTGACATTCGATGACTGTTGTAGTTAAAGTTCTCGACACTCCCCTTATAGGTTTGTACATAATATTTTCCAATTTTGTCAAAGATTATTCGGTACCAAAATATAGTTTATTTTGTTTGGATCTATCTATGTTTAAGTTGTACTACTGAATACATAATATGAGTTTTCTGTAGTTCTGTGCTTACAAATTTCCCTGCCCCAAGTTGGAATCTGGAATTTCTTGGAATACATCATTAGTTTCAGTGTTATATTATTTAAAAAAGGCAGCAATCTTTATGATGTAATTGACGCTGTCGTTCATACTTGCAGATACGGTATTAATAAATTTTTATCACCAACTCAGATTGTAAACTCAAATGCACCAACAATTTAGATTGTGAATCTTAAAGAATTAAGCGAGAAAATAACATCAGATTTTTTAAAGGTATTATTCTTTACAGTGTTAATTACTTTGTTTTTTATTTAATATTGTACGTTAAACTAATGTTTCATGTTTCAACTTTAAAAGTGCATTTTGTGATTGAATTAATGGCCACTCTACGTTATACTGCCACTGGGGGAAAGATCATAAGTGAGAAAGGTGTAGGGACTTTATTGTCTGTTACAACAAGCCTCAACAAAACATTAAACAGTTTAGAAAGTTAAATTATCTGAAGGGGGATTGAGATCCAGATCCAAAACCATGTTTTAGAATGTTCCATGCCACTCAAGCTCACACAAATGCGCAGATGAATAAATTTCTTTCTACAATGGTTGAGTGGTATAAATTTGCTGACAATAGGAAGAAAATTGTCAATTTTTGTATATTTATGTGTGATTTGTGATTTATTTAACTTATTAAATTATAAAAAATTATGCAGGATGAAGGGATAATGGACCTTACACCAATTATTTTGACAATTATATTTGAGGTTTGTGTGTGTATATATACATATGATACATTGAGGTTTGTGTGTGTTTATATAGATATGATACTTTATGTCCCTTCTACTTTTTTGATTTACTATGGTATTTTGATTTTTAAATGATTTTTTTTCCATCCTGTAAGAATATAAGTTTGTATATGTGTATATATATTTGTATGTGTCTATGAATTTGTGAATGGATGTTGACTTTAAGATTTATATGGTTATGCCAAAGTATTTTTTGAGTCACCTAGAAGAATTATGATGTTGCTCAGGAGGAGGAGGATAAAGGGAAGTCCATGGAAGTAGTTGATGAAGGTATTATATTATTTTCTGGTCAACGTATCTATTGGAGTGTTTGACACATTTTTAGAACGTTAAGTGTCATGTCCTATACATATACACAAATCAAATTTTTCACAACTGTTTGCTTGAACAAATTTATGATTTTTCTGAGATATAGTGGTGATTCAAAATGTGAAGAAAATGATGGAGATTTAAATCCAAATGCACCTTCGTGGAAGATCAGTATATGACAGAGCTGATCTACTTGATAAATTGATCATCCAATCAATCATCTGACGGCCTTAATGTTATTGGGCACAGAATTGTTTCTTATCTTGGTGCCATGGGTGCTAATCTTGGTGGACAGACTGTGAATTATGCAAGTAGTTGTTGAAGGTATTATATTTTTTTCTTTTAAATATTACTAATGGTTTATATGTTTGTTTGTCGATCAAATATTTAATTGAAGTTTTCATAGAGTCTTCAATTAATTTTATATATTTCAACCATAATATGTAAAATATTTTACATTGATATACCAATAAATAATATGACAAAATTGTGACGTAAATATAATGTCCATATCGGAATATGCATTCTAATAATTAATGGACTTATGTGGAGAAATCTTTCACATGGACCGACCTTCCATCAAAGTTCCTTATTAAATCTGTGAGTTTCATGTGTTTATAGGTTTATAACCTTAATACATACAAATTATGTAGAATGTGGAAGCGTATGTGTGTAACATCCGTAAAATATCATGTAATTATTTGTATCAATATATGATTATTATGTGAATATTATATGAATTTTTGGTGAATTATCTGATGATTGATAATAATATTTGGATATTTGTATATAATAAAATGTGAGTATATTAATTTTAATATGTCCAGAACAAAACATAGATAATTAAAATTTTTTTCTGGTAATTTTTGGAGTGTTATATGATTTTATAATGATTTATGAATTTATTAATTATTTTCTGAATAATTACAAAATTATTTTATAAAGCCGGGAATCGTCATACTTCAACCATTTTTACGTTTTTACAACCCGAAACTCTTCCGAAAACTCCTTCCTAACCGAATCTGGTAATTCCGGACATTTTCTGTGTTTTGACTTTTTCGATCCGGATTACGGTTTGACCCGTGCGCGGCCCGGCGCAAAATTTTTGATACGATTATCATTTCGGTGAATCAACAAAACCCGTATTCTCGAAAGACGGGATATTATTAAATTATTTCCGTATAAAGTGTTTTATAACAAGCTCGGTTGGGATAATTATCCAAAACTGATATCAAATCGGATCGTTATTGCAGTTACTTAGCGGCTAAGCAACTAATTTAACGATCCAAAACGATCCAGAATGAACCAATATTCCGTAAATATAAATAGCATATTTTTTATTTCATTTTATTCGTTTATTCATTTATAACCAGTAAAAATATAGTAATTACAGAGAAAAACCCTTAAAAACGATATGTTCCCGAGAATCAAACGCACGAACGAGGACGTTACCGAACTCCGATTCAAGCGTGCAACATATCAAAATGAAGCTCTCGAAAAACTCTACCTTAATCCACCATCTGTTTTTGCCCAGAAATCAAGATATTTTTCTGATTTAATTATTTAAATTTGAATTATTTATGAATTAAAATAGGAACTTTTGTTCTTGATGTTGTTTGTGTGATTTGATGGCATAATCAGGTAGATAAATTTCTCCTGATCATTTTGGTATATTATATGTTGAATTATGAGCTCTGCATCATGGAGAAACTGAGGTTTTAATTTTTGAATTACGAATTAGGGTTCATAACCATGAATATGTTCAATTGAAAATTAGGTGCTTTTGCGTTAAGGGTTATTAGCTGATTCTGTTAACATAATTATATTCCTGGTTCAATTTGTAATTGAAATACATATATAAAAGTTACGAACGATTCCGGGAAGGCTGTGAACCAAGCTCGCCGGAAGTTCGCCTGGCTTGGCTCGATTTTCACCGGAATCCGAATTCAGGGTATGATTTGCTGGTTTAAACGGTTCAGTGATGTTCCTGGTTGAATTTGGAGTGAAAACCCCATACGAAGCAAGTTCAACACCCCCGTTTTTGTCGAAATTAAGTCTCGCCGGATTGTTTCAGGTCACCGGAATCTACAATTTAGCCGCCGTGTTATTGAGGATTTGGGTGACCCGATCGGGTCAGTTTTGACCCGGGGTTCGACCCGGTTTTGATCTGCTTTCTTTCAAAATCATTTCTAAAATGTTTTTTTTATAATTTAACCCCTAAAGTTCTGAATTCTTGCAAATAGTGGATGTCTGTTTTAAAACTTACAGAAAATGGATTTCTGTTTTAAATTATTTTAAAAACCAGAAAATTGGTTATTTAATTGTTTTAAATTCAAAAAAAAATTATTATCTTAATTATTTATTTATTCAAAAATAAATCGAAATTATTTTATTAATTAATTTTAATTAGTTTTTAATAATTTTAATTAATTGATTAGTTTATAATTAATTGATTAATTAATTTAATTAATTAATAATTGATTTTAATTGATTTAATAATTAGATTTAATTATTTAAAATTGATTTAAAAATTCCGAAAAATAGTTTTGAGCTTTAAAATATTATTTTAAATTATTTTTGAGGCTCGATAGTTATTATAAAAAAAATTTAAAGTCATATTCGAGTATTCGAACCCTATTATTTAATTATAAAATGATTCGGAGACCCATTTTAATTCCGAAAAATGTTCAAAAATTCATAATTAATCAACCGTTCGTCCCATTAATACGAAACGAACGTCTCTAGACTCAGAAAAATATTCAGCTTCTATTAAAAATATTTTTGAGACCTAAATTCTTTTGTATCAAAAGGGTGTTTATTTTATGAATCATTCTGAGTCGGTTATTGATCGATAAAATACTCTTTTTTGACCCAATTTCAATTTTAAACTTATCGAGACCTATCTTTTGTTGATTCAACTTATGTGCTACATGAATTACATGATTATGTATTATATGATTACATGCCCTATGTGTACGTGTTATGTGGATAGTGAGTCAGTGTGTCTTTTAAACATTATCTGCGTAAGATGTGATCTTTATCTATTATCGGGCGGGTAGATAATAAGAATAAATGTATAGACTAAACAATTATATATATTGTCAGTTCATTGAATAGTATTATTTATGATAGATGCAAATAGTTCGAGGCATTCAAAGCCAGACAGAAATTGTAGAAGTAAAGCCTGATAGTGTGTAGTAATGAAACAAGTGGATTCAGAATAAAGATAACCCTAAGGGAGTAAATGATAAGAAAGGTCAAGTAGCCTGTCAAGAGGAATACAGATGCAACAAGACTAAGTGATATGGCAGCTAGTTAAAGATCAGTAGATTATCAATTGAGGCAAGTATTCCTAATCTTTCTCCTAAAATACTGCAAATATTTATTCGCTCTTATTCTAAGTTCAGAATAGTTAACTGTTTTATATTTTGCTATAATTACTCTTATTATGCCAGTTCTTTTCATTAGTGTTCCTATATTATCGATTGCTCTCTTGAGCAAATACCCATTCGTTCGGGTTATTTGCGAACCCTGATTTGGGATGTTTTGAAATCAAAATGATTTGACATCAAAATACTCTACGGGCTGGACGATTATTATGAGGACCAGTGATAAGCTGGATCCTATGGGCCGGAGATGGACCGGACCCTTAGGCCATAGTTGCCTGGGTACCCCATATGTTGGTTGGGTCTATGCGGTTGGGTATAGATCCGCACTATCTCCTGACTGATCAGCAGGTTATAGTGCATATGTTGGTTTCTAGTGTCCAGTCTAATTTATTGTTGATCGCCATTAACGGCATTCCTTCCCGAATAGTTCATAATTACAAACTCAAACAAAGATTTAATACAAAAAGGATGAAATATTGAAACGATCACTGTTCTTTTACAGAAAACATGAATTATGATTAAAGGCCAATGAGGGTCGACATTTTGTTCGCTCAACTGTTTTAAATATATGAAGATGTTTTGAAATCATTTAACAAACATTTCCAGGAGCTTCTTTGATCTGATACCTGGAAACCATTTATGATACTTGCTGAGCATTTTTGGCTCACTCTTTCTTTGTGAACTCTTATTTCTTTCAGTATCAAATAGAGACAAAGTGAATAGCCTTTAATAGACAGCAAAAGTGGTGAGATTCCAGCTGAAGAAATTTGGAGATGTCAAAGTGATCAATACAAGGAAAGTAGTAATAGGGTAATGAAATTGTATTTAGACAATGTAAATTTTAGAAGGTTAGATTCTTACTTCATACTATAACCTGTAAGCGATCCTGAATAATGAGGGGTTATCTGTATATTTATTTTACTATACAGGTTTTTATTATTATTTAAAGTTATGTAGTGACACCCAATCCTGACCCCGGATTTGGGGGTGTCATAATGTGCCTCATAGATGGGCTTTTTATATCAGTCAATAAGATCTCTAAAGTCAGGCTTAAATAATAAAGTAAACAAATATGATACTATATTTTCAGACCTTTCCAGTAGGGAATTTCCCTTGCACCAAGATTCAACTAATAAATGTTTCAGTTGCGAGGATGATACAATTTTAGCATTTAGAATTGTATATGGACTAATTAACATTTTACAATATATGTTTCCATAAAATTTTAATTGTATATGGACTAATTAATATTTTACTTAAGATGATGCAATTTTAGCACTTAGAATTGTATATGGACTAATTGTAAATGTTTCAGTTGCGATACCTGAGAGATAGACGAGAAGGATCCAATATTTTTGATGTTTCTATCACGAGGCAAGTCATAAAAAAAAATTCATGTACCATTATTACGTTTAAGAGGTCATAGGCCCTGGCCAAATTTAAGATTGTCTTTTACATGCCAACCAAGAATATGTCATTATTCCTTTTTTTAATAATACAACATCAGATTTTGATGTTCTTCCCGGTTTTTAAACTCAATAAGCCAAGTTTATCCCATGTATTTATCCCAACTAATCATTCAAAGAATGCGCATCAGTTGAACATTTTTGGTGTTATGTTAAACTGCAGAAACATCTATGTACTATAAATATTGAATGAAAAGACAAATAACACATATTATGCTTAATCTGTTAAACTGAATGTGATGACTCTGAAACAGATATGAACTTGGTGCAAGCCATTTTATAGTCAATAAGCTATTGGCGCGACGGAAAACTTCAAGATTATCATCTACACTTCATCCAGGTAGTTAAAGGACCTACTTTATTGATTTATAGATAATTGAGTGACCTACTAATATTTTTGAGATCTATGTTTGTTTGAATTCAGACAGAAATAAGATCACAATTAAGTTTTATTAAATGATCGGTGTAAGATATTATTCCATTCTATGAAAAAAGCACGTCTTAAGTCTAATTTATGTTTCCATAAACAGGTTGAGATTCATACTTGTGGGTTTCGCCATGTTATGTTGAAGGAAGAACATATGCAAATTTATATCTTCAGATGCTCAAATTAAATGACTAACCTCCATCAAATAAGTTTAAAGATCTATTGCCTCGCCATTGTGACAACTTTATTAGTGCATTACCTTCCAAGCATACACAAATCATAGAGATGGTTTTCTCAATCTTTCCGTGAAGTTGCCACCTGATGTACTTAAACCTCATTTGGGTCAAAAGATATACACTGCTTACGGTGTAAATTACCTTGCTCAAACTGATAAGGTCAGTATGGATGCTCAGGTTATCACCTTTTCCCTCTTTCTTTGCTTCCTTAAACACGTCGTTAAAATACACAATACAAACACTTAACATTTATGTAATGTAGGCTTTTAAGTTGCTCAAGCATTTTTTATTCTAGATTGAATAATTATAAAAAGTATATGCAATTATCTATCAGTTTATATATGGGGTTCAGTTTTCTCTTGATTAAGAGGCATATTAAATTGTTGGTAGAATTAAAATAAGGTTCTTCTAGAATTGTTAGGCTCGATTAATTCATGTATTGTAAAATTTTTAATAATTAAAGTAGTAGTAGTAATCTACATTATTAGAAGGAAAATTGCATGATGAACATATTATCTAGAAGCACTCTTTCTCGATATTTGTAAATTGGTCGGTTCTTTCCTAGGTTTACATGAATTGCAGTCTGCTACAGAGGTAGTAATTGATATTTAGTATTTTAAAGGTACTTCTTTCCTCCCTATACAACATGTCTCATTTTAAATTGTACACATCATGAATCTTTAGTTAGACATCAGACAAACATTTTATCTCATTTTCTATAAGTTGAATTAGATTATTGGTCTATAGCATGGTGGAGAAAATGGTAGATTTTGCTGACTCTTCTTACATAAATTATTCTACTATTTGTCCCTGGAGAATTTAAGTGTATTGGAAATTATTTCTTTGTTCTTATGCTTTAGACTGTGATTATATGTAATTTATTTAACCCACCTTCTTATTATATTAATTTTATGAATTTATTTTAATATTATATTAAATAAAAGTTTACTTTTTGTTTTTTGCTTATAATGTTTAAAGATCTAATTTTTGTTTAAGTTTATCCAAATTTAACAATGTTATTGAGTTCAATAACATAAAATTATAATCAAGATCGATATTATTCAAAAGCAAATATTATCGCTATTGAGTCAATGTTCTGCGGTATGTATTATAATTTTGGACATGTATTAAGTTGAAATTTTAATCCAGTTACTTGAATGGCTATGCTACTTGATATTGTCGTTTGATACATTAGTAATTCTACTTATTATAATATACCTTCAAATAGGGTCTTCATTATTTTTTTGAACTTTTATCTGATCTTTATTATTAAATTTTGTATTCTAGGTTTATTGAGAATTTTTCTAATCACGTTATTGTTCGTGTGCAGATAGAAGGAAAGGATGTAGTATATATGAATCAATATGATTCATCTTCTCTTCAACCATCTGATGTACATGTTGACGGAGGAAGTTGGGAGCAACAAAATCTGAGGTTCGTAGCCGGAAACAAGATCTGTGATAGTGGTTCTTCGTCGAAAACGTGAACAGTAATCGGTGGATCCGATGAACAGTATTCGTCGGAAAAGATGAACAGTATTTGGTGGTGATGGTTATTGGTGGCTGAGATTGCTTAGGGTTAGTGGTGGCTCCTTTGCGCTCTCGCTTCTGACCCCTTGCAATTTGCCTACGTATCCCTATTTATAGGGAATCAAGCCAACGTAGTTCTTGGGGAACAAGAAACCTAATGAGCTTAGATCTCTTATCCCGAGGCCCAGTAGGAAACCTACTGGAAACCGTCTTCTACTAGCTTTAGAAATGTCCACCGATGAGGCCCAACCACAAAGGCCCAAGGCTCGTCCACTGCTTCGAGACTTCACGGATAAGGCATCTCTCTGGCCAAGGATAACCCTCCGCTACCAGCTGTTTCTCTAGTTCGTGGACGCAGGTATAGCCGTGGTTTACCCCAAATGTTGGACGCATCCTTGTCCCCCGATAAGGAGCCCCTACCAGATTACAGGACAAGTGATCCCAAACTTTTGGGTGCAAAGTGCAGGATACTCCGAAGTCTCCCAACTAGGACACCCGTTGACTACAGAGACGGAGCTCCCAAATCACACACCAGATTTTACCCCACATCCCCAATGAGGACACTCATTGTTTACAGGAGGAGGCCTTCAGTCCAGGCATACCCCTGAAGGTCTCTGACCACGGACACCGCATTTCCTGTAAATATGCTACAGGAAGGAGTTCTTCAATAGAGTACCTGCATCAAATAGGTTAGTAATAATAATCTCCATCTTCCTAGAATCTTCCAAAGAACCCAGCTAAGTAACCATGTTGAAGTATTCCCAAGATTTTTCTACTCATTCAGGGCGCGCCCTAAGGCTCACCATAGGATAGGATTCAATCAGGGAATTCCTCACCATTTCTTTAGTGATTGGGCGCGCCTCCTCACTATGCTGAGGACGCGCCTTCTTCTTCAACTTATCTTTAGTTTCATATTCATTGGACGCGCCTCCCATATCAATAGGGTGCGCCTTTCCCTTTTCAAAGAAGGAAACATTCTTTGTTTTCTCCCTGATTTCCGGCATTTATATCTTAATTTTGACTGTTTTCTTATCTTTAATCTGAATATAGTTTTTACCAATTTTTGGGCATAACAACTACCCCCCAAATTCCATATATCATTGAAAATGGGATTGGAATTTTTACTCATTTTCATCAAAATTTGTATAAACATATTTATTAATGCTTTTAACAAGGCGCGCCCTGAACAGGGCTTGCCTTCTAACTTTTCCTTAAAATTCAATGCTGCTGTGATAGCCAAATAAGGCGCGCCTTCCTGAGGGTGCGTCCTGGAATTTCAAACGGTTTAGAAACGGTTCCCCTTATTCTCCGGGAATTGTGATTGACATGATTGATTTTGACAGTTGTCCTTTTTTGGCTATAAATGCAGGTCACAATCAGTCATTTTCTTTTTTTACTTTTACTTTCTCCCTTTTTCACTCTCTCTTTCTTTCCAAAAACCCCATCTCCGATGGTGTCACTTTGCTTAGAACTAGCCTACTTCTTGATTCCTTTTCCGGTCAACTTCTTCCCCAACTGAAAAGGTATGTAAAGTTTTTCTCCTTTTCGTGTTCTATTATGTATATCACACCGTATATCACATTATCTTTTCAACTTCTCTAATTGTTCTTGATGGTATGTATATAAAACAGAATATATATCTATGTATGTATATCTGTAATTTTGATTTTTTGTTGTTTTAGATTCAAAATCATTTGTTTCAATTTTCAATTTTATGTTTCTAGGAATCCCAACTGTTCACCTTCAATTAGGCCTAAAAGCGCATAATCCGTGAAACCCAAACATGGCGCGCCCTTATATTTAATTATGAGGCGCGTCCAATAATTGGTGGACTACATAGGTCTTTCTCTTGAGAGGACGCACCTTCTTAGTATTGGACGCACCTTAAGCAGAGTTTAACATAGGTCACCCTTAACACAGTGAATACTATCCTATCAAACCCTCCACTTCTTATTTATTTTCCTCTATATTTTCTTCTCTCATTCTTTCGAATTGGGCGCGCCCTCAATATTTCTTTGGTTTTCTTGACAGCTGGAAGACGAGGGCGCGTCCTCACCCTTTCATCCTTTTAAGGACTTTTGCACTAAGCTAGGAATCTACTCCCCTCCATCTATCTCTTTTAAGCCAGACTTCCCAGATGCACACAGAACTCCCCATTTTTTGGTGCAAGAGGCGCGCTTTGTTAAGGAATTCAAAGCTAGTGACATAATGGTAGAATTATCAAATGATTCTCAAGAACACATCCCTTTGAACCAAAGAAGGGGCAAGCAAAAGCTAGTTCAGAAAGAAAGATCTCAAATCCCTGTTAACACAGAACTGGATGATGACGACTGGTTGGAGAGCCTGAACGCAGATAGGTATAGGGGACCGAATATGGAGTAAACGTTGGGGCAGGACCCTCCAAGGTTTCTTATAAGATTGTTTCTCCAAGCCCCTCTCCACAACAGTCTGAGGGCGCTCCTGAGGAGAATATGTCGCCTCTTCGCGACGAAATGAATTTCTTTGACAAAGATACTCTCCAATTTTCCACCTCTCCCAAACCTTCTCCAATCCATTTCCAACATTGGGAAGTCTCTATTATTCCCAGTGGACTAACAATGAGATTTACAGAAGGGGCGTTGAATGTAAATCTCAAAACTTTTTCAAGTTTTGAGCAGTTTCTAAGGCTAAGTGTTTTAATGAACAAATGTGTGTGAATTGCTTGAAGCTAATACAGACAGATATATATTCAAACACAAATGTAAAGAACAAAAAGAACTTAAAAACTTTTCTGGTGGATTTGTTGTTCCACCAGAGATGTGTTATTTCAGAAAATCTGTGATTCAAAGAATTAAATCACAGCTGCGTCCTAGTACAAACTAGATGATTTTCTCTCTGGATTTTTCTAAACAGCTCTGGAAAATTCACCACCTCATTACTAGCTGCTACTTGGTTTATATATATCACCAAGTTTACAAGTGAAGACAAAACTGTAAAATACAATTAAAAGATTCTTCACATGTTTCTTCTTCATTTCTCTATCCAATGCAATTTAGGTTTAGCTGTGAATCTTTGAATACTTCCTAGTTTGCACCAGAATAGAAATTCTGCATTTTCTTGATTCCTCCTAGAGGCTGCCACATTCCAGTTTGTCTCTGTCAACCCATTTGCCTCTATCAGCTTATGAATTGTCACTATCAACTGCTATTGAACTAAGCATCCGTTGAAGCTTTCATCCATTGATGACTTTATCCATTGAAGCTTTATCCATTGAAGCTTTATCCGTTGATGCATTAGCAGTTGAAGCTTTATCCGTTGAAGAACTCATCCGTTGATGGATGTTATCCGTTGAAGCTTTAGAGACATCTGTTGAAGCTTTGTTTCTCATCCATTGAAGGCCTTTAATATCAGTTGATACTACTTCACTTATACAAAATTACAAGGCATGAAATATTTACAATTAGCCCTCCTATTTGCATATCCACTAGTAGTCAACATGACTGATAATTTCCCACAACATCTAAGAATTACAACTTAAATACAGAGAATGAAATGTGCTACAATGCTAAACTTATTTCTAAGTAAAGCTACTCCTTCAACGGATAGCCAAAATGGTCTTATCCGTTGAGGCTACAAATACTAGATTTCTACTTAAGTGTTTTGTTGAACTTATCATCAACCTAATACACATATTCCTAACAATCTCCCCCTATTTATGTCTACTAGAACTGTAGGCATAAATTTGGGTTTAACTTGATGATAACAAAATACTTATCAAACATATGAACTGAAATAAAGTAGAAATTCAAAAGTGCTGCAAAAATGTGTATACTGAGATAGAATTGAAGAATTACATTGTTTCCAAAGGTGCTCCTTTAGCCTGAGTAGATTAATTTCTTTTCCTTTGATCCCTTATTTTCTTCCCTAGCCTCCTGTCATTCTCCTCTATTTGGAGTTGGAGTTGTCTGTAGAATTCAGCTTCATCTTCTTCATTGATGTCCAACTTAGATTGCATATCCTTGAGAGTTTCATTACTGGAAATCTTGAGCTGATCTTCAAGTCTGAAAAATCTTCTGACTCCTTTATTGTCTCTGAACTCCATCGACCAATGAGGTGATTTACGAACTGTAATTCCTCTCTCTGGGATGAGTAATGTTCTAGGCAAGGCATTGGGCTCCCACCAAGTTTTCCTTATGCTGGCAATCTTGTTGAGAATCTCGGTTTTGGCAGTCCTGGTAACGCCAGAATCCCTTTTTATAGCTGAGTATACTCTAACCAAGGTAGAATAGCCTTCATTCAGAATTCTGTAAAGAGGCCAAGTCCTTTCCCCACTTCCTTTATATTTGAACACTAGTCTTTCTGGAAGCTGTCTGTAGGCATCTATTCCCCTTACTTCCTCCAGCTCATCCAGATAGAGTTCAATGTTTGTAAATTCCTTTATATCACAAATGTGAATATAATCATCCTTTGAGGCTTGTGTCTTAGGCTTAGGCTTCTGAGTAAATTTGATTGAGGTTAGAGGAGGTGTTGATTTGATTTTTCTTTTCTGTTTCTTTGATGGTGGAGAAGTGGTTAAGAAAGTGGGCAATTTGATGGTGTCCCAATCAATTGGTTCCTCCTTAGGAGTGATTGTTTCACTATGGATGTTTATGAAGGGGTCAGGCACAATGGGTTCAGGAATAGAAGGTAGTGGTTTGGATTTTGAATGGGTTTCTTCAGTTTCATCTACAATCTTCCTTTTTGCATTGGCCTTCTTTCTGTTCCCTTCCTGCCATTCCTTTCTTTCCTTACTTCTTTCTTCCACGTCATCACTAAGCATGTCCCCCATACCTACATCTTCACCCTTGTCTTTAATTTCTTTCCTTTCTTCAGCTTGACTTGACTTTAGCTGTTTTTCAAGCTTTGCTTGTGCTCTTTTGTCAGCCTTTAGCTTTTTAGCTTCTTCCTTCAACCTTTTGGCTTCTTCCCTCTTGGCTATTGAGAATTTGGGATGTCCTTGTATCACACAGATACTCTTTCCCTCTCTAAAGATAATATCCATGTTCATTCTTTCAACCACATCCTTGGTCTCCTTGTGCTTCATGATATTACCACCCAAAACCTTGTCTTCATCAGGCTTTGGAAGAGGAAAATCCACTCCTTTCAACTGAGCAAGGCTTAGAGGGTTCTTTGTAGAGTCCTTATTGGATCTGTTGTTGGTTTCAGATTCTTGGAAGAAGTCTCTCCAACCTTGTTAGTCCCTTAACAATATAGCAAGAATTACAGAAGGGGGGTTGAATGGAATTCTTGAACCTTTTTCTTGAAATAAAAATGTTCAACTCGATTATGGATATATTTGTTTTGATTAGCACAATGCGGAATGTAAACTTGAATGAATCAAAACATAAGTAATTAAAAACAAGAGTCTTTAAAAACTTTCTGGTGGATTTAAAAAATTCCACCAGAGATATATTTAATATATCGAGAGGACTCTGTGTGCAGAAATGCTCACAGCTTCTTACACAAAAATAGAACTGCTAAGAACACAGGAAATGCTAAAGATAGTGCTTACAAAGATTTCTCTATTGTTGTTTCTTAGCTATCTCAGTTGTTTTTCTATTTGCTACTCTCTTGGTTTATATATTACCAAGATTACAAAGTCAAAAAGACTGAACAAATATAAAATCTAACAGTCTTGATCTTTGCTGCTTTTCGTCCTCTATTACCCAGTTAATGGGCTTCCACAGTGTGTTTGTATCCAACTCAACGGATGTGTGTCAGCTTTCACTGTTCAACTGATGTTTGAATTCTTGATATGATCATCCGTCGACTTTCAGATCATCCGTCGATGACTTGATTGATCATCCGTCGATTGCTATGTTAAACATCCGTTGATAGTCATTTGATCATCCGTCGAAGCTTTGTTAATCATCCGTTGGTAGCTATTTTGGCACTTGACTTCATTTCACTTATACAGAATTACAAGACATTGCTTATGTACAGTTAATCAACCTATTCTGCATATCTAGTTAAAGTCAACATGACTTATATGCTACTTCAGATTCTATACAAAGGTGCATACAACACTGTGCTACAAACTTATTATTACATAAGCTACTCACTTGATGGATAATAAGTTAATCATCCGTCGCGACTATAATGAGTTATCCGTCGGGACTATAATTCTTATCCGTCGAGTGCTACTTTATTTCACTAAGTAAAATCTACTTAGATGTTTTGTTTAGGTAATCATCAAGTACACAACATATTCACAACAAACCTTATTCCTCCTTACTGGCTTGAGCTCCATAATGATTGGCTCCACCTTTGTGCTATGCTTCACAGATTGTGATTTTGAAGTTGTAGAACCAAAAATTTGTTGCATCCTTTCATGAATTCTCCTCCTTTGCTCTTTGACTTTCATCTCAGCTGCTGCTATCTGGATTAGATCAATTCCATCAAGCTTTCCTTTGATTTGAAGTATTGGAGAAGTGGTGATGGCAGGAACTAGCACTTTAGATATTTGAACTTTTATTGATGGCTCTCCTTCCCCTTCCCCTCTATTCTCCCCCTTTTTGTTATCATCAAGGACAGGGGTCAAGCCTTATGCTTTTGCCAGCTGCAATAGTAGACTTGTCTGAGATTGTTGATTTTGAAGAATGGTGACCACAGAGTCTTCAATGACTTGAACTCTGTTTTCCAACTTGGCCAGCATCTTGTCAGCATCAGATTCTCTCCTCAATCTCAGCAACAAATCTTGCATTGTACCATAAGGCATGACTGAATCCAACTTCTCAGAATTGTAGGATTTCAGATCAGCAATATCCTTTTTGAGTTCATCCACACTCAAATTATGTCTGATGTGCTGCAACTGCAGGAGATGCAGAGAGTCTAGATGAGCTTGAAGAATAGCCTTGTACCAGCATCTGAAGTGTCCTGAAGGGCCTTTTGAATAGCCATAACTTGCTTGACCAAAGCTACACCAAACTGTCCTGGTGTAGATTTCTTTGTCCATGCCCATTCAGGTAAATTTGGAACAGAACTTGGGCCTGCATCTCCCCCTAAGTTCATGCTCCCATCCAAAGAAATAGAGTCATCATCATTAGAATTTACTTCAAATTCTTCAGATGGCTCACCAGCTTGAGAAGGCATCCTATTAACAGCAGCTTTATCTCTTTGAAGAGATTCTGAAGTGTGCACTATGTTCAAAGTCTGCTCTGCCTCCACATTGCCCTGAGCAGCCAACAGTTGATAGACTGAAACAGGATGAGTAAAAGTGTCAGCATCCAAGGAAATGTTATCAATTTCAGCTTTGTAATGTTGCTTAAATTGTCTTCCCTTTTCAGCATTATCCACAATCATTGACTCACTAGCAATGGCTGGATCCACCCTTATAGCTTCTGTACCTGTTTTTCTCTCATTTTCTCTATATTCTTGCATCAGGGGCTCCCCCTGGCTCACACACACCCTCACACCCTCACCCTCACCTACTAAGGTGGCACTCCCCTCACTTTTGCCATGCTGGAAGAAATAGCATGCATATTTTGACTCTCAACCTCTCCTTTTGCCTGGGAGCAACCCAGCCTCTCACTCAAATTATCACTCCCTTCCCTCAATCCTAGAAGTGATTGTACGGTAACCATGTCTTCTACACTTGGAATTGATTCAGTTATATGTGCAGAGACCATCAACGGATAGGGAGTATCCGTTGAAGTGGAAACTGATGATATCAACGGATAAATGCTGTTAAGCTTATCCGTCGAAGAACAACCACTTGTCAATTGATGAGAGATATCCGTTGAAGAAGGAAAAGATGTAGATATTGAAAGTGACATAATTTTTGAATTTGTGTGAATTGATTTTAAGTGAGGTGACACAGATTCTTCAACTAAGTCTGAAAGAATTGGCTGATGATCCAACAAATCATCTAAAAGATGATGATCACCAGGATTTGAGTGGGGCTCCTCCCTGAGTTTTAAAGAGGGAGAATCAGGAATTGATGTGAATATCATATCCACATCCAGAGATGGTGATGGAGAATTTGGTGATTGATGTGTGTCTATTATGAGAGAATGGGGTTGTGACTCAACATTTGCCGGAGCCACATCAAGCTGAATTTGAGAAGGCAAAGATACAGGTGGATGTAACTGTGCAGTGTGTGCCCCTTGTGTTGAAACTAGGGTTTTAGCCTTCTTTCTTCTTGAAAAGGCTTTAATAGGTGAATGTATGGTTTCAGTGTCCCTCCCTCTTTTGTTCTGTGTCCCTGGTTGGGGACTATTTTCAATAGCTGCATCCTTTTGGGAGGATGCAACTAGGGATGTGTTTGAATCCTTTTGAACCACCACAGTCTTTTGAAAAACTGTGGCTTGGCTGGCTAGGGTACTACTCACCTCTCCCACCTTATCCTGGGGGGTTTCTTGATGTTCACCCCTCCCCTCACCACTCACACCCTGTTCACTCACTTCAGGGTTTATGGTAGTTGTTACAACTGTTGTCTTTTGAGAAACAACAGAGGTGGTTTTCTTTGACTTGAGTTTTGGAATTTTAGTTTTGGTGGCTTTGGTAGGAATCTGTTGGGACAAAGACACAGATTTCATTGCCACACTAGAAGGCAAAGAAACAATGGGGTTGGAAGAAGTAGGAGTTGCAGATGTATTTACCTCACTTACCTGAGGTGCATTTATTATTGGCAAATATACCAATGGCACCTGGCTGTTGAGGTTAATTCTCACAAGGTCTGCAAAGACCCTTTTCTCTTGTGCCCCGCATTTGAGTTTATTGCTCTCATTAGTTATGACCAAACCTTCAGCAATATGGTTAGCCAATAACATAAAGAATCTAGCATAGTAGATGTTATGAGGTCTATTAGCTTTGTTACCTAACCTGGAACCTAATTCTAGCATGACATAGTTGCTAAAATTAAAGTACCTATCAGAAACTAGCATATAGAGCATATTAACATGAGATGAAGTTATGGCATCAAAATTGCTAATCTTCCCAAAGAAAACCTTGATAAAGGCATCTCCAAGAAAACTCTATTATTTCCCAAGGCCCTTCCTTCTAATGCTCCCTAAACTAGCAGAATCAAAAGAATAGCCTATGGAATCTAACATAGCAGATACATCATTATCAGTGTGTGGTGTCATGGCACTATTTTCAGGTAACTTAAAGCAAGACTGTATATCATCACAGTTAATACAGTAATCCTTACCTTTGAGAGAGAAAGCAATGGTCATATCTGTGGAATTGAACTCTGCAGTTGTCCAAATCTCCTCAATTACCTCACAATAGATAGTTGGGGCTTCGAGCATTGCATAGCTTAGTTTGCAGTTCTTGATAAAGTCCATCATTTTGTGATAATCTGAGTGGGCTTCATTCTTTTCCACCAAAGCTATGAAATTATTCTTTTCATAAACAAATCCAGACAGAGACATAATCTTAACTACTGGTGCCATTGTTGTGAGTAGAGGTTGCAGAGAAAGATTGAGAGTTTTGGGAGAGAAAGAGAATAAAACTTACGAGTAAAGTGAAAATAAGAATTCAAGGGGCTTTTATACTTTCTCGAATTAAAACGTAAATAAAATGATTAAATGATACTTTTAAGTAAATTACAGCCGTTTGAGAACAAAGAAAACTGTAGAAATTCTGAAAACTGCCTTTAATACAAATACATACAACTGTGTATATATGTATCAACGGTTAAGTAAACGAATCAACGGCTGTGACTCACTTAAAGTAACTGATGTGACACTTTAACGGATGAGGTAAATAGTTATCCGTTGAAGATTAACACAGTTTTTATCCGTTGAAGGATAAAATTACCAGAAATGTGTTTGTCTTTCAACGGATAATGAACATCTGTTGATAGAACAATTTTGGCTTTCAACGGATAGGGAATATCCATTGATAGAATAATCTTTACTTAAAGCCAACTTTGTTCTTGCAACAAATTCATTTCAGGCTCCAATGCAAATTATAATGAGGACATGAATTTATGAATAATTAAGCATACCTAGCTCACTTACTAATCTTGTGAATGTTGATTCATCAAGTGGCTTGGTAAATGTGTCTGCAATCTGCTTTTCACTTGGAACAAAATGAAGTTCCACTGTACCTTCATCACATGTTCCCTTATGAAGTGGTACTTGATGTCAATGTGTTTGGTTCTTGAATGCTGCACTGGATTTTCAGTAATGGCAATGGCACTTGTGTTGTCACAGAATATAGGAATTTTGTCAACAGTTAGTCCATAGTCAAATAGTTGATTCCTCATCCATAGTATTTGTGCACAGCAACTACCAGCAGCAATGTATTCAGCTTCAGCTGTTGATGTAGAAACAGAATTTTGCTTCTTGCTAAACCATGATACAAGCTTATTCCCTAGAAATTGACAGGTGCCAGTTGTACTTTTCCTGTCTATTTTGCAACCTGCATAATCTGCATCTGAGTAGCCAATTAGATCAAAACCAGACTCTCTAGGGTACCAAATTCCTAGATTTGGAGTCCCTTTGAGATATCTGAAAATCCTTTTAATAGCCACTAAGTGAGACTCTTTAGGGTCAGCTTGAAATCTAGCACAGAGACATGTAGAAAATATTATATCAGGTCTACTAGCAGTTAAATATAAAAGTGAGCCAACCATGCCTCTATAACTTGTAATATCCACAGACTTTTCAGTCTTGTTTAATTCAAGCTTGGTGGCAGTGGCCATGGGAGTTTTTACAGATGAACAATCCGTTAAGACAAATTTCTTTAAAAGGTCATAAATATATTTAGTTTGACTAATGAAAATTCCACAACTAACTTGTTTAAATTGTAAACCAAGAAAATAAGTTAGCTTTCCCATCATGCTCATTTCATATTTACTTTGCATTAACTTAGCAAACTTTTTACAAAGCTTATCATCTGTAGAACCAAATATAATATCATCTACCTAAATTTGAACAAGTATAGTAGAGCCATTAACATTTCTAAAGAAAAGAGTTTTGTCAACAGTACCTCTTGTGAAGTAATTATCTAGCAGAAATTTTGACAAAGTCTCATACCAGGCTCTAGGTGCTTGCTTTAGTCCATAGAGTGCTTTCAACAGATAATGCACATAGTCTGGAAAATTTGGATCTTCAAATCCTGGAGGTTGATTTACATAAACTTCTTCCTCCAATTCTCCATTCAGAAATGCACTCTTGACATCCATTTGATAGACTTTGAAATTGGCATGGGCTGCATAGGCTAGAAAGATTCTGATGGCTTCAAGTCTGGCAACTGGAGCAAATGTCTCATCAAAATCTATTCCCTCTTGTTGAGAATAGCCTTTAGCAACCAATCTGGCTTTATTCCTTATGACAATGCCATTTTCATCCATCTTGTTTCTGAATACCCATTTTGTGTCAATAGAACTCTTGTTCTTTGGCTTGGGTACCAGCTTCCATACTTTGTTCCTTTCAAATTGGTTTAGCTACTCTTGCATTGCTAAAATCCAATCTGGATCCAATAGAGCTTCTTCCACTCTCTTAGGTTCCTCCTGTGATAGAAAGCTACTATACAAACATTCATCTTGAGTACCTCTTCTAGTTTGCACTTTAGATGTAGCATCACCAATGATCAGTTCAAAAGGGTGATTCTTGGTCCATTTCCTTTGAGGTGGTAGATTAGCTCTAGATGAGGTTGCCTCAGTATTGTCATGATGTGAGATAGAGTGTTGATTGGTTGAAACTCCCCCTGAGTTGCTAATCCTTTGAAAGGAATTGGGAGTTCTATCAACTGATGAAGTGAAATGATTATCCGTTGACAGACTGTTATCAACGGATGCTTCATTATGAACTTCAACGGATGATGCCATTTATCATTCAACGGATGCTGCATTGCTTCTATCAACGGAAGTTGAATTATGACTTTCAACGGATGCAGCATTATGTGCATTATCCAAAGGCAGATTTTGAATTCTTTTCGAGGTGCCTTCTCCATCATTCTCATCTTCACTATCATCACAATATATCTCAATATTGTCAAATTTGAGTCCTTCATGATGTCCCTCATCTGTTAGTCCATCAATCTTTTTATCATCAAACATAACATGCACATATTCCATGACAATGTTGGTTCTTAGATTGTAGACTCTATATGATTTTCCAGCAGAATAACCAAAAAATATTCCTTCATCAGCCTTTGCATCAAACTTCCCTGTGTGATCAGGTTGATTCCTTAGAATGTAGCATTTGCAACCAAAGACATGCAGAAAGTTTAAAGTTGGTTTTCTTCTCTTGAACAATTGATAGGGAGTCATGCCTTTTGCCTGATTAATTAGAGAAATATTCTGAGTGTAACATGCACAGTTAACAGCCTCAGCCCAAAAGTATGTTGGGAGTTTTGACTCTTCAAGAATTGTTCTTGCAGCCTCAATTAGTGATCTGTTCTTCCTTTCCACTACACCATTTTGTTATGGAGTCCTTGGAGCTGAGAACTCATGCATGATCCCATTTTCTTCACTAGAACAACTTCATGGTTGTATTCTTGAACTCAGTTCCATTGTCACTCCTGATATTCCTTACTTTGAAATCTGGATGATTGTTGACTTGCTTGATATGATTGATAATGATCTCACTAGCTTCATCCTTTGATCCAAGGAAATAAGCCCATGAAAACTTTGAGAAATCATCTACAATCACTAGGAAATATCTTTTCCTTGAAATTGACAATACATTGACTGGTCCAAAAAGATCCATGTGTAGCAGTTGTAATGGTTCATCAATTGCTGATTCAAGCTTCTTACTGAATGATGCTTTCTTTTGCTTTCCTTTCTGACAAGCATCACACAGTCCATCCCTTGTGAATTCCACTAGAGGGATTCCTCTATTTAAGTCCTTTTTGACTAGATTATTCATTGTCTTGAAATTCAAATGGGACAGCTTCTTGTGCCATAGCCAACTTTCATCTGGACTTGCTTTGCTGAGAAGATAAGTAATTGATTCTGAATCTGTAGAGTTGAAGTCAGCTAAGTACACATTCCCTTTTCTAACTCCAGTTAGAACCACTTTGTTGTCCTTCTTACTTGTGACAACACAGGCTTCAGAATTGAAGGAAACGGTATTCCCTCTGTCACATAGTTGACTGATGCTCAATAGATTATGTTTGAGACCATCAACTAATGCAACTTCATCAATGATGACATTTTCTTTTGAAATCAAGCCATATCCCATAGTGAACCCTTTACTGTCATCTCCAAAGGTTATGCTTGGGCCAGCTCTCTCCTTGAACTCTGTGAGCAGGGTGAAATCTTTTGTCATGTGTCTTGAACAACCACTGTCCAAGTACCATAGATTCCTTCTTTTTCCCTCCACACAACAAAATCAATCAAGTTGATTTTGGTACCCAAGTTTCCTTGGGTCTAGCCTTGTTAGTCTTTTTCCTAGACTTCATTCCTCCTGCATCTTTTGACTTAGGTAACTTTGGGTCAACCTTGGTCTCAGATGTAGTTGGTTGAGGTGTAGGGTTAGTCACAGAATCATTTAGCACATTTGGTTGAATTTGATAAGGCATAGATTGTGCAAACATATTATTCCACATAGGCATGTTGTATGGCATCTGAGGCATACTGAATGCAGTAAAATAAGGATTATTAATATATGGCATGTTTGCAAAATGTGCATGAGGATTCTGATGAGACATAACAGGCATAGCATGCAGAGGTGACATAGACATGTTAGGCATGGAGGGAGTTAAAGGCATGAGAGCATTCTTAACAGATTTACAGTTATCAGATAGATGATTAACACTTTTACAATGCACACAGCTTTTTCTAGGAGCATACTTATCAGGTGTGTAATTGTTATGTTTCTTAATCCATACCTTCCCATTTCTATTAGATTTTCTTTTAGTTTCCTTTTTATCCTCAACCAATTTAAGCCTATTTTTCAACTGATCTAAAGTCATGTGTCCTATATTCACTCTACTGGCATCTTTGGATGTGCTAGCTCCTTCTTTGACAAAGTTCTTGAAAGTTGAACCAACCTTCTTATTGAGATTTTTCTTTTTAGAATCACTTGCATGTTTTAATTGATGAGCCTTCAACAGATGCTCTTTTTCTTCCTTCAACGGATAACTTTCATCATCCATTGATTCCACATCCGTTGACAATCCATCAATTAATTCTAACTCCTTTTTATTTTTCTTCCAGGCATTCTCACAGAATGATTCAATTCCCTGAACCTTGACAATCTGAGCACTAACATCCCTAGATGTTTTTCAGGCCTTGATTACCTCTTGCTCACTTTCTAACTGTTTAGAAAGAATTTCTACTTTCTTAACAGCTTCTTCTAGTTCACTCTCAACAGTCAAGCATTTAATTTTAATCTTTTCAAGCTCAATTACCTGATTCTCTAACACAGCATTCCTATCACTTAAAAACAAATCATTCTCTTTGATTCTTGTGTTTTCTTTAGCTAGTGATTTAAGGGAAACACGCAAATGATATAATTCATTGGACATATCATTTATGGCTTCATTGCATTCAATCTTAGAAAGCTGAGAGAGATCAGTAGTAATTACCTGGTTGCTTGATGAACTAGTTTCATTTTCATCAGAATTAGCCATCAGGGCTAGGTTGAAATATTCCATATCATCATCTTCATTGGCTCCATCTACTGCCCAATCATCTTGAGTCAGAAAAGCTCTTTCCTTTTGTTTCAGCAAATCGAAATATTTCTTTTTGTAATCAACTTGCTCAAATTTCTTCTTATCAGAGGATGGTTTTCTGCACTCATTTGCAAAGTGTCCACTTAAGCCACAGTTATAACATTTGAACTTAGATTTGTCCACCATGTTCTTGTTTGACTTAGTGAATTTTGCATTTTTCCTGAATTTCATCTTTGCAAACCTCCTGGACAGAAAAGCCAGATGTTCGTCAACATCATCAGAGTCATCTTGACTGGAATTGTCTTCATCCTCAGCTACTTGCTCCTTTCCCTTGCTTGATTCTGATTTGCTTGTGCCAATTTTGAGATTTGGCATTGTCTTTTCCTCATTCCTGGCTTCAATCTTCTCATTGTCAGCTACAAGTGCAACTGATCCTCCTTTTCTCTTTCCCTTTTCCAACAGCTCATCTTACTTCATCTCAAGTTCATAGGTCTTCAAAATTCCATATAATCTTTCAAGTGTGAAGTCCTTATAATCTTGAGAATTTCTTAGAGAAACAGTCATAGGCTTCCATTCCTTTGGTAGAGACCTCAGAAATTTTAAATTGGAGTCCTTGACTTGGTACACTCTGCCATACAGCTTCAATCCATTCAACAGTTTCTGAAATCTGTTGAAGGTATCATTCAATGATTCTCCTTCTTCAAAATGAAAATATTCATATTGTTGAATGAGAAGCTGCATTTTGTTTTCTCTAACTTGCTCAGTACCTTCACAGATAAGTTGTACAGTATCCCAAATTTCCTTAGCAGTTTGGTTGTTAATGACATTGTCAAACATATCTTGATCTAGGCCATTAAACAGAATGTTCATGGCTTTCTTGTCCTTGTGAACCTCTTCAATATCTTCAACAGTCCATTCGGCTTTTCGCTTTGGAATAGACTGTCCAACAGCAATTATTGTAGTAGCAGCTGTGGCCACCTTGTGAGGGATGTGGGGACCATTTTCAATGCAGTTGATGTAGCTTTCATCTTGAGAGAGAAGATGTAAATGCATCTTCACTTTCCAGTGATGATAGTTATCTCTTTCCAGGATTGGAATCTTTACACCAATATCCTTCTTACTCATGATGTTAGCAGAATAGATCTTTAAACTCTTTGTATGTTAAGAGCTTGCTCTGATACCAATTGTTATTCCCAGTGGACTAACAATGAGATTTACAGAAGGGGGGTTGAATGTAAATCTCAAAACTTTTTCAAGTTTTGAGCAGTTTCTAAGGCTAAGTGTTTTAATGAACAAATGTGTGTGAATTGCTTGAAGCTAATACAGACATATATATATTCAAACACAAATGTAAAGAACACAAAGAACTTAAAAACTTTTTTGGTGGATTTGTTATTCCACCAGAGATGTGTTATTTAAGAAAATCTGTGATTCAAAGAATTAAATTACAGCTGCGTCCTAGTACAAACTAGATGATTTTCTCTCTGGATTTTTCTAAACAGCTCTAGAAAATTCACCACCTCATTACTAGCTGCTACTTGGTTTATATATCACCAAGTTTACAAGTGAAGAAAAAACTGTAAAATACAATTAAAAGATTCTTCACATGTTTCTTCTTCATTTCTCTATCCAATGCAATGTAGGTTTAGCTGTGAATCTTTGAATACTTCCTTGTTTGCACCAGAATGGAAATGCTGCATTTTCTTGATTCCTCCTAGAGGCTGCCACATTCCACTTTGTCTCTGTCAACCCATGTGCCTCTGTCAGCTTATGAATTGTCACTATCAACTGCTATTGAACTAAGCATCCGTTGAAGCTTTCATCCGTTGAAGACTTTATCAGTTGAAGCTTTATCCGTTGATGCATTAGCAGTTGAAGCTTTATCCATTGAAGAACTCATCCGTTGATGGATGTTATCCGTTGAAGCTTTAGAGACATCTGTTGAAGCTTTGTTTCTCATCCGTTGAAGGCCTTTAATATCAGTTGATACTACTTCACTTATACAAAATTACAAGGCATAAAATATTTACAATTAGCCCTCCTATTTGCATATCCACTAGTAGTCAACATGACTGATAATTTCCCACAACATCTAAGAATTACAACTTAAATACAGAGAATGAAATGTGCTACAATACTAAACCTATTTCTAAGTAAAGCTACTCCTTCAACGGATAGCCAAAATGGTCTTATCCGTTGAGGCTACAAACACTAGATTTCTACTTAAGAATTTTGTTTAACTTATCATCAACCTAATACACATATTCCTAACAGTCTCTGACAGTGAGTTAGACTTTGACTGGGATGAGTTCGAGCCATGTAGTGAAGCTGTAAAGAAGCGTTTTAGGAAAGAGCATGGGAAGCTTTTTTTTTGTGGGCCTACCCTCAGCTTGCTCCGATGAGCAACTAGAATGGCTCATGGAGTTCTATGATATGGAAGGCATTTAGGCGCGCCCTCTTAGCATGATGCGCCCCCATATTTTTAACTATGGGAGAAACATCAGGATCTCTAAGATGGTAACCAACCCTAAGCTGGTTTCATTGGGTATTGACGCGCCCTTACATCCTTACCTTAGGGAAATGATAGAACTTTATGACGTGGCTCCACTCCAACTTTCTCCCAACAACTACAAATTTGTTCTTGCCCTGTTCATTCTCTATACAGACCTGGGCTTCCCTCAGCCTTCAATGGCTGAGGTCAGCTATTTTTTCCTCTGGAAAGCTCAGCCATGAACAAGAAACATAATAAGAAAGGTTTCTCCTCTGGAAAGCTCAGCCATGAACAAGGAACAACAGTCTTAAGGTTAGCAGTCTGCCATGGCACAACAGCCAACTATGGTGAGCATATCGAACAATTTTAAGCTTGTGTCAGATTGCTTTAGACCAAGGAACATCAGGTCCTCTATTTCGTGTATTTTCCCAGATGTGCCATGGTTTAACTTTTCTCAACTCTAAACCATCCCAAAGTATTGCATCTGAAGAATTGAGATTAAAGGCAGGATAATCAAAAGTTTCTAACCATTGCAAAAGATTTGTGTCAACATGGTGATGCCTCTGATTTGGGATCGGAAGACACCACATCCCGGTGTTAATAAGTTTACTGACTTTAGCATCCACCACAAGCCCACACTGTCTGATAATAGGAGAATACATGTTATGCGCAAGACAAGTGCGTCTCCACCATGGGTCAAACCAGAGGGAAATGCTCTCACTGTTGCCAATCTTATATGAAATATAATGGAGAGCCATAACCCGAAGATGAAGGACTTTTTTCCAAATCCAAGAACAATCATTGGGTAGCTTTAGAGTCCAGAAGTGCTTATTTTTCGGTATAGTTGCATATACCCAAGAGGCCCATAAGCTAGGATCCTTAGAGATGACTTTGAGTAGATGATATAGGATTTGGGCACAGTTCCATTCCAAAGAGTTCTTGATCCCCAGTCCACCTTCCTGCCTTGGAAAACAGATCCAACTAACTTTGGCGCCACTTTTTTCATTTATATTACCCCTCCACAAAAATTTAGTGAGCAAAGATTGGACTTCCTCATGCACAGCATTCGGCAGCATAAAATGATTGGATCAGAATGTTTGAATGGATCATAGAACTGCTTTTATTAACTGAACTCGTCCTGCAAACGAAAGCAACAAAGAGGTCCATATATGGATTCTACTGGTGATTTTCTCGATCAAGGGCATACAGTCATGTATACTAAGCTGAGAAGAAATTAGAGTTACACCCAAAAACAAATAGGAAGCTAACCTTTCGGAATACCAAATTCATCATCAAACCAATCAAGAAAAGTAGTGGAGCAGTTATAAAAAAAATTCTCACTCTTTTGAATATTTGGAGTCAAACCACTAACCTCTGAGAATTTAGATATGCAGCTCATGATTTGGGTGACTGAGACTTGGTCACCATGACAAAAAATAAGATGTCATCTGCGAAGAATAGGTGGGTCAAGTCCAATTCCCTACAACTCCAGTGATGTTTATATCCCTGTGGCTTAGCTTTAAGCAGACAAGATAGCACATTCATGCATAAAGCAAAGATATGTGGTGACATATGATCACCCTGACGAATTCCTTTAGCTCCAGCAAAATAACCATGCGTTATACCATTCAATTTAACAGAAAACTTAGTGGTACAAATACATGTCCTGATCCTTTCAATGAATTAAGTAGGAAATTTCATTTTTTGTAAGACTGTGATGATGAAGTCCAAGTGTAGAGAATCAAAAGTCTTGTAAAGGTCTACTTTAATAGCACAACAAGTAGCACCTGCTTCTCTATCATATCCACGAAAGAGTTCTTGAGCCAGCAAAATGTTATCAGAGATATGCCTACCCGGTACGAAAGCCGACTGTGCAATATCAATGATACTCGGAAGAACAGTTTTTAGCCTTGAAGCAATGATTTTAGAGATGCATTTATAAGCAATGGTGCATAAGGAAATGGGCCTAAAATCTTGCATAGTAGAAGGCGTTAAGATTTTGGGTATAAGAGCTATATTAGTAGCATTAATACCTTGATGCATGTTGTTGTACACAAAGAGAGACTGCACTGCTTCACAAAATAACGGGCCACAAATATCCCAAGTTGCCAGAAAGAACTCAACATTGGACCCGTCAGGCCCGGGTGGCTTATTCTTCTTCATTTTCTTTAGAGTGCCATGAATTAAATCAGTAGTTATTGGGTGACATAGACTTTGTGCTTGCTCTTCATTAATTACAGGGCATTGAAGTTCTTCCAACCACAGAGGTTGTCTGCCAGAGACAGTTTCAGTACCCAGAAACTGTTTAAAGTACTCAACAGCCACCCCTGCACACTGTCTTTATCCATGAACCAGATTGCCCTGGGAATCCTGGATGGCTAGGACCTTACTGTAATTCCAATTTTCCTTGCATTGGTTGAAGAAAAATCTATTATTTCCATCCCCTTTATCCAACCATCGCACTCTAAATTTTTGCATAAGTAACTTCTCTTCCTGAAGCAAAGCCTCATTCAAATGTTCAATAAGCACTTTTTCTTCCATCAATAAGTCTTGGCTAGAGTCATTAACCATCCCATCTTGGATGTTAGATAGCTCAGCACGAGCCTTGTTGACATTGGAATGAAGGTTACCATTTTTCCTATTTAGATCATCAAGGGCAAGTCGAACTAATTTGAGCTTTTTGCATAAGATGGTCATGGGGTCTCCATAAATGGGCTGACCCCAAACCTTGGCTATAATATCAAGGAACTCCGGAAGCTCCAACATATGATTAAAGAACTGGAATGCCTTACCAAAGGTCTCAATATCCATAGGAATATTTAAAATTAACGGGTTGTGATCCATAACCCCTCTATTTTTAACAAAAGCTTGACTTTCAGTGTAGGTAGACAGCCAAACACCATTGACAACAGCTCTATCAAGACGCTTAAAGATCAGACTCAAAGGCCTCTTATTTGTCTAAGTAAACAATTCAATAACTGTTCTGATTTGACAGAGACTAGCAGCAATAAGACAATCTTCAAAAGCTTGCATATCAGGAGTCCAGTGAGCACAACCACCATGAACTTCGTCGATGTTAAGAATACTATTAAAGTCTCCCAACACACATCAAGGAATAGTTGTAGTGCTTAAAGAATTCAGGTCATTACATAGAGTAACTCTACCAGTAGCTTTATTATAAGCATACACAAAAGTAATCATGACAGTGTGCTATTTTTCAATAAACGTAGCCAGACAAGTTACGTGTTAAGCAGACTTGGATATGGCACTGATGGACCAGATGGAGGAATCCCAACCAACCCACACTCTTCCATTATAATGTTGATCATAATTAAATAACCAGGACCACATTTTATTTATGCGCTTAGAAACAACCATTGCATTCTTTTCTTTGACTTTAGTTTCTAGAATTCCCATAAGGCTTAATTTATTCAGGGAAATGTAATTGATAAGCTCTTTTTGATGAGGACCTTTGTTAATCCCCCTAACTTCCATGAGGAAAAGTTCATTGTAAACGGTGTAGAGGTGTTGGCTTACCTGCCAGTCTTAAATTCTTCTTCTTGTGTGAGACCTGAGTGAATCCCTCCGCATCCATATCTTTTGTAAGTTTTGGAGTGTCCAAATTTTTTGTATTGGGAGTTCTAGATGTCTTATCCTTCCTCTTTTTTTGTTTTTGGTGATGTCTTTCCATTTATTATTACAATTTCTTCGTCATTCTCCAAGACTTAAAATGCATTATTTATGGTTACAGGTTCCTCATGTATTTCACCCTCCTCATGTTGGATGATTTGCATCTTCTGAATATGCTAGTCTTGATGTGTGTGTTGAGGCTTTTGTGGTTCTGGCTTCTGAATTCCAAGTGCCTCAAGTGCTTCAGGATCATCAGGATCGTCAATATTATTCTTAGTTGACCCATTGTGAGCTTGTTCTACTATCTGATCTTCATCTATTACAACAGAGCAGCCCAAAAATTATCCTATGACATAAGGAACTAATTCCTTGTTAAGATTATCAACATAATTTTCAGTAGGTTCGACCCTGTCCCTTTCTTCAGTTGCAGTAGCATGAATATCAACTCGAGCTCTTTTATTGCCATGTGACTTGGTTGTTTTCTGTTTTTGTGGAGCCTCTCTATCTGGGTTATCTGTACACCTAGCCAAGGAATGTCAAAACGCCTTGCACAAGCTACAAGAATAAGGGAATTATGAGTATTCCACATCAACTTTGATTCTTTCTTCCATACCATCCTCGTGTATAACAGGAACCTAGATGAAAGGAGGGCGAGGAGCTAAGTAAACAAGTTCGATTTGCCCCCTTGCATACTTAGTGGCTCAAAATGACTTGTGATCTCGTCAAACTTTAAGACTTTCCCAATCAATTGAGCAACCATTGTGAGACCATCTCTTGACCAATACGAAGGTGGAACTTCGGCAAGTTAAATCCAACAAGGTATTTTGTCAACCACATTACGCTTAAATCTGCTGCCCTCCATCCATGGCTTTAAGCATAATGTTATACCACCCAATTGTACAGAATTGAGATTAAGAACAGCATCCTTCTCTTCAACAGTATCAAACCGAAATGTAAAATACCCCTTTGAGTTATAAAAAACTTTAGAAAGCCCTTTGTTTCTCCAAAGTTTCATGGCTTGCTCTCGAAAAAATTTGAAATCAAAACTCCCTCCTATGAAATGCCCAATACAACTTGTTAGTCCCTTAACAATGCAACAAGAATTACAGAAGGGGGTTGAATGGAATTCTTGAAACTTTTTCAAAAATAAAATTGTTCTAACTTAAATATATATATATATATATCAGTGTGAGTTGATTTACAGAGTGTGGAATAATAACTTGAAATGAATCAAAACACAAGTAATTAAAAACACAAGTCTTTAAAAACTTTTTGGTGGATTTGAATGCATCCACCAGAGATATATAATATATCAAGAGAACTCTTTGTAGCAATTAGCTCACAGCTGCTTACAAATTTTAACAACTAAGATTGCAGAGAAATGCTAAGAATACAGCTTACAAATGTTTCTCTCTTGCTTTCTTAGTTAGTTGTTCTATTTGCTACTTATTGGTTTATATAACACCAAGATTACAAAATAATAAGACAAGATAATAAAACAAAAACTATCGAGTCTAATACTATGCTACTTCATTACTCTTTTCCAGCATCTTTGAATATCTTTATAATAGCATGGAAATGGCAATGCTTCTTTGTTCTCTAAAACCCAGTTGAATAGGATTCCACATTCCATTTGCATACACTCGACGCATGTGACTGTGTTGTCACTGTCAACAGATGTTTGAATTCTTTATCCGCCGGGTTCATGATCATCCGTCGAGTTCATGATCATCCGTCGGGTTCTCTTGTTGATCATCCGTCGAATGACATTGTTGTTTATCCGTCGGGTAGCAATCTAGCACTTGACATCATTTCATTTATGCAGAATTACAATACACCATCTATGTACAATTAATCAACCTATTCTGCATATCTAGTTAAAGTCAACATGACTTGAGTACTACTACAGAATCTAAACAATGTGTATGCAGAAATATGCTACAGACTTATTATTACATAAGCTACCCACTCGATGGATAATAAATCATCATCCGTCGGGACTATATTGAGTCATCCGTCGGGACTATAATCCTTATCCGTCGAGTGCTACATTTTTCACTTAGTAAAATCTACTAAGGTGTTTTGTTAATGAAATCATCAAGTTTATAACATATTCACAACAATCTCCCTCAATTTATGTCTACTGGAATTATAGCCATAAATTAAGAGAAACTTGATGATAACAAAACACCCTAAAAATATAGCTTCAAAAGAAAGTAGAAAATACTGTTAAGTGCTTCAATTAACAAAATGTACAAAGATTTGCTCACAGTCATTTTCAAGGTGCTCCTCTAGCCTGAGCAGATTAATCTATTTCCTTGAAGATCTGGATCACTTTCCAAGCTTTCTGTTGTTTTCTTCTATGTGATTTTGGAGCTGTCTGTGGAATTCCAGTTCATCAGATTCTGAGAGATTTAGCTTTTCTTGCATTTCCAAAAGAGTCTCATTGCTAGAGATGCTCAATTGGTCTTCTAATCTGAAAAATCTTCTCACTCCTTTGTCATCCATGAACTCCATCAGCCAGTAGGGCCTTAGATGCACTCTTTTCCCTGTGTAGGGAATGATTAGAGTCTTTGGGAGTGCATCTTTAGCTCTAATACTCCTCAGTTCTTCAATCTTCTTTAGAACCAGTCTTCTAGAAGTTACATTGAATCCAAAGTTCTTCTTGAAGGATGAATAAACCTTTATCAGTACAGCTTGGCTTTCTTGAAGGATCCTGTGAAGTGGCCATTGAATCTCCTTTCCTCCCTTGTACTTGAAAACTAACCTTTCAGGTAGATTCCTGTAGGCATCAATCCCTCTCACTTCTTCTAGTTCATCTAGATAGAGATTTAGATCAGAGAATTCTTTGATGTCACATAAGTACATGTAATCTCCCTTGTTGACTTTGGATTGAGCTTTAGTTAGAGATTTGGATTTGAGAGGTGACAACTTCACTTTCTTGACTGCTCTTGACTTTGTTCTTTTTGGCTTGGTAAGGATTGGCAAATTGAAGTCAGGAATTGGTAGGCTCTCCCAGTCTATTGGCTCATCCTTAGGGATAATAGGTTCACCATGAATGTTCATGTAAGGATCCACCACCTTGATGTCTTCAAATACCACGGAGGGTTTTGATGCTTGAGTTGTAGTTGGAGTGGATTCCTTGGAAAACTGATACTCCAATTCCTTATCAACAAAGTCCAATTTCCTTTTGGTTCTTTTGGCCAATTCCTTGTATCTTGGAACTTTCTTCTGTTGTGGTTCAACTTGCTTCTTTGGATCTTGAGATTCAGTGATTTTAGATGGCTGAGCAGGAATTTGTTGTGTTGGTTTCACATCTTGTAGCTTGGCCAAGATAGCAGCTTGCTCTTTCTTTTGTTTAGCCTTTTTGGCATCTAGAATAGCTTGCTTCTTTTCTTACTTCAATCTTGCCTTTTCTTCTCTCTTTGCTTGAGCAAATTGAGGATGTCCAGCTACCACACAAATTTCTTTCCCATTTCTGAAAACTTTAGTAATTCTCCTTTTAAAGCTGAATCAGTTTTATCCTTGTAGAAGGCAATTGATCTTGACATAATCTTCTTCTTATCAGGCTTAGGTGTATCATACACTGTATCCAAAGGATTCTTTAATGATGATTTTGGATAGTTCACCCTTGGCTTCAGAATTATTTCAGCCTTTGGAGATTTGATGCAGGATGGTTGTCCTCTTTCCAGATAGTTCATGCTCATTTCATTCACAGAAATCTGCTTGACTTGAGAGTGATGAATGGCTGACTTTTCTGGCTTCTTTACTAGCCCAAACTTCTTTTGTATGTCCTCATCAATTTTCTCCCAGTTGATTGGCTTCAACTGCTCCTTTTCAGCTTCTCTTAAATTGGTTGCTGCTTCATTGATCAGATCAATACTGTCTGTTACTGGGGGCTTGGTGAGAGCAATTGTAGGCACAATTACTTTACTAATTTCAATGTGAAGCTTATCCCCCTCACTTGGTCCTTTCTCCCCCTTTTTTTATCATCAAGTTGAGTAGATGAGGAGGTTTGTGCAGCCACCAGTTTCTGAAGCAAGTCTGTCTGTTGAGCTTGATGCAGATGAATGGCTGTTAGAGATGCTTCCATGGCTGACATTCTTGTATCTAAGTCATCTATCTTTATGGCAAGATCATAATTTTTCCTGAATTGTCTCTTGATGTCAAGCATTGTAGCTTCTGGAAGCTTAGAGTCCATCTTGTCAGAAATAGCCTTTTTCATTTCATCAATATCACCCTTGATGGTGTTGACATCTCTAGCATATTGGAAGCCTTGAATCTGTTGTAGTTGCAGAGAAGCAAGATGTGCTTGAAGGAGCTTCTTGGTGTTGGCATTTGTAGTGGTTTGAAGAGCAGAATTTGTCTGATTTATGAGTTGGATCAGGGTTGTCTTGAAGTAGGGTTCATCACAATGCTTTGAAAATGCCCATGATGGCATGCCTGATCTTGAACTGGAACCTATTTGTCCCCCTATGTCCAATGGCTCTTCTTCACTATCTCCACCTTCATCTCCAAAGAAATCTGTTGAACCACCAGTCTCATAATCAACATCACCAGCTGTAGAGGGAAAAGCTGTGATGGCATCCTTAGATCTTAGCATTGACTGAGTGGTATGCACCAAATTGAGCATCCTTTCTATATTGTCATTGCCCTATTCAGCTAGAAGTTGATAAGCTGGAACAGGGTGAGTAAATGCCTCAGCATCAAGGGAGGTGGAATCTATAACAGCTTGAGGTTGCTGAGATAGTCCCTCCCTGGCTGTATCCTGGACATTCATTGACTCACTAGCAATGACATCCATCCTTATAGCTTCTGTACCTGAATTTCTCTCTTGTTCTCTCTTTTGTTGCATCAGGGTCTCACCCTGGCTCCCCACCCTCACACCCTCACCTTCACCATCTATGGTGGGACTCCTCTCACTCTCTTTTGCCAATCCTAAAAAATGGATTGCATATTTTCACTCTTTTTCTCTCCTTTTTCCTGGGAGCAACCCAGACTCTCACTCATAACACTCTCTTTCCTCAATCCAAAGAGTGACTGTACAACCACTATGTCTTCTGTACTAGAGATAATAGATGAAATTTGAAGTTATGTAGAGCCACCCGACGGATGAGGAATATCTATCGGGTTAGCAGTTTGACTATCCGACGGATAAATGCTGTTAAGCTTATCCGTCGGGATACAATCACTACTCGAAGGATGAGCAATATCCATCGAGAGAGTAGAAATGAATGAACTTGGAATTGAAACTATTGTGGACTCTGTGCTGATTGATGAGATTTTGGGCGCAGATGTTTCAACAATTGCTGAAAGAATTGGCAAGTGAGCCAACAAATCATCCAAAAGATGATGCTCACTTGCACTAGATTTTGGCTTCCCTAACAAAGTTAAAGAAGGGGAATCAGGAATTGATGTGTTGATCATATCCACATCCAGAGAGTTTGTGGGAGAATTTGGTGTTTCAGGTGCTTCTATCACTAATGATTTTGGCTGTGACTCCACATTTATTGGAGCCACATCAAGCTGAATTTGTGAAGATGCATTGACTGTGTCTTTAGTACCAGTTTGTACAGTGTGTGAACCCTGTGCATCCCCAAAGGTTATTGCTTTCTTCTTTCTGGCATAAGTTTGGGGTGAGCTAGTGTCCCTTACCCTTTTGGCCTGTTCTCTTGGCTGAGAGCTTTGTTCAATAGCCACATCCTTTTGGGAGTATGTAACTAGAAATGAGCTTTTATCCTTATTAATCATTGCAGTTTGTTGGGAAACTGCAGTGTGGCTAGGCTGGGAACCACTCAACTCTCATCCTTATCCTTAGGGTTTCTTTCATGTTCACCCTGTCCCTCACCTACCTTTCCCACCTTCACACTCCCCTCTTTGTTTTTGGTGGATTTTACAACTGGCATCTTTTGAGAGATACCAGAGGGGGCTTTCTTTGATTTGGATTTTGAAACTTTTGATGGTTTGGTAGCTTGGGTGGGCAACTGTTGGGTCATTGACACAGTTGCCATAGCTACACTAAAATTCAAAGAAATTTGTGAGGTTGGAATAGTAGGGACAGATGAACTTACCTCACTTACCTGAGGTGCTTCCATTACAGGGAAATAGAAGAGTTGCCTCTCCTTGTGATGATTTTCCCTATTCAAATCTGTTATAATTCTTCTCTCTTGAACCCAGCAATCTAATTTTTTGTTTGGGTTTTCAAGCATAATTTCCTCAGAGAGATGGTTAGCTAGCATCATGAAAAATCTAGCATAGTAAACATTTTTACCCCTCTTGTTTAATTCCCCTAATTTAAACCCCAACTTAATCAAAACAAGATCACTAAAATTAAAGAACTTATCTGTAACTAGCATGTAAAGCATGTTAAGCATAGAAATATTGACAAAATCAAAATTACTGATTTTACCAGAAAAGAACTTGGTCACTACATCACACATGAAACTCCATTCCTTCCTAAGACCCAATCTTCTAATGTCACTTAACTTAGAAGTGGAGAGTGCATAGTTCATGGAATTAAGCATATTAACAATATCAGTATATGTGTGTGGTGAGGTTACAGTGTTATCAGGAATTTTGAAACATGCTTTTATAACATCACTATTGATACAGAATTCCTTACCTTTAATAGTGAGTGTGATGGTTTTATCAGTTGAGTTGTATACAGCAGTTGACCATATTTCCTCAACAACCTCACAGAAGATGGTGGGTGATTCTAGCATGGCATAGTTGAGTTTGCAGTTCTTCACAAAATCCATCATTTTGTGGTAGTCACCAGTCTGTTGAATCCCCTTGTTTACTAGGGCCGTGAAGTTGTTCTTCTCATAGATGAATCCAGTTTGTGACATGATCTTGACAACTTGGGCCATTGTTAGAGAGTGGAAATTGTAGAGATAGAGATGATAATTGCTTTTGAGAAAGAGAGAATTAAGAGCAGATGATTTGAGAATGATAAAAGAAGAGTAATGGAAATGAATTAAGCTTTTATACTATCTCAAAAATAACTGTCAAAAATAATAAAGTAAAATAAAGTAAACAATAAGAATTTCCCAAAATAGTCGTTTAAAGATAAACTGTAAAAATTCCTTCAATTATCCGTCGTGTTATGCTTACAAACTGTAAGTATACTCGATGGATAATGTTCAGAGAATCAACGGCTAAGTGTAATAACCCCAATTTTTGGAAATTTTTGAAACCCTTATGAATAGTGTTTTTGCTGAATGAGAAAACTTTTCATGCCACACTATGTAGGGGTTCTGATATGGATATTCTGAGATTTTATTAGTACTTTATATGGGATATAAGTGTATGTAAAGATCGTCAGAATCCAAATCCGAACACTTTGATTTTTCCCGGAAATACCCTAGATGCGGAAAGAATTGAGTATAAGGTAACAGGATAAAAAGGATTTAAATTAAAGGATTATGATAGAGGATCATAAAAAGGAATATAATGTATTGAGAAAGGTTAAGGGAACCTAAGTAATAAAATCCCGGGTATGATCCTTCAAACGATAAACGAAAACGAAAGTTAAGCGAACCGTATAACAGATCAGCGGTCATTAGGCAAACAATTAGGAAGTTAAGCAAAGGGATTAGAGGAAGTGATATCACCCAACCAATGAGAAGAGGACAAGGAAGGGAGGATGACATAGCAATGTGATGTAAGCATGACATAGGGAAGGAGGAGGTGTGGTTGGTTTATAACCACACAAATAAAAGGTTATTAAGGTAATTAACCAAAAACAAAACAAAAAACAACCAAGCTAAGCCAAACAAATCAAAAAACACAAAATCATTTCATTCTCATCATCTTGCTCTCGGCTTTTCATCTTTTTCAAGGGCAAGAATTTCAAAAATCAAGTTCCAAGCATTGTTAAATCACAAGGTAATTATCTAAGCTTCCTTGTACATAGATATGGATATGCTATAAGTTTAAGCTCCTAATTCCTTCACAATCTCTTCCAATAAATCAAGGAAGAAGATGGTGAATAGTAACCTTCAAGAAATAACTTTAGTTTTCTTGAATTTTTATGAAAGATTAAGGTTATACAAGCAAGGATCAAGGTTCTTTTAGGCATTCAAAGCTCTTGGGTTGTGTTAGGAAGCTTCAAGGAGGTATAAAACAACTTTCACCTTTAACTTATAGTTTGAACTTTGAGTTTTGATGAGTTTATGGATGGATTAATGTATATATAGAAATATCCATGTATGTATAGCAAGATCCATGTATGTTAGATAGTTTGGTTGGATTTGTGGTGATTTTGGATATGAATCTTGGTTAATGGTTAATGAATCTTAAGTTATGGTTAGTAGATCATGTTTGTGGTTGAATAAGTTGGAAAACCTTGAGATTATGGACTGACTTTGCCTTGATATAAGTTGTGTTTGATGTATTGATGATGGTTGGGTGGTTTGTAGTGAATTGGTAAAGAATTGGAGTGGTATATATATTGGTAATCGCGTAAACATAGCCGTCGTAACGTCCGATTTTCTTTGGACTGTTTTTGTGCATAGCATTAGGACCCGAGAACCCCCTGCTAGATTATGACCACTGCCATGTTTAGGTAGCTCATGTTACGAGCTTCGTTTTGATATGTAGTTCGTTCGATTCCGATTTACGGTTTAGGAGAAACGACCGTTTCAAGTAACGGCGTTTCGCGAACGAAACTTTTTCCCTCGCCTTACTTTGAAACATAGGTTAAAGACCAAAAAGGGTTAATTAATGTATGAAACAATTATGGTAATAGTGTTAGGCAGTTGGTAAGACACTCGCGAAAGAATCGCCTTAAAACTCGTAAAGGTTAAATCATTAAAAATGGTGGAGCCGAGGGTACTCGAGTGACTTAAGAGAATCAGTAAGCGCAAAGCGAGCGTTAGAGTCTGAGTTTGTTAGAGTATAGATTTACAAGTGACTTTGGTTTAATTCCAACTTACTTGTTGCTTATAGGTTACCAGACTCGTCCCGAGCCATTCGTAACCCCCAGTCGCTCAGGCAAGTTTTCTACCCGTTATAACTGTTGTTGTGATGTATATGTGTATATGCATGATCTTGCGATAAATGCATATTTATGATAGCAAATTCTTGTGATATATTGTAGCATGTTATATGATATATATGCATGCCTGTTTCGTATTTTTTCCATATATAATTGTTGATAATACCTATGCTAGAGGATAGCGGTAACTTGCATATACCCTTAGTATAGGGACCCAAAGGTGAAAACATTTTCTAAAACCGGGAGTCGAGGATCCCGAGTAGATTTTGTATATATGTATATAAATATAAGTATATACTTATATATATATATATGGTTATAGTTTTCAAAACTATTAATCGAATAAGGGTTATTCGATTACTTTAACTTTATTTTATTATTGAATATTATTTCGAATATTATTCGAGGACTTATGACTCCTTTTATATTATTTATTGAATAATATTTGAATATTCATTCGAGGGCTTATGACTCAGTTTATATTATTTAATGAATATTATTTGAATATTCATTTGAGGATCTATGACTCCGATTAATTGCTGAGATATATTCTGTATTTTATTAAAGAATAATGTTTCGATAATCAAACTTATTTTCGATTATTCAAATGAAGATAATACTTTCATATAAGTATATCTTTGGTTATTTAATACTCGTTTCAAGTATAAATTTTAATACTTCTACTTCAATTATTTTTATAAAGATTATTCTTTATGGGAATATTATTTAATTAATAATATTCAGTCATTTCTAAATATTCTGGGGACTGATTTACTTCATTAAATCAGCTTTACTCCAAACACTCTATAAAGTGTTTTCGAGTCTTAAAAAGGATTTTTAAAAGTTAGAGCGGATCCCAAAAACTCATTTTTATATTTAAGATCTTCCTTTTTAAGGGGATTTAAATACTCGCTCAAAACCTGAGGGATCCGGCTCTGTGGTGTATTTTATATTCGCAACACGGTTGCAGTTTTGGTTAATGAATTGATTACTTACCCAACGTTCGGGAAGTAAGTCCATCTATTGAGTCGGCATAAGCAACATGGGCTCAGTGGGCGTCCATGATAGTGTAAGTGGCTCAGTGGGAGTCCATCAAATGCATAAGTGGCTGAGTGGCAGTCCAGCATAGGTCCTAATGCGGCCAGGGTGATGACCAGTGGGGAATTCGTCCATCTACTAGTAGAAAAGGTTACTTATGGGTATCTTTGCCTGATCAGCAAGATATCTGGTTTATGCCAAATTCTTTTCCTTTCCAAATTTATTGGATATTGCAATTCTGTTCATACTTTACATGACAGAGGTTTTCAGGAAATTGTATAAAGAAGATGTATATGTGGATATATATATATATATATATATCAGAACTTAATGAAGTATATCATGACTTCATTTCCTTTAATAATATTTCAAAGATTGAATCTATTCAAGTCTTATCTTGTGGTCTCATCAGTGGGATGAACTTTTGAAACTAATTATAACTTGAACGGTGGTAGTTCAAGTAGTATTTGGGAAAGATATAAGTATTTTGGGGTATCTTGTAACTTCATCTTTTAAACTTATATCTAATTAATAATTGTCTTATGAATGACAAAGATTTTCAGGAAAACGTTGAGACAAGGTTAGATATATGAGATCACCTTGCAACGATATTTTTATACAGTTATACACTGGGACTTTGTGTATATTATGCATGGAAGAGGACTTCCAATATTTTGAAAAGTATATATGTATATATATATATACTGAATATTTTGCGACTTCATCGCATTAAGTTATCAACTTGGTTCATTTCTTTTGACCAAGATTTTCATGAGTACTATGAGAAGGCTCATATATTGTTAATCATTATACATGTTATTTTGGTGGGCTTGCTGCTCACCCTTGCTTTCTTCTTTCATCACACAACATCAGATAGACAAGATGAACAGGACCAAACTCCCAATTCGTGAGCGGATAGGAAGCGTTCCGCAGCTTCCTATAGGCATTGAAGTCACTGTAGCTGAGGTAGGGAACTACCAATAGACTAGGCTTCAACTTTTGATGTACCAGATTTATGTATATCTATGAATTGTAATAATGGCAAAGAAATGTAAATTTATTCAGAACCCTTTTGAGGTGTAATGGCTTATAATTGTGGAATAAAATGACTTGTGTTATTTTTTGAGTATTCATCTCTGAGACTATAACGTGTGGTGTGTGTGTTTATTGTGGGGTCACAGTACAGAGTAGTTGAGTAATTATTAAGATTGGGTGTTATTAAGGGAAATGGAACTCGTGACAACCTGGATCCCCGACCCCGGATCTGGGGGTGTTACAGAAGTGGTATCAGAGCTAAGCGTTATAAACCTCAGAGATGATAGGACGTTAAGATAATAAGTTCACTAAGATAATAAGAACTCTTGCCAAGTTCATAGTCGGACTACCTAATGTAGTACTGACAGTTAAAACCCTTATGGGAACCCTTATAAATGTAGCGATAGAGGCGTAGTTCATTATCGTATATGGTAGCGGGAAACCGAACCCTGAGGTTGATGAGCAACAACGCGATGATGTATTATTACTTATTGGAGATCAGATTATGGATCCGATAGAGCGTCCTAACGCAGGACCGGATGATGTTGATATTGAGGATGTAACGGTTGAGGATGTTGTCCTAGAAGGGATTGTTGCTGAGGAGGATTCCGTGAAGGATCCTGACAAGAATGAATAAAGGACCACTGAGGAATTGATGACCATGGTTAGGGCAACTCCCAGAGGTAGGATTGGCCGGCTACTATCGTAGATTGGTACAAGACTTTGTGAAGATCGCAGCCCCTTTGACGCGGCTTACTCATAAGAATGAGAAGTTCGAATAGACAGAGAAATGCGAGAACAGCTGTTAAGAACTGAAGCAAAGGTTGGTGACGGCCCCTATGTTGGCGTTGCCGGATGGAAAAGGAGATTTTGTGATTTGGAAGAGACGCTTCGCATAAGGAATTAGGGTGCTTCTTATACAGCACAGCAAGATAATCGCGTACATGTCAAGACAATTAAGGTAATATGAAATTCGATATCCCCGCCCATGAGCTTAGGCTCGTGGCAATAGTTTTACCCTAAAGATTGGAGGCACTACTTGTATGAAGAGAAGTGCGAGAATTACCTAAGCCATAAGTGCTCTAGTACATCTTCACGTAGAAAGAGCTCAACATGTGCCAGAGGAGGCAGTTAGAGCTAATCAAGAATAATGATTGGGAGATTCTTTATCATTCGGGGAAAGCCAATGTGGTGGCTGATGCCCTTAGTAAAAAGGAGAGACTCAAGATGATAATGTCTTTGGGAGAGTTTATAAGAGATTTTGGAAATAGTAGTGAAGGTAACCGGAGCCGGTACCGAAAAGCTGTTTGAGATTGCAATAGAGACCGAATTATTGGAAAAGAGCATACGGTGCCAGAGAAAGGTGATGAATGAAGGCAGAGAGCCAACAAATAAATAAGAGATTAATACCGAGAAAGATGATAAGGGAATAATGAGGTATTCCTATAGAATTTGGATTCCAAATGTTCAAGAGCTTAAAGATGAGATCTTAGATGAAAGTCATAGTTCAAGGAATAAGATTAAGGGCAAACCCTGAATGTGATAGTCAGGGAGGACGCCATCAAGATAGAAGGAACCCATAACATAATGAAGTGGAAAATGAGGATTTTAACGTATAAGATAACCCCAAGTATGGGGAGTAGGAAGAAATATTTAGACTGAGAAAACAAAAGTCGAGCGAGATAAGGAGACCCGAGACGGTACTCCTATACGGAAATTCATGGACCTGTCTAAAAAGAACTTAGACTATTATCCCCAACCACCACCCTGAGGAGACAGTGCGGTGAGAAATTCTTGCAGGACCTTTAAGTCACTAAGCTCTCAGAGTTCCATGGAACAAGCTGACCCAGCCGAGGCAAGAGCCTGGCTAAAGGAAATAGAGGAATCATTTGAGATTCTAAATGATTGGCGAACCACAAAGGACTGTTTTTGTCACTTACCCTCCTAAGAGAGAGACCACCCGCTGGTGAAAGACCAAGGAAGGCACAGAGCAAGAGATTATAATAAACTGATTTAAGTTCAGACAATTATTTTCGGGAAAGTACTTCCCAAGGTTATGGAGATAGTGTAAAAGCTTAAGAGCCAGAACAAAGGCAGACGAGTATGATGAATTATGAATCTAAGTTGTAAAAAGTTGTCAAGATTCGTTCTAAGGACACGAATCCAGAATGACGGGATGTTTGAAATCAATGCTTATGTTGTGTTGGTTCATGAAATAATGATAAGAGAAAGGAAAATAAAAAGAAACTGAAGTGGAAAGGAATAAAAAGGCAATAGAGTTTGAGGAATGATAAGGAAGTTGGGTATGAGGAAACCCTCAAGACTCATAGCAATAGAAATAGAAAAGTAAGTAATCGTCAGGATGAGGATGATTCACCATGAGTTAAAGTTGATGGTTGAAGGTATAAGAGATACATATAGTTTATCCCCTGTAAGTTGGGAGGATTCGAGGAAACCTTGAGATAGTTCGAAGGATAAATAATGAGACGTGGATAGACTAAGGAGACAAGGAAGTAAGAAATTAGGAAAATTGGATGAAGGGAGTGACCTTCAAGAATGTGAAGGGTAAGATCGGTGGCTTGATACCCAGAAAGGGAGACGCCAGGTATGAGAGATATCCCAACATTGAGATGACTGTTGAGATAAACAACAAAAGTAAATAAGGAATTATTAAGAAGAAGTTCACGTTGAACACGACCAATATCTTCCAGAACATCCTTGTTATCGCTACCAAATTAGGCAAGACAAGCGGATAACCATTGTTATCTTTTGGAGGCCATATTGATTGACCCCATTTTGAATACAGATGTTATTATGAAATTAGACATGTACTATCGAGGTGGGAATGATTGAATAAGACACCCTTATCAGGGATATATGACTTGATTTATCCATGGAAGGATGCAGGTACCTTTTAAAGGTGGAATTAAGGATAGAACATCGGTAACTTAAAATGAATCCTAGGGGAATGCATAAAGGTTGGCATTTCACCCTTAATAGGGATAGTATGAGTTTTGACAGTATGAATTGGAAAGGGTTAAGGTAGTAACAACCTTTAAGGATCAATGGAGAAATTTTTTCAGAAGTATATGGACTATGATTCTGGTATTAGTAAATGGTATTTTGATATGCCCTGTATCTAGGGAATACAGGAAGAACGATTGAAGGATAACCTTAGAGGTTAACAAGGAGAAAGGTAATATTCAAAATTCTCAAGAATAAAAATGTTGATAAAGGAAATATGACGTAATTATAATGATGCCAAGGGGGTACGTGTTAAACCACGAGAAAGTATGGATCGAACCAGTAAAGGTCGAAATTATTCAGGGCAATTAGGACTTAAGATAAAAAGATGTTCTAAGTATGATTGAGAGTCAGTCGTGACAGTGATTAACCTCTAAAGACTGAGGCAATAACTTATGGAAAAATGGTGATATTTTTTTTTACTCATCAGATTTTAAGGAAAACATCTTCACTCAAGCAGTGATCGGAAATAAGGTAGAAAATTTATTTGGAGGTGGTTAAAAAGACATTGACTGTAAGGAAATTTTACTATCAGGAAAGGCCAAAGAGGTGGCCGACACTTTAAAGGTAAGTGGATAATTATAGGCGCGTGTGCCAAAAGAAAACAGTGATGATGGTTAAAAATGTGAAGGTTGAATTATGGTTTGGAAGATTGACATTCCTTCTGATGACTGTGCAATACCCAACCGTAATAGTAATTGGTAAAGGTTTAATTCGTGTAATCGCCATGAACAGGCTATCTATCTTAGGAGGTCCTATCTTGGGATAAGCCAGGACCATGTTTCCAAAAGGACTAGACGAACATTTGAGTTAAGTCTCCTATTAAAGGCATATGATTAAGAATGGTATTAACCTGCTATCGTTGCTTTGATTGAAACTCTTCTGCAATTTTATCTGCTTCATGTCATGAAAGTACGTCAGAGTTTGGAGTGTTCTTCATGAATTGTGATTGGTGGTTATGTTAACTCCTTAGGAGAATTAGATATGATATGTATGGACTCCGTATGGTTAGCTATTAAGACTTCATGAAAAACGAATGACGACAGTAGGTCAGTGGTGGACCATAATAATGCAGCAATGATTCTGCGAGTAATGAGCTGATTACAACCGTGAGAGTTGTATTGGAATGGATGTTGAGATTGAGTACCACTAATCGGGTCGTGGTAGTGTATAAGTTATCAATGATAGACTAATTAAGTAGAGTATCTACCTATTGAATATTTATTCCCTCTTATGAAAAGAGAGTCGTATTACTATATGAGGAAGGTTGCGGTGCAAGCATAGAATTCTATTAACGATGATGTCTAGAATGAGATCCCAGATTCGATTTTCGATATCAAGGGAGTTTCAAAGGTGATTATGTATAAGCTCGAGGAAGAGTGTGGGTCCATAGAATGATGGACGGGATAGCGAAAATATTTAGGCATGGGAAATACGAGGCTATAATGCTTGATGCTGATATAAATACGTATATGTTTTGTTCTCCTATGACAAACCTCTATAGTTCAGAGGTAGGTTCCAAGCCAGATATTTTGTGGCAATATTTTTTTTTTCATATATACAATTCTCTTCAGTTCGTTCTTTTCTCTTCTTTTCATTTCATGTAAGCTGAGAAGAACAACCCTTCCAGAAGGGGAGGTATTGCCAAATGACTATCTATCTGTGTGATAGAAGCCGAGTAGGATACCAGCTATTGTTTAATTGCTTGTCAAGTACTAAAGGCTGGCCACCCTCTGTACTAACTATGCGATATAACAAGTGTTCATGATCATAGTGATGTCTCAATAAATTCTTTTACTTCTATATGAAGGATTAAGCTTTCGAAGATAGAAACAGCTGAAAAAGGAGTAGTAAAGTTATGGTGGTATTCGGAATGGAAGCACATTCGTGATACTAAGGTTGACGTGGTTATTAAAAGGTTATAGAACGCTAGTGAGCAAAAGTGTAACCGGTATAATATTAGGAACGGAAGGTAGTAGCGATTACGAACTGGAAAAGAATGGGTATTGAGACGCCAAAGCTATAGTGCTAGAAGCTGTGATAAAATTCCATGCAATAGACTTGAAAGAATTTGGAATGATCACTTAATGCGGATTGAGTTATCTTACGACAATAGATCATATGTCATTATCAAGATGTCGCCTTATGAGATCCTTGAGGGAAGACAATGTCGATCTCCCTTATGTTAGGATGGAGTTGTAGAGCGCAAGATGCTCGGACCCGCAGTAGTCCAAAGGACCAAGGATATGATAGATCGAATCAGAGGACGGCTGGTAGTAGCCCAAGATGGACATGATAAGTATGTTGATTTGACACGAAAGGATAAAGAGTATGAAATAGGGGACCTAGTAATGTTATAGGTATCCCTTGGAAAGGATTGATGAGGTTCGGAAAGAAAGGAAAGCTAAGTCTACAATTTGTTGGACCCTTGGATATATTAAGACGTTTGGGAAGTTAGCATATGAGCTAGCCCTAACCCCGAACATGTAGCAGGTCGTAACGTGTTTCACGTATCAATGTTAAGGAAGCGAAATTCAGATGCCAGATAAATAGAGGCATATGAGCGCATAGATATGCAACCCGACGTAACCTATATGGAGCAACCAGGAAGGGTTATAGAGTGAAAAGGAACAAGTGCTTAGGAGAAGGATTATCAAACTAGGCAGAGTTTGGTGGTAGAACCACAATGTGGGAAAATTGACTCGAGAGTTAGAAAGTGTAATGCTAAGAAAGTATCCCCATTTGTTTTCTATCTGATTCCGGGACGGAATCCTTTTAAGGAGGGGAGACTGTAATAACCCCAATTTTTGGAAATTTTTGAAACCCTTATGAATAGTGTTTTTGCTGAATGAGAAAACTTTTCATGCCACACTATGTAGGGGTTCTGATATGGATATTCTGAGATTTTATTAGTACTTTATATGGGATATAAGTGTATGTAAAGATCGTCAGAATCCAAATCCGAACACTTTGATTTTTCCCGGAAATACCCTAGATGCGAAAAGAATTGAGTATAAGGTAACAGGATAAAAAGGATTTAAATTAAAGGATTATGATAGAGGATCATAAAAAGGAATATAATGTATTGAGAAAGGTTAAGGGAACCTAAGTAATAAAATCCCGAGTATGATCCTTCAAACGATAAACGAAAACGAAAGTTAAGCGAACCGTATAACAGATCAGCGGTCATTAGGCAAACAATTAGGAAGTTAAGCAAAGGGATTAGAGGAAGTGATATCACCCAACCAATGAGAAGAGGACAAGGAAGGGAGGATGACATAGCAATGTGATGTAAGCATGACATAGGGAAGGAGGAGGTGTGGTTGGTTTATAACCACACAAATAAAAGGTTATTAAGGTAATTAACCAAAAACAAAACAAAAAACAACCAAGTTAAGCCAAACAAATCAAAAAACACAAAATCATTTCATTCTCATCATCTTGCTCTCGGCTTTTCATCTTTTTCAAGGGCAAGAATTTCAAAAATCAAGTTCCAAGCATTGTTAAATCACAAGGTAATTATCTAAGCTTTCTTGTACATAGATATGGATATGCTATAAGTTTAAGCTCCTAATTCCTTCACAATCTCTTCCAATAAATCAAGGAAGAAGATGGTGAATAGTAACCTTCAAGAAATAACTTTAGTTTTCTTGAATTTTTATGAAAGATTAAGGTTATACAAGCAAGGATCAAGGTTCTTTTAGGCATTCAAAGCTCTTGGGTTGTGTTAGGAAGCTTCAAGGAGGTATAAAACAACTTTCACCTTTAACTTATAGTTTGAACTTTGAGTTTTGATGAGTTTATGGATGGATTAATGTATATATAGAAATATCCATGTATGTATAGCAAGATCCATGTATGTTAGATAGTTTGGTTGGATTTGTGGTGATTTTGGATATGAATCTTGGTTAATGGTTAATGAATCTTAAGTTATGGTTAGTAGATCATGTTTGTGGTTGAATAAGTTGGAAAACCTTGAGATTATGGACTGACTTTGCCTTGATATAAGTTGTGTTTGATGTATTGATGATGGTTGGGTGGTTTGTAGTGAATTGGTAAAGAATTGGAGTGGTATATATATTGGTAATCGCGTAAACATAGCCGTCGTAACGTCCGATTTTCTTTGGACTGTTTTTGTGCATAGCATTAGGACCCGAGAACCCCCTGCTAGATTATGACCACTGCCATGTTTAGGTAGCTCATGTTACGAGCTTCGTTTTGATATGTAGTTCGTTCGATTCCGATTTACGGTTTAGGAGAAACGACCGTTTCAAGTAACGGCGTTTCGCGAACGAAACTTTTTCCCTCGCCTTACTTTGAAACATAGGTTAAAGACCAAAAAGGGTTAATTAATGTATGAAACAATTATGGTAAGAGTGTTAGGCAGTTGGTAAGACACTCGCGAAAGAATCGCCTTAAAACTCGTAAAGGTTAAATCATTAAAAATGGTGGAGCCGAGGGTACTCGAGTGACTTAAGAGAATCAGTAAGCGCAAAGCGAGCGTTAGAGTCTGAGTTTGTTAGAGTATAGATTTACAAGTGACTTTGGTTTAATTCCAACTTACTTGTTGCTTATAGGTTACCAGACTCGTCCCGAGCCATTCGTAACCCCCAGTCGCTCAGGCAAGTTTTCTACCCGTTATAACTGTTGTTGTGATGTATATGTGTATATGCATGATCTTGCGATAAATGCATATTTATGATAGCAAATTCTTGCGATATATTGTAGCATGTTATATGATATATATGCATGCCTGTTTCGTATTTTTTCCATATATAATTGTTGATAATACCTATGCTAGAGGATAGCGGTAACTTGCATATACCCTTAGTATAGGGACCCAAAGGTGAAAATATTTTCTAAAACCGGGAGTCGAGGATCCCGAGTAGATTTTGTATATATGTATATAAATATAAGTATATACTTATATATATATGTGGTTATAGTTTTCAAAACTATTAATCGAATAAGGGTTATTCGATTACTTTAACTTTATTTTATTATTGAATATTATTTCGAATATTATTCGAGGACTTATGACTCCTTTTATATTATTTATTGAATAATATTTGAATATTCATTCGAGGGCTTATGACTCAGTTTATATTATTTAATGAATATTATTTTAATATTCATTTGAGGATCTATGACTCCGATTAATTGCTGAGATATATTCTGTATTTTATTAAAGAATAATGTTTCGATAATCAAACTTATTTTCGATTATTCAAATGAAGATAATACTTTCATATAAGTATATCTTTGGTTATTTAATACTCGTTTCAAGTATAAATTTTAATACTTCTACTTCAATTATTTTTATAAAGATTATTCTTTATGGGAATATTATTTAATTAATAATATTCAGTCATTTCTAAATATTCTGGGGACTGATTTACTTCATTAAATCAGCTTTACTCCAAACACTCTATAAAGTGTTTTCGAGTCTTAAAAAGGATTTTTAAAAGTTAGAGCGGATCCCAAAAACTCATTTTTATATTTAAGATCTTCCTTTTTAAGGGGATTTAAATACTCGCTCAAAACCTGAGGGATCCGGCTCTGTGGTGTATTTTATATTCGCAACACGGTTGCAGTTTTGGTTAATGAATTGATTACTTACCCAACGTTCGGGAAGTAAGTCCATCTATTGAGTCGGCATAAGCAACATGGGCTCAGTGGGCGTCCATGATAGTGTAAGTGGCTCAGTGGGAGTCCATCAAATGCATAAGTGGCTGAGTGGCAGTCCAGCATAGGTCCTAATGCGGCCAGGGTGATGACCAGTGGGGAATTCGTCCATCTACTAGTAGAAAAGGTTACTTATGGGTATCTTTGCCTGATCAGCAAGATATCTGGTTTATGCCAAATTCTTTTCCTTTCCAAATTTATTGGATATTGCAATTCTGTTCATACTTTACATGACAGAGGTTTTCAGGAAATTGTATAAAGAAGATGTATATGTGGATATATATATATATCAGAACTTAATGAAGTATATCATGACTTCATTTCCTTTAATAATATTTCAAAGATTGAATCTATTCAAGTCTTATCTTGTGGTCTCATCAGTGGGATGAACTTTTGAAACTAATTATAACTTAAACGGTGGTAGTTCAAGTAGTATTTGGGAAAGATATAAGTATTTTGGGGTATCTTGTAACTTCATCTTTTAAACTTATATCTAATTAATAATTGTCTTATGAATGACAAAGATTTTCAGGAAAACGTTGAGACAAGGTTAGATATATGAGATCACCTTGCAACGATATTTTTATACAGTTATACACTGGGACTTTGTGTATATTATGCATGGAAGAGGACTTCCAATATTTTGAAAAGTATATATATATATATATATATACTGAATATTTTGCGACTTCATCACATTAAGTTATCAACTTGGTTCATTTCTTTTGACCAAGATTTTCATGAGTACTATGAGAAGGCTCATATATTGTTAATCATTATACATGTTATTTTGGTGGGCTTGCTGCTCACCCTTGCTTTCTTTTTTCATCACACAACATCAGATAGACAAGATGAACAGGACCAAACTCCCAATTCGCGAGCGGATAGGAAGCGTTCCGCAGCTTCCTATAGGCATTGAAGTCACTGTAGCTGAGGTAGGGAACTACCAATAGACTAGGCTTCAACTTTTGATGTACCAGATTTATGTATATCTATGAATTGTAATAATGGCAAAGAAATGTAAATTTATTCAGAACCCTTTTGAGGTGTAATGGCTTATAATTGTGGAATAAAATGACTTGTGTTATTTTTTGAGTATTCATCTCTGAGACTATAACGTGTGGTGTGTGTGTTTATTGTGGGGTCACAGTACAGAGTAGTTGAGTAATTATTAAGATTGGGTGTTATTAAGGGAAATGGAACTCGTGACAACCTGGATCCCCGACCCCGGATCTGGGGGTGTTACACTAAGAATAAGACAATTCGACGGATGAGGATAAATCAGTTATCCGTCGAGTTATAAATTATTCCAGAAAAATAATTGATTTTTATTTCCAAACAGTATTCCGAAGGATGATCAAGCTCGATGGATAAAGATCATCCGTCGAGATGTAAATTCTGACTTAGCCAAAATTCCATCTAAGGCTGAAAAACCAATTAAATTTCTGGTTGCATAAAAACTTGCAAATTATCTGAAAAGATTTAAGAGATATTGAGCATACCTAACTCACTTACCAACCTTGAAAAGATGGATTCATCCAGTGGCTTGGTAAAGATATCTGCAAGCTGCTTCTCACTTGGAACAAAGTGTAGTTCCACAGTACCATTCATTACATGTTCCCTTATGAAGTGGTACTTGATGTCTATGTGCTTTGTCCTTGAATGTTGTACTGGATTTTCAGTGATGGCAATTGTACTTGTGTTATCACAAAAAATAGGTATCCTTTCAACTTCCAAACCATAGTCTAGCAATTGGTTTTTCATCCACAAAATATGTGCACAGCAACTACCAGCAGCAATATATTCAGCTTCAGTTGTAGAAGTAGAAACTGAATTCTGCTTTTTACTGAACCAGGACAGAAGCTTGTTTCCTAGAAATTGACAGGTTCTTGTTGTACTTTTTCTATCAATTCTACAACCTGCATAATCTGCATCTGAATAACCAGTTAGATCAAAACCAGAATCTCTAGGGTACCAAATGCCAAGTTTTGGTGTTCCCTTGAGATATCTGAAAATTCTCTTAATAGCTACTAAGTGAGATTCTTTAGGATCAGCCTGAAATCTAGCACATAAACATGTAGCAAACATTATATCTGGCCTACTAGTTGTTAAGTACAGAAGTGAGCCAACCATGCCCCTATAACTTGAAATATCCACAGACTTTTCAGTAGTGTTTAATTCAAGCTTAGTTGCAGTGGCCATGAGAGTTTTTGCAGATGTGTAATCCATTAGATCAAAAATCTTTAAAAGATCATAAATGTATTTAGTTTGACTAATGAATATTCCATCACTAACTTGCTTAACTTGCAGACCAAGAAAGTAAGTTAGTTCTCCCATCATACTCATTTCATACTTACTTTGCATCAATTTGGCAAACTTTTTGCAAAGTTTTTCATCTGTAGAGCCAAAAATAATATCATCTACATAATTTTGAACAAGTTTACTAGAGCCATTAATATTTCTAAAGAATAAAGTTTTATCTACAGTACCTCTTGTGAAGTAATTTTCCAAAAGGAACTTTGATAAAGTGTCATACCAGGCTCTAGGTGCTTGCTTCAGTCCATAGAGTGCTTTCAATAGATACTAAACATAATCTGGGAAATTTGAGTCTTCAAAACCAGGAGGCTGACTGACATAGACTTCCTCCTCCAAATCTCCATTTAGAAAGGCACTCTTGACATCCATTTGATAGACCTTGAAATTGGCATGGGCTGCATAGGCTAAGAAAATTCTGATGGCTTCAAGTCTTGCAACAGGAGCAAATGTTTCATCAAAATCTATTCCTTCTTGTTGACAATAGCCCTTAGCAACCAATCTAGCTTTGTTCCTGACCACTATGCCATTTTCATCCATCTTGTTTCTGAATACCCATTTGGTGTCTATTGGATTCTTTCCTTTAGGCTTGGACACCAGCTTCCATACCTTATTCATCTCAAATTGGTTTAGCTCTTCCTGCATAGCTAAAATCCAATCAGGATCCAACAAAGCTTCTTCTACCTTCTTTGGTTTTTCCTTAAAAAGAAAGTTGTTGTATAGGTATTCTTCTTGAGTTGCTCTCCTTATTTGAACTCTAGAATATACATCACCTATGATAAGCTCAAAAGGATGATCCTTTGTCCATTTCCTTTGTTGAATTAGATTAGCTCTAGATGAAGAGGCCTCATTGTTGTCTTGAAGTGTGATTGAGTTTTGATTGTTTGAAACTCCCCCTGAGTTTATGGATCTTTGATTTGAGAGAGGGGAATTTTCTGAAAGTGATCTATTCTGATTTTCGACTCTTTGTGATAACCCGACGGATGGTGAATTTTGAGTACCGACGGATGAGGCTGGTTGTCTCTCGATGGATGATGCAGGTTATCTACCGACGGATGATGCATTTTGTAACTTGACGGATGTTGAGTTAACAGCTTCATTGGAGGTAGATTTTCCTGCACTATCCTTAGTAGTAGGTTTTTGATCACTTTCATCATCACTGTCATCACTGACCATCTCCACATTGTCAAATTTGAGGCTCTCATGGTAATCTCCATCTTGTAGTCCTTCAATCTTTTTATCATCAAACACAACATGTATTGATTCCACAACAATGTTGGTTCTCAGATTGTAGATTTTGTATGCTTTACCAACAGCATATCCAACAAAAATTCCTTCATCTGCTTTAGCATCAAACTTCCCATTCTGATCAGTTTGATTTCTTAAGATATAACATTTGCAACCAAAGACATGAAGAAAATTTAGAGTTGGCTTCTTGTTCTTGAATAATTGATAGGGAGTCATGCATTTTGCTTGATTAATTAGAGAAATATTTTGAGTGTAGCATGCAGTATTTACAGCTTCAGCCCAGAAATATGTTGGTAACTTAGACTCTTCAAGCATTGTCCTTGCAACTTCAATAAGTGATCTATTCTTCCTTTCTACAACTCCATTTTGTTGTGGAGTTCTTGCTGCTGAAAACTCATGCATAATCCCATTTTCTTCACAGAATGCTCTCATGGTAGAATTCTTGAACTCAGTTCCATTGTCACTCTTGATTCTTCTGACTTTGAAATCAGGATGATTATTGACTTGCCTTATGTGATTGATAATGATTTCACTAGCCTCATATTTAGACTTTAGGAAATATGTCCAAGAGAACTTTGAGAAATCATGAACAATAACTAAGCAAAATCTTTTCCTTGAAATTGACAATACATTGACTGGTCCAAACAAATCCATGTGTAGCAGTTGCAAAGGTTCTTCAATTGATGAATCAAGCTTCTTCCTAAATGATACTTTGATATGCTTTCCTTTTTGACAGGCATCACACAATCCATCTTTAGAAAACTCCACTTGAGGAATGCCTTTAACCAGTTCTTTCTTTACTAGTTCATTCATGGTCTTGAAGTTTAAATGGGATAGCTTATTGTGCCATAACCAACTTTCATCCTGACTTGCTTTGCTGAGAAGACAAGTAACAGATTCTGCATTTGATGAGTTGAAGTCAGCTAGGTACATATTTCCTTTTCTCACACCAGTGAGAACCACTTTGTTGCTCCTTTTGTTAGTCACAACACAGGCTTCTGAATTGAAGGTTACTGAATTGCCTTTATCACAAAGCTCTCAGCAAATTATGCTTGAGACCATCCACTAAGGCAACATCTTCAATGATGACATTGTCTTTTGAAATTAAGCCATATCCCACAGTATAACCCTTGATGTCATCTCCAAAAGTAATACTTGGGCCAGCTCTCTCCTTGAACTATGTGAGCAGGGTAGAATCACCAGTCATGTGTCTTGAACAACCACAATCCAAGTACCATAGATTCTTTATGTTTCCCTGATTACTTGAAGAACTTGTCTCTGTTTCATCAGACTTGGCCATTAGTGTAACACCCCCAGATCCGGAGTCAGGGATCTGGGTTGTCACGAGTTCCATTTCCCTTAATAATACTTAACCTTAACAATCAACCAACTACTGCGTACTGTGACCCCACAATATACACACACACACCACAAGTTATAGTCTCAGAGATGAAAACCAAAAATAACACAAGTCATTTATTCCACAATTATAAACCATTTCACCTCAAAAGGGTTTCTGAATAATTTACATATTCTTTGCTATTATTACAATTCATAATATACATAAGTCTGGTTCATCAATAGTTGAAGCCTAGCCTATTGGTAGTTCCTACCTCAGCTACGGCGGCATCAATGCTTCCAGAAAACTGCGGAACGTTTCCTAACCGCTTGCGAATTGGAAGCTTGGTCATGTTCATCTTTTCTATCTGATATTGTGTGATGAGAGAAGAAAGCAAGGGTGAGCAACAAGTCCACCGAAATAATATGCATAATAATTAACAATATCTGAGCATTCTCATAGTACTCATGAAAGTCTTGGTCAAGAAGAAATGAACCAAGTTTGACCTCTTAATGCGACGAAGTCGCAAAATATTCAGTATATATACTTATATACTTTTCAAAATCTTTGAAATCCTCCTCCATGTATAATATACACAGAGTTCCAGTTTATAACTGTATAAAAATATCGTTGCAAGGTGATCTCATATATCTAACCTTGTCTCAACGTTTTTATGAAAATCTTTATCATGCATAAGATAATCATTTACTAGATATAAGTTGAAAGGATGAAGTTACAAGATACTCCAATATACTTATATCCTTTCCGAATACTACTTGAACTACCACCGTTCAAGGTATAAATAGTTCATCACATATATGGAGCTACAAGGCATAACTTGTATAGAATCAATCTTTAAAATATCATTCAAAAGAAATGAAGTTACGAGATACTTTATTTGATGGAAACATCATTTTGAAAACTCGACCCTGCCAACACTCAATAATCGCCCAGCCGTAGCCCTTCTATCGAAGTGCTCTGGGTAGTGTTGCAGAAATATCCAACTGGATGATGAACTCATTACGGGAGTTTACCGCGCCAGGAAGACCACTTACGATGATCAGTCGTAGTAGTGCAACCCCACCATTTTCTACATGTAGAGGAGAACCTGTCGGATTTACTTGTCAACCGAACACTGGACTCCTAAGGAATGGACCGTCTTAGCGGAACTTCCAGGCCATTTGGGCCAATATAATAAGGCTGGGCCGGCGCCACTCGACCACTTACGCCACTCCTAGTTCAGATGAAATCCATGACCCTGAAACGTAAAGCTCGTTCTCCCTTTCCCCAAGTAGAAACTTGTTGATACGGCTCCACTAAGTAGTCGTATCTAGCTGGAAAGGAAAACTCACCGATATTTCCCAGGCGATGCCTGTTAATGGATTAACTTGTTCCAAGAATTTTACTTCCCGAGTGTTGGGTAAGTAATCAAAAACTCTTTTATCAAAATAACAACCTTGTTGCGAATATAAAATGCACCACAGAGCCGGATCCCTCAGGTTTTGAGCGAGTATTTAAATCCCCTTCGAAAGGAAGATCTTAAATATATAAAAAATGAGTTTTGGGATCCGCCCTAACCTTTAAAAATCCTTTTGAAGACTCGAAAACATTTTTAAGAATATTTGGAGTAATGCTGATTTAATAAAATAAATCAGTCCCAATATATTAGAAAATATCTGAATATTATTGTATAAATAATATTCCCATAAAGGATGATCCTTTTAAATATAATCGAAGTAGAAGTTTTAAAACTTATACTTGAAATGAATACAATAACCAAAGATATACTTATACGAAAGTATGATCTTTATTTGAATAATCAAAAATAAGTTTGATTATCAAAACATTATTCTTTAATAAAATAAAGAATATTATTTAGTAAATAAGCGGAGTCATAAGTCCTCGAATGAATATTCAAAAATAATATTAATTAAATAAAATAAATAGAGTCATATGTCCTCGAATTAATATTCAAAATAGTATTCATTAATATGAATAAACGGAGTCATAAGCCATTGAATGAATATTCAAAATAATATTCATTAATAAAAATAAAGTTATCGAATAAACCTTATTCGATTCATAGTTTTGAAAACTATATCTATATATATATATAAATATATATATATATATTATACTCGGGAACATCGACTCCCGGTTTTAGAAAATGTTCACCTTTGGGTCCCCTATACTAAGGGTATACGCAATTACTGCTTATCTCTAGCATAGGGATTATGCAACTAATAAGCATTTGAATCAACAGATATATATTAAGAATATGAAACAGACATGCATATATACCATATCACATGCTCCAATATATCGCAAGATTTGCTAATTAACCATCATGCATCTATCACAAGATAATGCATATACATATGTATACATCACAACAACAGTATAACGGGTAGAAAACTTGCCTGAGCGACTGGGGATGATAAATGGCTTGGGACGAGTCTGGTAACCTATAAACAACATATAAGTTGGAATTAAACCAAAGTCACTTATGAATCTATACTTTAACCAATTAGACCCTAACGTTCGCTTTTGTGCTTAACGATTCACTTAAGTCGCTCGAGTACCCTCGGCTCCACCATTTTTAATAAATTAACCATTAAGGGTTTTAAGGCGATTCTTTTGCGAGTACCCTACCAACTGCCTAATCCACTTAAAATAATTGTTTCATACCCCAATTAGTCATTTAAAGTCCTTAACCAAGGTTTCAAAGTAAGGCGAGGGGTAAGGGTTCGGTCGCAAAACGCCGTTACTTAAAACGGTCGTTTCTCCTAAACCGTACATCGGATTCAAGAGAACCACATATCAAAACGAAGCTCGTAACATGAATTATCTAATCATGGCAATGGTCAAAACCTAACAGTGAGTTCATGGGTCCTGATGTTAAGAACAAAAACAGTCTAAAGTAAATCGGGCATTACGACGGCTATGTTTACGCGATTACCAAATTTTATCCTACTCCAAATCAACCACAATCAATCACAATTCAACCATACAACCAAAATCCATCCATAAATCACTAAAACAGCCCCAACACCTCAAGTTTTGCAATTTATATTATTCTCAAACATTAACTAAAACTATTCTTAAGTTCATTAACTAATAACCAAGATTTACAACTCCAAAAACATCACAAAACCTACTAATCTCTACATATTCAATCACCATGCTTCTCATGAACTATCCTACTCATAATAATCTCTTAATATTCAATAACAATGCTAGGTTAAGAGATTATACCTTCCTTGGTGAGTAAGAGTAACTAAGGAGCTTGGAATCACCTTTGAAAGTTCTTACCAAAGCTTAATCTAACCAAAAACACAAGATCAAACAATTTAAATTTCTTGGAAACACTATTCAATCTCTTCTTAAATGATTTATTGAAAGAGATTGTGAAGAAATTTGGAGCTTAAACTCCTAGACAGCCATAACTAATCATAAGGAACCTTGGATAATTACCTTGCAATTTAACAATGGTTGGATCTTGGATTTTGAAATTTTCCTCTTTAAAAAAGAAGAAAAGCCGAGAGCTTCTCTTGAATAATGAGAGTCAACTTTGTTTTTGTGTTTTTTGATTTATTTGGCTTGGTTGATCCACTTTTGTTTTGATTTATTACCTTTTAACCATGGTGAATTTTGTGTGGTTTATAATCAACCAACCTTCCTTCCTTTTTGGTCATGCTTAGGTCATCATTCTTATGTCATCTTCCCATGCTTGTCCTCTTCTTATTGGTTTGATGACATCATCCTCACTAACCTCTTTGATTAGCTCCTAATTACTTGGCTAATGACCGCTGATCTGTTATACGGTTCGCTTAACTTTCGTTTTCGTTTATCGTTTGAGGGATCATACCCGGGATCTTATTACTTGGGTTCCCTTAACCTTTCTCAATACATTATATTCCTTTTATGATCCTTTCTTATAATCCTTGAATTTAAATCCTTTTTATCATGTTCCCTTATACTCAATTCTTTCGGTATCTGGTGGATTTTCGGGAAAAATCAAAGTTTTCGAATTTGGATTCTGACGATCTTTACATACACTTATAACCCATATAAAGTACTAATAAGATCTCAGAATAACAATAGAAGAACCCCTACATAGTGTGGCATGGAAAGTTTTCTTATTCAGCATAATCAGCAAAACACTATTCATAAGGGTTACTAAAAGTTCAAAAATTTTGGGGTTATTACAATTAGGGCTAGATTGACATAGCTGACATCAGCATCCTCATCCAGACCATCAGCTGCCCAGTCATTCTCTTATGTAATAAAAGCCCTTTCCTTTTGTTTGAGCAACTCAAAGTATTTCTGTTTATAATCAACAGGCTCAAACTTCTTTTTGCTTAAATCTGACTTTCTACACTCACTAGCAAAGTGCCCTGCTAAGCCACATTTGAAACATTTGAATTTTGATTTATCCACCATGTTTCTATTTGGCTTAGCTTCTCCAAAGTTCTTCTTGAACTTGAGCTTGGCAAATCTTCTGGAAATAAATGCTAGATGTTCATCAATATCTTCCATGTCATCTTGGCTCAAAAAATCTTCATTTTCTGCTACCAGCCCCTTGCCCTTATTTTCACAGACCTTTGAAGTTGATTCAACAGCTTCCATCTTCATCTCCTTCTCTTTCTCTAACTCAGCAACTAGTGCAATGGACCCTCATTTATTCTTTCCTCTCTTCATCCTCTCATCTTGCTCTATTTCAAGCTCATAAGTCTTCAGGATGCCATACAGTCTCTCCAAAGTAAACTCCTTATAATCCTGAGAGTTTCTCAATGAGACTGTCATTGGTTTTCATTCCTTTGGAAGAGATCTAAGGAACTTCAGACTGGAGTCTTTTGTCTAATAAAACCTTCCATGCAACTTCAGAGCATTTAGTATTTTTTGAAACCTACTAAAGATGTCAGTGAGAGACTCACTTTCTTCATTATGAAAATGCTCATATTGTTGAATCAGTAGCTGCATCTTGTTTTCTCTAACTTGCTCAGTGCCATCACAGATAATCTGTATTGTATCCCAAACATCCTTGGCAGTTTTGCAATTGATGATGTTGTCAAACATGTCAACATCAACTCCATTGAACAGGATATCCATGGCCTTCTTATCTTTCCTGACTTGTTCAATATCAGGATCAGACCATTCATGCCTTAGCTTGGGGACAGATGGCTCATTTCCAGTTGCAGCTCTCATTGGTACATGAGGGCCTTTTTCCATGCAATCTACATAGGCTTCATCTTGAGAAAGTAAATGAAGATGCATCTTTACCTTCCAGTGATGGTAATTATCTTTATCCAGAAAAGGAATCTTGACTCCAACATCCTTCTTGTTCATCTTGTTGTTTTGTTGTGATTTTTAAACTCTTTGTTTATCAAGATCTGGCTCTGATACCAATTGTTAGTCCCTTAACAATGCAACAAGAATTACAGAAGGGAGGTTGAATGGAATTCTTGAAACTTTTTCAAAAATAAAATTGTTCTAACTTAAATATATATATATCAGTGTTAATTGATTTACAGAGTGCGGAATAATATCTTGAAATGAATAAAAACACAAGTAATTAAAAACACAAGTCTTTAAAAACTTTCTATTGGATTTGAATGCATCCACCGTAGATATATAATATTGAAGGGTTTTTAGCACATAAACGCAGCGAAAACGTAAATTTAAATCTTAAAAAAAACTGAAACCCTCCGCAGGATCCATGCGAAAAATAATATTTAATTTGTAGTTCAGTATGTTTACCTTAAGATGCTTTACGTTAATGGAAAGATGGAGGTCTTTAATGGCGATCCAAAAACGATGAACGGAGATCCTTAACAGCTGCTCCTCAAGTGTGAAGCACTCCACCGGTATCCACCAAGAAAACGATGTAATGAAGGAGGAGGAGATGGAGAGAATTAGGGTTTTGTAAATCTTTTTGGTTGTGGCAAAAATAGGGTCTATAATAGTATATTTATAGGCAAAATTTTCAGATGAAAATTTTCCCTTAAAATATTATTATTATTATTATTAACCCTTTATTATTCTCACTAATAATTAAAACACCTTTTAATTATCAATCATTTTTCTAAACTCTTTAGAAATAATTCTCTCACTTGATTTAATTTCCAAAAATTAAATTCTTAATTAATAATATTAAGAACCTTTTCTTAATTAATTTATAATCAATTAAATCTCATTTAATCAATTATTAAATTTGCCAATTAATTATTTATTTCATAAATAAATAATTATCAGCCATTATTAATTAATTCATCCACCATTAAATCATTCTCTTTTAAGCCGGTAGTAGAAATAAATAATAATAAAACTATTTTATCATTATTTATATAAATTCTCTAATTCATTAAATATGATTAATTAATTAATCATATTTATTCTACATCGTGAGGGATACTTCTCAGCATATCGCGACTATCCGGATAATACGAATTCACTGCTTAGAATACCAAGAACCTATTCAGTGAGTAGTTACCGTACAATCAATTCCTTCTACCCTGCAATGTCACGATTAAATACAAGGTATGGAACTTGTGTCAAGCCTATCTTATTTAATCACTTGCTTTCCCATTCACTATGCTTAGTTCTATTTAATGTAAATTAGAAACTCCTTTCTAATTTCATTCACTCTGGCCAGAGATTCCTGAACTAGCATAAGTGGATCAACATTGAACATTTTCTTCCTTCACTGGAAGGGGTAGATCCTTTATTGATCATACACTATCTTCGTGTACAAATTCCTATACCCAGTAGAGCCCTTATAATTGTCCCTTGAGACTAAGAACTAAACCAAAGCATAGTTCAGTGTACACAAGATGACTATGATGACCTCAAGTCTAAGGATACTTGTACAACTATCATTATGTGAACAACTGCTGACACGTGAGTGAACTCCATCAGTTGTTCAGCTGTGTGAGTCATGTTCAGTGAACTTATTCTATAATAAGTACCTACATACTAGCTATAGTGTCACCACACAAATGTCTATGAGAACAGACATCCTTCATAATGAAGCAAGCATAGTATGTACCGATCTTTGCGGATTATTAATTACCAGTTAGTAATCCTACGACCAGGAACTATTTAAGTTTAGAGTTATCATCTTTTAGGTCTCATTATTATGATCTCATCACAATCCATAAAAAGCTTTACTCTAAACTGTGGTATATCTTATTTAAACATTTAAATAGATAAAGCCCGCAATAAAAACAAAACAAGCCTTTTATTAATATCAATGAAATCAAAATATATTACATAAAAGTTATTCCTAAATCCTCATACATGATTGGACTTAGGACATATCTCTTTCAATCTCCCACTTGTACTAAAGCCAATCACTCTGGTATCTAATACCCATCTTGTCTTTATGACGATCAAAGTGACTCTGAGAAAGTGGCTTTTTGAGTGGGTCTGCTACGTTGTTATGTGTGTCAACTCTCTCGACATTGACATCTCCTCTATTTTCAACTCAGATTCACCACCAAAAACAAGAAAAATGTCCTGAGTCCTTTGCAAGTACTTAAGGATGTTTTTCACTGCTTTCCAGTGGTCTTCACCTGGATTGGACTGATATCCGCTCGTCACACTAATTGAATAAGCAACATCAGGTCTTGTACACAACATCGCGTACATGATAGATCCTATTGCTGAAGCATAAGGAATCTTACTCATACGCTCTCTTTCCTCAGATGTCTTAGAAGACATTTTTTCGGAAAGGGACGCTCCATGGCTCATCGGTATGAGACCTCTTTTGGAGTTTTCCATGCTAAACCTTTTAAGCACTTTCTGGATGTATGTACCATGGGTAAGACCTATCATTCATCTAGATCTATCTCTATAGATCTTCATACCGAGAATGTAGGATGCTTCTCCCAAGTCCTTCATGGTGAAGTTCTTTGATAGCCATACTTTGACTGATTGTAGCATCGGTATATCATTTCCTATAAGAAGTATGTCATCCACATACAATAAAGAAATGTTACCGCGCTCCCACTAACCTTCTTGTAGACACATGGTTCATCTATGTTTTTGATAAAACCAAACTCTTTGATTGTCTCATCAAAACGGATGTTCCATCTACGAGAAGCTTGCCTTAAACCATATATGGTTCGCAGCAGCTTACACACTAGGTGTTCATTTCCCTTGGAAAGAAAACCCTCTGGCTGTGTCATATACACTTCCTCCTCAAGTTCCCCATTGAGGAAGGCCGTTTTCACGTCCATTTGCCAGATCTCATAGTCGTAGTAAGCAGCAATCGCAAGCAAAATCCGAATTGATTTTAACAGGGCTACAGGTGAAAAAGTTTCATCAAAGTCAATCTCTTGCCTTTGTTTGAATCCTTTTGCCATGAGCCTGGCCTTATAGGTCTCCACCTGGCCATCTGCTCCAATCTTTTTTTTGAATACCCACTTGCACCCAATAGGCTTAACACCTTCAGGCGCCTCAACCAGAGTCTATACTTGGTTGGTATACATAGATTCCATTTCAGATTTCATGGCACTATGCCATTTCTCTGAGTCAACACTACTCATAGCCTCATTATAGGTCACAGGGTCGTCATCATCAATGATTGACAACTCATTGTCATTCTCAATGACAAGGCCATAATACCTCTCAGGTTGGTGAGACACTCTCCCTGTCCTACGAATGGGCTGTTCCACAGAAGGTTGTTCAGTCTGAACAGGTGTTTCCACTTGATCCGTAGTAGTTTGTGCTTCTTGAACTTCATCAAGTTCAATTTTACTCCCACTGTTTTCTTCAAGGATAAACTCCTTTTCCAAGAAGGTAGCATGTCTGGAGACAAACACCCGATAATCGGTGTAAAAGTAATACTCCAAAGTCTTTTTAGGATATCCCACAAAATTACATTTTACGGATCGAGATTCCAGCTTATCTGGGTCAACTTTCTTGACATAAGCTGGACATCCCCAAATCTTAACGTGTTTAAGACTCGGTTTCCTTTCTTTCCATATCTAATATGGTGTTTGAGGAACAGATTTGGAAGGCACCTTATTCAGTAAATATGTTGAGGTTTCCGATGCATAACCCCATAGGAATACTGGAAGATTCGCATAGTTCATCATGGACCGAACCATGTCTAACAAAGTTCGATTCTCCTTTCAGATACCCCATTTAACTGTGGAGTATATGGAGGAGTCCACTGGGAGACTATACCATTTTCTTTGAGATAATCTAGAAACTCTCTATTCAAGTATTCACCACCTCGATTTGATCGAAGAGTTATAATACTGTGTTTGGTTTGTTTCTCCACTTCATGTTTATATTCTTTGAACTTTTCAAAGGCTTCAGACTTGTGTTTCATCAAATACACATATCTGAATCTAGATCTATCATCTATGAAAGTAATGAAGTACGAAAATCCACCCATGGCTTGCGTAAACATTGGTCCACATACATCTGTGTGTACCAATCCTAGCAAATCTGCAGCCCTCTCTCCATGTCCACTAAATGGAGATTTGGTCATTTTACCCAATAGACAAGACTCGCATGTAGGATATGATTCAAAATCAAAGGGGTCAAGTAACCCTTCCTTATGCAATATCCGCGGTCTATTTTCACTAATATGACCTAGCCTACAGTGCCATAAATAGGTCAGATTTTCATCATCTCGTTTTCTTTTATTAGTTTGTTCAATCTGAAGTAAATCATGCTCTACGTCACATACATACAGACCATTATTTAAAATGCCACGTCCAAAAAGAACATTATCTCTAAGGATAGAACATTCATTATTCTTAATAATAAATGAAAAACCATCCACATCCAACATAGGAATAGAAACAATATTCCTCGCAATAGAGGGAACGTAATAACAATTATTCAAAATAATAGTCTTGCCCGTAGGCATATGTAAACTAAATAATCCTACAGATATGGCCGCAATCCTTGCTCCATTGCCCATACATAGAATCACCTCATCTTTTTTAAGAGTCCTACTTCCCTTTAGTCCTTGCAACGAATTGCAAATATGAGAACCACGGGCGGTATCTAATACCCAAGTAGAAATTTGACCTAGTGACATATTAACTTCGATCATGAACATGCCTGAATCAGAAGCGGTAGTCTTACTACCCTTCTTCTTCTTCAATTCTGCAAGGTAAACCTTGCAGTTCCTCTTCCAGTGCCCCAACTTGTTACAGTGAAAACAAACAGCTAAATTAGGACCAGTCAACTTGTGAGCATCTAGTATGCTTCGGAGTGATAGTGCAGAAGACATGACGAATATAGTAAATCTGTAAATGATAAACACATAACAACACTTAGCAAATATTCAATTTCATTTCAAAACACTATATGAATCGGGTCTTTATTCATAAGTGTCTCCCACTAGTTTATCTAATTTATTCAACCCCCTAAGTGAAAATTAAGCATTCATAATGCTAGTGGGAATAGGGATCCTACATTCCATCACACAACCTCGGTTGTGGCACGAAACGTCATGTGATGTTAAATAGGCAGACAACTCTTGTCAATTACATCTTATGTTATATCCTAATATAACTTTAGCCTCTTGAATAATTGAGTCACGGCTGTGGCATGACAAACTCAATATTCTAAGTCAAGTCTAACCCAACATTTCGTACTATTGAATCAGTCTCCAACGGCCCACGACTGTGGCACGTACCGACCTTTAGATTCTAATTCAATGTACACATCTCTATGTAATAGACAAGTATTTCTTATTTCGAAATCAAAGCCCTCGACTGTAGCACGAAACGACAATGATTTAAAAATAAGAACCACTTTCTACCATGTTGGAAGGCTATGACCGACACAAGCCCCTTGTGTCATTGGCCAATTACTACTTGATATTATTTAATTTTAGAGGGATTATATTACGTTACAATCATAATCATATTATAAAGAGATTCTTCCTTTTAAATTAAATATTTCAAATAACTAATCGATAATCAGATGATTCCCAGATCGGGTGGAGTATTGTCAAAAGGCGTCACTTAATAACCCTTTCTTACAGATAGAAATCTGTTGTTGACAGAATCATCCTTTCTCTCAAAATTGAAAATTCATATTCAATTACGTGTTTCATAAACACAAGAATCTCATGATCGTATTCATAATATTTATTGTTAAGGCAAGAAACGATTCCTATTATAGATTTTCTAGAGCACGCCTTATATTGATTTAAGTTCACCTAAATCTATCATCGCATGGTAAACATAGGCATATATCTCATATATAAAATTAAATAAATAAGTAAATGTAAAGTGCAATAAAGTAAATGTGTTTGGTTATGGCCCCATCCTATGTGATATTTATCAAGCTCATGATAAAGATCAAGGTCAATCTAATATGGTGATGGAAATAAATACAACTACTTATTACATAAGTCTTCTTCTTTGTTTACACTTCTTGTATGCCTCGTCTTCTTCTTTGTATCACCTCCATTGGATAACCTTCTTGAGTCTTCAATTACATTACATGATTGAAAGTAAAACTAATCTAATGAACTTATAAGAATAACTCGAGTTACATTCGAGATTTATGATTACAAAGATTGATGACATGCAAGTCGTATTTAAAACCAAAACCATTACACAAAGGTCGAAAGGCCATAACCATCCACCATGCTCATACAACACATAAAAGCATGTTAAAACACATAATCTGATCTTAACATATCATATTATCCATGATCTAATCATAAAAAGAAAATATGACAAAAATTAGAAAAATCAGAATCAAATCAGAAAAACAAGAATCACTGTTTAAGGGCAGTAAACGACGTCAAACGCTTTACAGACGAGTAGTTGATAGCTTAAGCTATCAGTTTTGTTCAGACACTCGTTTACCTATGGAATAGGGTATTCGTTTGTGTAAATCGGACACCAAACCCAGATTTCAGAAAATCTGCAGCAGCCAATTCAGAATCCGTATCTAATATAATTCTCATAATTAAAACAAACATAAATCATGTATATATCAGTATATATACAGATTACATAATCATCTTATGATTATACAACTCACATTAATATCATATATTCAAAACCATACATATATAAGCATATTATATCAACATCAAATCATGGCGAATCACGTACATGCTCATATATCGAAAACAGTTAAACACATAAACGAATTAAAAACTTTTCTCAAGTAGCTCTGATGCCATTGAAGGGTTTTTAGCACATAAACGCAGCGAAAATGTAAATTTAAATCTTAAAAAAAATCGAAACCCTCCGCAGGATCTATGCGAAAAATAATATTTAATTTGTAGTTCAGTATGTTTACCTTAAGAAGCTTTACGTTAATGGAAAGATGGAGGTCTTTAATGGCGATCCAAAAACGATGAACGGAGATCCTTAGCAGCTGCTCCTCAAGTGTGAAGCACTCCACCGGTATCCACCAAGAAAATGATGTAATGAAGGAGGAGGAGATGGAGAGAATTAGGGTTTTGTAAATCTTTTTGGTTGAGGCAAAAATAGGGTCTATAATAGTATATTTATAGGCAAAATTTCAGTGAAAATTTTCCCATAAAATATTTTTATTATTAACCCTTTATTATTCTCACTAATAATTAAAACACCTTTTAATTATTAATCCTTTTTCTAAACTCTTTAGAAATAATTCTCTCACTTGATTTAATTTCCAAAAATTAATTTCTTAATTAATAATATTAAGAACTTTTTCTTAATTAATTTATAATCAATTAAATCTCATTTAATCAATTATTAAATTTTCCAATTAATTATTTATTTCATAAATAAATAATTATCAGACATTATTAATTAATTCCTCCACCATTAAATCATTCTCTTTTATGGTGTGATCCTGTAAGTTCAATATTAAGCCGGTAGTAGAAATAAATAATAATAAAACTATTTTATCATTATTTATATAAATTCTTTAATGCATTAAATATGATTAATTAATTAATCATATTTATTCTATATCGTGAGGGATACTTCTCAGCATATCGCGACTATCCGGATAATACGAATTCACTACTTAGAATACAAAGAACATATTCAGTGAGTAGTTACCATACAATCAATTCCTTCTACCCTGTAATGTCACGATTAAATACAAGGTATGGAACTTGTGTCAAGCCTATCTTATTTAATCACTTGCTTTCTCATTCACTATGCTTAGTTCTATTTAATGTAAATTAGAAACTCCTTTCTAATTTCATTCACTCTGACCAGAGATTCCTGAACTAGCATAAGTGGATCAGCATTGAACATTCTCTTCCTTCACTGGAAGGGGTAGATAAAAAATTTAAGTAAACTTTTTGATATCTACATAAAAAATTTATAAAATAGTTCATACAGATATTTTTTATTATAATAAAAATTATTATTATTATTATTATTATTATTACTATTATTATTACTACTACTAATACTACGAGTAAAGTGACTACGAGAAATTTTTAGCTAATAATTGTTTTTAAATTATTTTTCATTATATGCTCATGAAATCATTTATTACATGATTCAGTATTTTTAGTAAATTTAAATAAGTTTCTGTAATTATTTGCATAAGTTCATTAGCTTTTAATTTCATAAGTTATATATAATATCTTTTCCTTCATATTCCGCATTTTCACCAAGAGCAAAGGAGGAAAATTGTAATAACCCCCAAAATTTTCAACTTTTTGTAACCCTTGTGAATAGTGTTTTAGCTGAATGAGAAAACTTTTCACGCCACACTATGTAGGGGTTCTGTTATGGATATTCTGGGATATTATTAGTACTCTATGTAGTATATAAGTGTATGTAAAGATCGTCAGAATCCAATTCCGAACACTTTGGTTTTTCCCGGAAATCCACTAGATACGGAGAGAATTGAGTATAAGGTAACAGGATAAAAAGGATTTAAATTAAAGGATTATGATAGAGGATCATAAAAAGAAATATAATGTATTGAGAAAGGTTAAGGGAACCTAAGTAATAAGATCCCGGGTATGATCCTTCAAACGATAAACGAAAACGAAAGTTAAGCGAACCGTATAACAGATCAGCGGTCATTAGGCAAACAATTAGGAAGTTAATCAAAGGGATTAGAGAGGATGATGTCACCCAACCAATGAGAAGGGGACAAGGAGGGGAGGATGACATCATGAGGATGACACAAGCATGACATGGGAAGGAAGGAGGTGTGGTTGAATGAGAACCACACAAATTCAAGGGCAACAAGGTAATTAACTAAATCAAACACAAAAACAAGTAAACCAAGCCAAGCAAAATCATTTTTTCATCAAAATCAAAAAGAACCAAGGCTTTGTTCTTGAGATCTCTCGGCTTTTTACTATTCAAAAGGCAAGGAAATTCAAAAATCAAAGATCCAAGCTTCCTAAATTGGTGAGTTAATTCCCTAATCATCTTCATGCTTAGTTAGGGCTATATCATGAGTTTAAGCCATCAATTCCTTCTCCATATTCTTCATTTAATCAAAGAAGAAGACTATGAATAGTGTTTTTAAGTTTTTAACTTGAAATTTTTCTTGTTTTCCTTGAAGATCCAAGCATTCCTAAGACTTCTCAAAGCTTCTTAAGGCTTCCTAGCTCCTCCCACCACTTCAAGGAAGGTATATCATCTCCAAACCCTAGATTCCTATGTATTATAAGATGATTTTGATTAGTAGGGTGATATTGAAGCTTGATGTTGTGATTTAGAGTTTGGGATTTGAAATGGTATTGAATTGGAATGGTAAATGTTGTTGTTTTGATTAAAAGAACTTAAGAATGGTTAAAGTTAAGCTTAGGCGTAAGTATGAATGTTAAAATTGAATTGGTTGGGGTTGTTATGATGTGATAAGGATGGATGTTGGTTGTATGTTGGATTTGAGGTTGAATTGGGTTGGTTTTGAATGGTTTAAAATTGGGAAATCACGTAAACATAGCCGTTGTAACGTCCGATTTTCTTTAGACTGTTTTTGTGCATAACATTAGGACCCGAGAACCCCCTGCTAGATTATGACCATTGCCATTATTAGATAGCTCATGTTACGAGCTTCGTTTTGATATGTAGTTCGTTCGATTCCGATGCACGGTTTAGGAGAAACGACCGTTTCAAGTAACGGCGTTTCGCGAACGAAACTTTTCCCCTCGCCTTACTTTGAAACATAGGTTAAAGACCAAAAAGGGTTAATTAATGTATGAAACATTTATGGTAAGTGTGTTAGGCAGTTGGTAAGACACTCGCGAAGGAATCGCCTTAAAACTCGTAAAGGTTAAATTATTAAAAATGGTGGAGCCGAGGGTACTCGAATGACTTAAGCGAATCAGTAAGCGCAAAACAAGCGTTAGAGTCTAAGTTAGTTAAAGTATAGATTTACAAGTGACTTTGGTTTAATTCCAACTTGCTTGTTGTTTATAGGTTACCAGACTCGTCCCGAGCCTTTTATCACCCCAAGTCGCTCAGGCAAGTTTTCTACCCGTTATAACTGTTGTGGTGATGAGTATATGTATTTGCATTATCTTGCGATAGATGCATGTTGGTTAATTAGCAAATGTTGTTATATATTGAAGCATGCTGCTATGGTATATATATATGCATGCCTGTTTCGTATTCTTTCCATATATAATTATTGATAATACCTATGCTAGAGGATAGCGGTAATTTGCATATACCCTTAGTATAGGGACCCAAAGGTGGAAATATTTTCTAAAACCGGGAGTCGAAGATCCTGAGTAGATTTTGTATATATGGATATAAATATATATATATATATACTTATATATATATATATATATGGTCATAGTTTTCAAAACTATTAATCGAATAAGGTTTATTCGATAACTTTAACTTTATTTTATTATTAAATATTATTCGAAGGCGTATGACTCCTTTATATTAAATGAATATTATTTGAATATTCAATTGAGGATGTATGACTCATTTTATTTTATTATCTGAATATTATTTGAATATTCATTCGAGGGCTTATGACTCAGTTTATATTATTTAATGAATATTTTTGAATATTCATTTGAGGATCTATGACTCTGATTATTGGCTGAGATTTGTTCTTTATTTTATTAAAGAATAAGGTGTAAAAAATCAAACTTATTTTCGATTATTCAAATAAAGATAGTACTTTCATATAAGTATATCTTTGGTTATTTAATACTCGTTTCAAGTATAAGTTTTAATACTTCTACTTCAATTATTTTTATAAAGATTATTCTTTATGGGAATATTATTTAAATAATAATATTCAGTCATTTTCTAAATATTCTGGGGACTGATTTACTTCATTAAATCAGCTTTACTCCAAACACTCTATAAAGTGTTTTCGAGTCTACAAAATGATTTTTAAAAGTTAGAGCGGATCCCAAAACTCATTTTTATATTTAAGATCTTCCTTTTTAAGGGGATTTAAATACTCGCTCAAAGCCTGAGGGATCCGGCTCTGTGGTGTATTTTATATTCACAACACGGTTGCAGTTTTGGTAAATGACTTGATTACTTACCCAACGTTCGGGAAGTAAGTCCATCTATTGAGTCGACATAAGCAACATGGGCTCAGTGGGCGTCCATAATAGTGTAAGTGGCTCAGTGGGAGTCCATCAAATGCATAAGTGGCTGAGTGGCAGTCCAGCATAAGGTCCTATTGAGACCAGGGTGATGACCAGTGGGGAATTCGTCCATCTACTAGTAGAAAAGGTTACTTATGGGTATCTTTGCCTGATCAGCAAGATATCTGGTTTATGCCAAAATTCTTTTCCTTTCCAAATTTATTGGATATTTCAAACTCTGTTCATACTTTACATGACAGAGGTTTTCAGGAAATTGTATAAAGAAGATGTATATGTGGATATATATATATATATATATATATATCAGAACTTAATGAAGTATATCATGACTTCATTTCCTTTAATAATATTTCAAAGATTTAATCTATTCAAATCTTGTCTTGTAGTCTCATCTATGTGATGAACTGTTGAAAACTCTTAATACTTTGAACAGTGGTAGTTCAAGTAGCTTTATAAATGATATAAGTGTAGGGAAGTATTTGGTAACTTCATCCCTTGTTTTTACTTATATCTAGTAAGTAATTATCTTACACTTGATAAAAGATTCTAGTAAGTATCCATTTAGATACTTATATTCTTGTTATCACTATATATTATCTTGCGAGCTGTCAGGCTCACTCTTGCTTTATTTCTTCATCACACAACAACAGTTAGGAAAGATGGTCGGACTCCAGCAGACCCAGCGCAAGAGCGTGGGAAGCGTCCCGCGTCTTCCCAATGATGTTGTAGCTGCTATAGCTGCAGAGGTAGATCTATTGTAGATCAGACCATCTACTTTTGAGAATCAATTATGTATAATTATAACTTGTGGCAGATAATGGCAATTAACTGTAAATTTATCAAGTAATCGTTTTGGGTTGTAATAACTTTTAAATTATGGATTCAAAGACTTGTACTTATTTCAATTTCATCTCTGAGACTATAACGGGTTGTGGTGTGTGTTAGTGTGGCGTCACAGCATAAGGTTATTTTTATTAATTAAGTGAAGTGATATTGTGGAAAGAAAGACCGTGACGACCCGGATCCCCGACCCCGGATCTGGGGGTGTTACGGAAATGGTATCAGAGCCAAGCATTATAAACCTCAGAGATGATGCGTCGATATAATAACAAACTCACAAAGATAATAAGAACTCTTGCCAAGTTCATGGTCGGACTACTTAAAGTAGTGCTGACAGTTAAAACCCTTACGGGAACCCTTATAAGTATCATGATAGTAACTTAGCTCGTTTAATGTGTAGGCGCCTGAGATGTTCGAGCGTGAACATAATGAGGCACTGCTAGATGTTGAGGATCAGGAGGAGCCTGAGATGGAGGAGGATGAGGAGGACCCCTCAGAGGAGTCAGAGACGGAGGTCATTGCTATTTCAGATGAGGAGGACCCCTCAGAGGAGTCAGAGACAGAGGTTATTGTTATTCCAGATGAGGAGGACCCGGATGAGGTCCCAGTAGCTGAGGAGCATGTTGGACCTATGGTAGTGTATGCTGGTACCCCATTACCCACACTTCCGGTGGTCAGAGCCCCTACCCCTCCACCACTATCTTGGATTCTTGATGATGACAGCTCAGAGACCCATACTTCCGAGCCTAGGCAGACCGAGGAGGCACCCTCAGCGGCTCCGGATTCACCACCTCTTGACCCTGCCCACAGGCAGTCTTCGTTAGCTCATGGATATGTTCAGGATGTTCTGAGGACCCGGGTGGCTGTTGCCGAGGGCCGACTGGATGAGGCCAGGAGGGAGTTGGATGCAGAGAGGGCGGGTAGGCATACCCGAGCTTATGAGACTAGGGCTTCTATACCCCGATCCTTGAGGAGGGAGCTTACGGGGATAGAGCTCACATCCCGAGCGAGGCTCAGATCGCTCCAGGGGGACAGGCATGGTAGGATCTCCAGGCGGCAGGCCGACTATATCTTCCATCGTGCGATGGAAAGGGTATGGGAGCTGACCCGCTCCGGTGTGTGATTCAGGATTGATGATGGAATAGTCTAGTTGTCTAGTTAGCCGAGGCCTTAGTAAGAGCCAATTTTCCGGGATAGTTGACTTGTATATAGCATCCCTTTTTCTGACTAGACGGATAGACTCTTGTGTATCACTTTTGGGACAGATGACTATAGCACTGTTGTACTTTTGACCAGATCAAACTATGTATTTCTCGCATTATGTATATATTTGTTTCCTTTGGTTCAGTTCATTAGTGACGGGATCACTGTTTTTATCATTATTATTACTGCACTTCGTATTAGAACTTTCTTAAAATAATAGAATTGCGATATACGTTCTCCCCATTATAAGAGCTGTGCAGGGCACAATGTTGTATATGATTGTGACCTAACGTTGAATTTTCCCAATAATTTTTTTATTATCAGAATCATGCCGCCAAGAAAGATTGGAACTAGGGCGAACCCTGGATCTGAGGACCAGGGAAGCCATAACCAGGATGATAGGAACCAGGAACACAGTGAAGAGGAAGATGAGGATTATGTGGAACAGGATGACTCCCTGTATGAAGAGGAAGAGGAAACATATGATGTTGAGGGATTTGAGATAGAGGCTGAAGAAGGAGAAACCGAGGTTGAGCAACCAGTACCAAACCCAGGCATGGATCCCATGGGCCAGTTCATGCAACTCCTAAGGCAAAATTTGGAACGTCAACCCAACCCACCCCCTCAAGGAAATAACAATACTGTGGCAAACTCTTTCAGGGCTTTTAAGTCCCTTAAGCCCCCTGAGTTCCACGGATCAGCCGACCCAGTTGAGGCAAGGGCATGGTTAAAGGAAATGGAGAAATCCTTTGAGATTTTGAGTACCGATGAGGCACAGAAGACTGTATTTGCTACCTACCTTCTGAAAGGAGAAGCTAACTACTGGTGGGAGGCCAAGAAAAACATGGAGACATATGCTATTATAACCTGGGAGAGATTTAGTCAGTTGTTTCTGGGAAAGTATTTCCCGAGGTTTATGGAAAACCAGATGGAGCTCAAGTTCTTGGAGCTAAAGCAGAATAACTTGTCTGTAGCAGAGTACGAAGCGAAATTTACTGAGTTATCAAGGTTTGTGCCGGAGTTTGTGAGCACCGAGGAAAAGAAAGTTAGGAGGTTTCAGCAGGGACTGAAACCGTGGATTCAGAATAGGATGGCAATCCTTGAGCTTACGGACTATGCCACTCTGGTGCAAAAGGCAACGATTGTAGAAGTCGGAAGTGAACAGATGCAGAAGGAAAGAGAGAAGAAAGGAATAAAGAGGAAAAGTATGAGCATGGGTGGAGGTTCCGCAGGAAGAAGCTTCCCAACTAGATTTAATCGAGGAGCAGTGTCCCTACCAGGAAGGAACACTGGGTTTAAGCGGCCAATGAGTGTGAGCGTGAGCCAGGGCGGCCAGAAGTCAAGAATGTCCTATTCCAACCAGTCTCGACCCCCATTGTCAGCCTGTAACATAAGTGGAAGGAATCACACTGGGGAGTGTAAAGGAAAGCCAGTAACCTATTTTAAGTGCGGTCGGGAAGGCCACTATTCAACTAAATGCCCATCATCAACCCCTGCCGTTATTCCAACCACCACTTGTCATCAGTGCGGACGCCCAGGTCATTGGAAGAAGGAATGCCCAATGAACAAACCAGCAGCTTCGGGAGCAAGCAGGGCTGCTTCTAATAAGCCACCTACTGCGAGGACTTTCAACATGACAGTCCAGGATGCTATGAAAGATTCAGATATGATAGCAGGTACCCTTTCTCTAAATTCAGTCAGTGCAAATGTTTTATTTGATTCGGGAGCAACTAAATCTTTTATATCAAAGGACTTTGCGCGTAAGTTAAGACTTAAGGCTGAACCCTTGATAGAACCCTTGCAAGTAGAAATAGCCAATCATGAAATTATTCCTGTTAACCAGATTCACCCCGCCTGTGAGATAGGCATAGGGGAGCAATCCTTTAGTGTTGATCTGATTCCTTTTAAATTAGGGGAGTTTGATGTAATTTTGGGAATGGACTGGCTATCTAGCAATGATGCTCAGATAGACTGTAAAGGGAAGAAAGTTAAGCTAAACGTCCCAGGGAAGAAAGAAGTTATATTAAGAGGAAAGAGGCAGACGCAGAAATTTTTGACTATGGCCCAGGCTAAAAGGATGCTACGAAAAGGAAATGAGGCCTACCTAGCCTATGTGGTGGACACGCAGAAGGAGGTGCCCAACTTACAAGATATTCCAGTAGTCAACGAATTTGAAGATGTATTCCCACAAGACCTTCCGGGATTACCACCCGATAGAGTGATTGAATTTGCTATTGAGTTGGCCCCAGGGACGGCGCCAGTTTCAAAAGCACCTTACCTTACCGGTTAGCCCCGTTAGAAATGAAGGAATTAGCTATCCAATTGCAGGAACTCTTGGATAAGGGTATGATAAGACCCAGTGTGTCTCCATGGGGAGCACCAGTTTTATTTGTTAAGAAGAAAGATGGGAGCATGAGGCTGTGCATAGACTATCGAGAGTTGAACAAGCTAACCATAAAGAACAGGTACCCATTACCTAGAATAGACGATCTGTTCGACCAGCTAAAGGATGCTGTTTATTTTTCCAAGATCGACCTGAGAACTGGATATCACCAACTAAAGATTAAACCCGAAGATATTTCCAAGACAGCGTTTCGTACCAGGTATGGGCATTATGAGTTCTTGGTAATGTCCTTTGGATTAACTAACGCCCCAGCAGCTTTCATGGATTTAATGAATAGAGTATTTAAGAAGTACTTGGACAAATGTGTGATAGTTTTTATCGATGATATTTTGATCTACTCAAGGACTGAGACAGAACATGCAGAGCATTTGAGGATAGCTCTAGGAATACTCAGAGAGGAACAGTTATATGCCAAATTCTCGAAGTGTGAATTCTGGCGGAATGAAGTACAGTTTTTAGGACATGTGATCAATAAAGAAGGAGTATTGGTCGACCCCTCCAAGATAGAGGCGGTCTCAAATTGGGAAAGGCCAACCACACCCACAGAGGTAAGGAGTTTCATAGGATTGGCCGGCTACTATCGTAGATTTGTACAGGACTTTGCGAAGATCGCAGCCCCTTTGACACGACTTACTCGTAAGACAGAGAAGTTTGAATGGACGGAGAAATACGAGAACAGTTTTCAGGAATTAAAGAAAAGGTTGATAACGGCTCCGGTGTTGGCATTGCCGGACGGAAAAGGAGATTTTGTGATATATAGTGACGCGTCGCACAAAGGATTAGGATGTGTGCTTATGCAGCACGGTAAAGTGATTGCGTATGCGTCGAGACAATTGAAGGAATACGAGGTTAGATATCCTACTCATGACCTTGAGCTCGCGGCAATAGTATTTGCCTTAAAAATTTGGAGGCACTACTTGTATGGAGAGAAGTGCGAGATTTTCACAGACCATAAGAGCCTCAAGTACATATTTACGCAGAAAGAGCTCAACATGCGCCAGAGGAGATGGTTAGAACTAATCAAGGACTATGATTGTGAGATTCTCTATCATCCAGGGAAAGCCAATGTGGTGGCTGATGCCCTTAGTAGAAAGGAAAGACTCAGAATGATAACGACTTCGGAAGAATTGATAAGGGATTTTGAGAGAATGGAAATAGAAGTAAAGGTAACCGAAACCGGAACTAAAAAGCTTTTTTGAGATTTCAATGCAGCCAGAGTTATTGGAAAAGATCAGATTGTGCCAGGAGAAAATAATGAATGAAGGCAGAGAGTCAATGACTGGAGAGGAGATCCATACTGAGAAAGATGATAAAGGGATAATGAGGTACTCCTACCGGATTTGGGTTCCGAATGTTCAAGAGCTTAAAGATGAGATATTAGATGAAAGCCATAGTTCAAGGTATTCCATTCACCCGGAAAGTACCAAGATGTATAGGGATTTGAAGGAATATTACTGGTGGCCCAACATGAAGAGGGACGTAGCACAATGGGTAAGCAAATGTTTGACTTGCCAAAGGGTAAAGGCAGAGCACCAGAGACCCAGTGGACTCTTACGACCCCTGGAGATTCCCGAATGGAAATGGGAACAGATAGCGATGGATTTTGTTGTAGGATTGCCAAGGACGAAAGCCAATCACGACGCCATTTGGGTAATTATAGACCGACTGACAAAGTCAGCTCATTTCATTCCTATCAATGAGAGATACACAGTCGATAGACTGGTGGACATTTACCTTAAGGAAATAGTGACGCGACATGGAGTCCCAGCGTCCATTGTCTCAGACCGAGACCCCAGGTTCCACTCCAGATTTTGGAGGAGCTTTCAGGAATGTGCGGGGACCAAGTTAAATATGAGTACCGCGTACCATCCCCAGACGGATGGGCAGAGTGAAAGGACCATCCAGACACTAGAGGATATGTTGAGAGTCTGTGCAATAGACTTTAAAGGGAGTTGGGATGATCACTTGCCGTTGATCGAGTTTTCTTATAACAATAGCTTTCATGCTAGCATCGGAATGCCGCCTTATGAGGCCCTGTACGGAAGAAGGTGTCGATCTCCCTTATACTGGGATGAAGTAGGAGAGCAGAAGATGCTCGGACCCGAAGTGGTCCAAAGGACCAAAGATATAGTGGATCTCATCAGAGGACGGCTTGTAGCAGCCCAAGACAGACAGAAGAAATATGCAGACCTAGCCCGAAAGGACAAGGAATATGAAGTCGGGGACTTAGTACTGCTAAAGGTATCCCCTTGGAAGGGATTAATGAGGTTCGGAAGGAAAGGAAAACTAAGCCCAAGATACATTGGACCTTTTGAGATATTAAGACGGATTGGAAAGTTAGCTTACGAGCTAGCCCTACCCCCTAATTTGCAACAAGTTCATAATGTGTTCCATATGTCAATGCTAAGGAAGTATCATCAGGATGCCAGACACATAGTAGAGTACGAGCAGGTGGATATGCAGCCAGATCTAACTTACGTGGAGAAACCAGTAAGGATTATAGATAAGAAGGAGGAGGTGCTTCGGAACAAAGTGATCAAGCTAGTCAGAGTACTATGGCAGAATCATAATGTGGAAGAATCAACTTGGGAACTAGAGAGCACAATGCTAGAAAAGTACCCCCATTTGTTTTCTGTTTGATTCCGGGACGGAATCCTTTTAAGGAGGGGAGACTGTAATAACCCCCAAAATTTTCAACTTTTTGTAACCCTTGTGAATAGTGTTTTAGCTGAATGAGAAAACTTTTCACGCCACACTATGTAGGGGTTCTGTTATGGATATTCTGGGATATTATTAGTACTCTATGTAGTATATAAGTGTATGTAAAGATCGTCAGAATCCAATTCCGAACACTTTGGTTTTTCCCGGAAATCCACTAGATACGGAGAGAATTGAGTATAAGGTAACAGGATAAAAAGGATTTAAATTAAAGGATTATGATAGAGGATCATAAAAAGAAATATAATGTATTGAGAAAGGTTAAGGGAACCTAAGTAATAAGATCCCGGGTATGATCCTTCAAACGATAAACGAAAACGAAAGTTAAGCGAACCGTATAACAGATCAGCGGTCATTAGGCAAACAATTAGGAAGTTAATCAAAGGGATTATAGAGGATGATGTCACCCAACCAATGAGAAGGGGACAAGGAGGGGAGGATGACATCATGAGGATGACACAAGAATGACATGGGAAGGAAAGAGGTGTGGTTGAATGAGAACCACACAAATTCAAGGGCAACAAGGTAATTAACTAAATCAAACACAAAAACAAGTAAACCAAGCCAAGCAAAATCATTTTTTCATCAAAATCAAAAAGAACCAAGGCTTTGTTCTTGAGAGCTCTCGGCTTTTTACTATTCAAAAGGCAAGGAAATTCAAAAATCAAAGATCCAAGCTTCCTAAATTGGTGAGTTAATTCCCTAATCATCTTCATGCTTAGTTAGGGCTATATCATGAGTTTAAGCCATCAATTCCTTCTCCATCTTCTTCATTTAATCAAAGAAGAAGACTATGAATAGTGTTTTCAAGTTTTTAACTTGAAATTTTTCTTGTTTTCCTTGAAGATCCAAGCATTCCTAAGACTTCTCAAAGCTTCTTAAGGCTTCCTAGCTCCTCCCACCACTTCAAGGAAGGTATATCATCTCCAAACCCTAGATTCCTATGTATTATAAGATGATTTTGATTATTAGGGTGATATTGTAGCTTGATGTTGTGATTTAGAGTTTGGGATTTGAAATGGTATTGAATTGGAATGGTAAATGTTGTTGTTTTGATTAAAAGAACTTAAGAATGGTTAAAGTTAAGCTTAGGCGTAAGTATGAATGTTAAAATTGAATTGGTTGGGGTTGTTATGATGTGATAAGGATGGATGTTGGTTGTATGTTGGATTTGAGGTTGAATTGGGTTGGTTTTGAATGGTTTAAAATTGGGAAATCGCGTAAACATAGCCGTCGTAACGTCCGATTTTCTTTAGACTGTTTTTGTGCATAACATTAGGACCCTAGAACCCCCTGCTAGATTATGACCATTGCCATGATTAGATAGCTCATGTTACGAGCTTCGTTTTGATATGTAGTTCGTTCGATTCCGATGCACGGTTTAGGAGAAACGACCGTTTCAAGTAACGGCGTTTCGCGAATGAAACTTTTCCCCTCGCCTTACTTTGAAACATAGGTTAAAGACCAAAAAGGGTTAATTAATGTATGAAACATTTATGGTAAGTGTGTTAGGCAGTTGGTAAGACACTCGCGAAGGAATTGCCTTAAAACTCGTAAAGGTTAAATTATTAAAAATGGTGGAGCCGAGGGTACTCGAGTGACTTAAGCGAATCAGTAAGCGCAAAACAAGCGTTAGAGTCTAAGTTAGTTAAAGTATAGATTTACAAGTGACTTTGGTTTAATTCCAACTTGCTTGTTGTTTATAGGTTACCAGACTCGTCCCGAGCCTTTTATCACCCCAAGTCGCTCAGGCAAGTTTTCTACCCGTTATAACTGTTGTGGTGATGAGTATATGTATTTGCATTATCTTGCGATAGATGCATGTTGGTTAATTAGCAAATTTTTATATATTGAAGCATGTTGCTATGGTATATATATATGCATGCCTGTTTCGTATTCTTTCCATATATAATTGTTGATAATACCTATGCTAGAGGATAGCGGTAATTTGCATATACCCTTAGTATAGGGACCCAAAGGTGGAAATATTTTCTAAAACCGGGAGTCGAGGATCCCGAGTAGATTTTGTATATATGAATATAAATATATATATATATACTTATATATATATATATATATGGTCATAGTTTTCAAAACTATTAATCGAATAAGGTTTATTCGATAACTTTAACTTTATTTTATTATTGAATATTATTTCGAATATTATTCGAAGGCGTATGACTCCTTTATATTAAATGAATATTACTTGAATATTCAATTGAGGATGTATGACTCATTTTATTTTATTATCTGAATATTATTTGAATATTCATTCGAGGGCTTATGACTCAGTTTATATTATTTAATGAATATTTTTGAATATTCATTTGAGGATCTATGACTCCGATTATTGGCTGAGATTTGTTCTTTATTTTATTAAAGAATAAGGTGTAAATAATCAAACTTATTTTCGATTATTCAAATAAAGATAGTACTTTCATATAAGTATATTTTTGGTTATTTAATACTCGTTTCAAGTATATGTTTTAATACTTCTACTTCAATTATTTTTATAAAGATTATTCTTTATGGGAATATTATTTAAATAATAATATTCAGTCATTTTCTAAATATTCTGGGGACTGATTTACTTCATTAAATCAGCTTTACTCCAAACACTCTATAAAGTGTTTTCGAGTCTTCAAAATGATTTTTAAAAGTTAGAGCGGATCCCAAAACTCATTTTTATATTTAAGATCTTCCTTTTTAAGGGGATTTAAATACTCGCTCAAAACCTGAGGGATCCGGCTCTGTGGTGTATTTTATATTCGCAACACGGTTGCAGTTTTGGTAAATGACTTGATTACTTACCCAACGTTCGGGAAGTAAGTCCATCTATTGAGTCGGCATAAGCAACATGGGCTCAGTGGGCATCCATAATAGTGTAAGTGGCTCAGTGGGAGTCCATCAAATGCATAAGTGGCTGAGTGGCAGTCCAGCATAAGGTCCTATTGAGACCAGGGTGATGACCAGTGGGGAATTCGTCCATCTACTAGTAGAAAAGGTTACTTATGGGTATCTTTGCCTGATCAGCAAGATATCTGGTTTATGCCAAAATTCTTTTCCTTTCCAAATTTATTGGATATTTCAAACTCTATTCATACTTTACATGACAGAGGTTTTCAGGAAATTGTATAAAGAAGATGTACATGTGGATATATATATATATCAGAACTTAATGAAGTATATCATGACTTCATTTCCTTTAATAATATTTCAAAGATTTAATCTATTCAAATCTTGTCTTGTAGTCTCATCTATGTGATGAACTGTTGAAATCTCTTAATACTTTGAACACTGGTAGTTCAAGTAGCTTTATAAATGATATAAGTGTAGGGAAGTATTTGGTAACTTCATCCCTTGTTTTTACTTATATCTAGTAAGTAATTATCTTACACTTGATAAAAGATTCTAGTAAGTATCCATTTAGATACTTATATTATTGTTATCACTACATATTATCTTGCGAGCTGTCAGGCTCACTCTTGCTTTATTTCTTCATCACACAACAACAATTAGGAAAGATGGCCAGACTCCAGCAGATCCAGCGCAAGCGCGTGGGAAGCGTCCCGCGTCTTCCCAATGATGTTGTAGCTGCTATAGCTGCAGAGGTAGATCTATTGTAGATAAGACCATCTACTTTTGAGAATCAATTATATATAATTATAACTTGTGGCAGATAATGGCAATTAACTGTAAATTTATCAAGTAATCGTTTTGGGTTGTAATAACTTTTAAATTGTGGATTCAAAGACTTGTACTTATTTCAATTTCATCTCTGAGACTATAACGGGTTGTGGTGTGTGTTAGTGTGGGGTCACAACATAAGGTTATTTTTATTAATTAAGTGAAGTGATATTGTGGAAAGAAATACCGTGACGACCCGGATCCCCGACCCCGGATCTGGGGGTGTTACAAAAATTGATGAAAAGATTCAACAAATTTTTGGTTCTACAACTTCTAAATCACAATCTGTGAAGCATAGCACAAAGGTGGAACCAATTATTATGGAGCTCAAGCCAGTAAGGAGGAATAAGGTTGGAGAGACTTCTTCCAAGAATCTGAAATCTATGGTTCTCAAGCCCAACAACAGATCCAATAAGGACTCTATAAAGAATCCTCTAAGCCTTGCTCAGATGAAAGAAGTGGATTTTCCTCTTCCAAAGCCTGATGAAGACAAGGTTTTGGGTGGAAGTATCATAAAGCACAAAGAGACCATGGATGTGGCTGTAAGGAGGAACATGGCTATTATCTTCAGAGAGGGAAAGAGCATATGTGTGATGCAAGGACATCCCAAATTCTCAATAGCCAAGAGGGAAGAAACCAGAAGGTTGAAGGAAGAAGCCAAAAAGCTAAAGGCTGACAAAAGAGCACAAGCAAAGCTCAAAAAATAGCTAAAGTCAAGTCAAGCTGAAGAAAAGAAAGAAATTGAAGACAAAAGTGAAGATGAAGGTATGGGGGACATGGTTGATAATGATATGGAAGAAAGAAGTAAGGAAAGAGAGGAATGGCAGAAAGGGAACAGAAAGAAGGCCAATGTAAAGAGAAAGATGGTAGATGAGACTGAAGAAACCCAATCAAAATCTAAACCACTACCTTCTATTCATGAACCCATTGTGCCTGACCCCTTTATAAACATTCATGGTGAAACAATCATTCCTAAGGAGGAACCAATTGATTGGGACACCATCAAATTGCCCACCTTCTTAAACTCTTCTCCACCATCAAAGAAGCAGAAAAGAAGAATCAAATCAACACACTCTAAAACCTCAATCAAATTCACTCAGAAGCCTAAGCCTAAGCCTCAAGCCTCTAAGGATGATTATGTTCACATTTGTGACATAAAAGAATTTTCAGACATTGAACTCTATCTGGATGAGCTGGAGGAAGTAAGGGGAATAGCTGCCTACAGACAGCTACCAGAAAGACTAGTGTTTAAATACAAAGGAAGTGGGGAAAGAACTTGCCCTCTCTACAGGATTCTGAATTAAGGCTACTCTACCTTGGTTAGAGTCTACTCAGCCATACAAAGGGATTCTGGCTTTACCAGGACTGCCAAGACTGAGATTCTCAACAAGATTTCCAACATAAGGAAAACTTGGTGGGAGCCCAATGCCTTGCCTAGAACATTACTCATTCAAGAAAGAGGAATTACAGTTCACAAATCACCTCATTGGTTGATGGAGTTCAGAGATAACAAAGGAGTCAGAAGATTTTTCAGACTTGAAGATCAGCTCAAGATTGTCAGTAATGAAACTCTCAAGGATATGCAATCGAAGTTGGACATAAATGAAGAAGATGAAGCTGAGTTCTACAGACAACTTCAACTTCAAATAGAGGAGAATGACAGGAGGCTAGGAAAGAAAACAAAGGATCAAAGGAAAAGAAATTAATCTGATCAGGCTAAAGGAACACCCTTGGAAACAATGTAATTCTTCAATTCCATCTCAGCATACACATTTTTGCAGCACTTTTGGATTTCTACTTTATTACAGTTAATATATTTGTCAAGTGTTTTGTTATCATCAAGCTAAACCCAAATTTATGCCTACAGTTCTAGTAGACATAAATAGGGGGAGATTGTTAGGAATATGTGTATTAGTTTGATGATAAGTTAAACAAAACACTTAAGTAGAAATCTAGTGTTTGTAGCCTCAACGGATAAGACCATCTTGGCTATTCGTTGAAGGAGTAGCTTTACTTAACAATAAGTTTAGTATTGTAGCACATTTCATTCTCTGGATTCAAGTTGTAATTCTTAGATGTATTAGGAAAGTATCAGTCATGTTGACTACTAGTGGATATGCAAATAGGAGGGCTAATTGTAAATATTTCATGCCTTGTAATTTTATATAAGTGAAGAAGTATCAACTGATATTGAAGACCGTCAATGGATAAGAAACAAAGCTTCAACGGATGTCTCTAATGCTTCACGGATAATATCCGTCAACGGATAAGTGCTTCAACGGATAAAGACTTCAACTGATAATGCATCAACGGATAAAGCTTTAACGGATAAAGCCTCAACGGATAAGGCATCAACGGATGAAAGCTTCAACGGATGCTTAGTTCATTAGCAGTTGATAGTGACAATTCACAAGCTGACAGAGGCACATGGGTTGACAGAGACAAACTGGAATGTGGAAGCCTCTAGGAGGAATCAAGAAAATGCAGCATTTCCATTCTGATGCAAACAAGGAAGTATTCAAAGATTCACAGATTATCCTAGATTGCATTGGATAGAGAAATGAAGAAGAAACATGTGAAGAATCTTTTCAATTGTATTTTACAGTTTTGTCTTCACTTGTAAACTTGGTGATATATAAACTAAGTAGCAGCTAGTAATTAGATATGAATTTTCAAGAGCTGTTTAGAAAAATCCAGAGAGAAAATCATCTAGTTTGTACTAGGAAGCAGCTGTGATTTAATTCTTTAAATCACAGATTTTCTAAAATAACACATCTCTGGTGGAACAACAAATCCACCATAAAAGTTTTTAAGTTCTCTGTATTCTTTACATATGTGTTTGAATATATATCTGTCTGCAATAGCTTCAAGCAATTCACACACACTTGCTCTCAAAAACACTTAGCCTTAGAAACTGCTCAAAACTTGAAAAAATTTTGAGATTTACATTCAACCCCCCTTCTGTAAATCTCATTGTTAGTCCACTGGGAATAACAATTGGTATCAGAGCAAGCTCTTAACATACAAAGAGTTTAAAGATCTATTCTACTAACATCATAAGTAAGAAGGATATTGGTGTAAATATTCCAATCTTGGAAAGAGATAACTATCATCACTGGAAAGTGAAGATGCATTTACATCTTCTCCCTCAAGATGAAAGCTACATCAATTGCATTGAAAATGGTCCTCACATCCCTCACAAGGTGGCCACAGCTGCTACTGCAACAGTTGCTGTTGGACAGTCTATTCCCAAGCCAAAAGCAGAATGGACTGTTGAAGATATTGAAGAGGTTCACAAGGACAAGAAAGCCGTGAACATTCTGTTTAATGGCCTGGATCAAGATATATTTGACAATGTCATTAACAGCCAAACTGCTAAGGAAATTTGGGATACTGTGCAGCTTATCTGTGAAGGCACTGAGCAAGTTAGAGAAAACAAAATGCAGCTTCTCATTCAACAGTATGAATATTTTCATTTTTAAGAAGGAGAATCATTGAATGATACCGTCAACAGATTTCAGAAACTGTTGAATGGATTGAAGCTGTATGGGAGAGTGTACCAAGTCAAGGACTCCAATTTAAAATTTCTAAGGTCTCTACCAAAGGAATGGAAGCCTATGACTGTTTCTCTAAGAAATTCTCAAGATTATAAGGACTTCACACTTGAAAGATTATATGGAATTTTGAAGACATATGAACTTGAGATGGAGCAAGATGAGCTGTTGGAAAAGGGGAAGAGAAAAGGAGGATCAGTTGCACTTGTAGCTAGGGCTGTCAAAAAAATTCAAAAAATCTGATATTCGTCCGAAAAATCCGCATTCGTATCCGAAATAAAGCGAATATTATCCGTATCCGAAACAAAGCGGATATTATTCATATTCGAATCCGACGATTGCGGATACAGATACGGATATAGGCATATTCGTATCCGATAATATCCGAATCCGAATAAATATATTATATTTAAATATTTATATAATTTAAAATTTTTATATTAAATTTATAGTGTGTGTATGTGTATATAAATATATACACACACACACCCACACACACACATATATATATATATTTAAATATTATTTTTTTACAAATTTTATATAATTGTAAAAACAGTATTGACATATATAAAAAAATCAGTTGATTTCAACTATTTAAAGATAACAAATATATTGAACAGATAAATAAAAATTAATTTTTAAATAAATTAAATAGGATTAAATCTCTTTAACTCTTATTTAAATTTTTAAAAATGAAATTTTATTTTTACTGTAAATTTTTTCAATTTTTTTGAATTTTTGGTATAAAATAAAAAACCTGATGGAAAATCGGATTTGGATCCGGATATTATCTGTATCCGGATAGTATCCGTCGGATCCGAATTTGGATATTATTCTTTAAATATTTCCGGATTCGGATACGGATACGGATACGAATTTTCGGATTCGGATTCGGATCCGGATATAGGCAGATCCGTATCCGAATTATCCGTTTGACAGCCCTACTTGTAGCTGACAGTGAGAAGGTTGAAGCCAGGAATGAGGAGAAGACAATGCCAAGTCTCAAAATTGGCATAAGCAAATCAGAATCAAGCAAGGGTAAAGAGCAAGTAGCTGAGGATGAAAACAATTCCAGTCAGGATGACTCTGATGATGTTGATGAACATCTGGCCTTTCTGTCCAGGAGGTTTGCAAAGATGAAGTTCAGGAAAAATACAAAATTTACTAAGCCAAACAAAAACATGGTGGACAAATCCAAGTTCAGATGTTATAATTGTGGCATTAGTGGACACTTTGCAAGTGAGTGTAGGAAGCCAACCTCTGATAAGAAGAAATTTGAGCAAGTTGATTACAAAAAGAAGTACTTTGATTTGCTCAAACAAAAGAAAAGAGCTTTTCTCACTCAAGATGATTGTGCAGCAGATGGAGTCAATGAAGATGATGATATGGAATATGTCAACCTAGCCCTGATGGCTAATTCTGATGAAAATGAAACTAGTTCATCAAGCAACCAGGTAATTACTACTAATCTCTCTCAGCTTTCTAAAAATGAATGCAATGAAGCCATAAATGATATGTCAAATGAATTATATCATTTGCGAGTTTCCCTTAAATCACTAGCCAAGGAAAACACTAGGATCAAAGAGAATAATGTGTTTTTAAGTGATAGGAATATTGTGTTAGAGGATCAGGTAATGGAGCTTGAAAAGATTAAACTTAAATGCTTAATTGTTGAGAGTGAACTAGAAGAAGCTGTTAAGAAAGTAGAAATTCTTTCTAAACAGTTAGAAAGTGAGGAAGAGGTAATCAAGGCCTGGAAAACATCTAGGGATGTTAGTGTTCAGATTGCCAAGGTTCAGGGAATTGAATCATTCTGTGAGGATGCCTGGAAGAAAAACAAAAAGGAGTTAGAATTAATTGATGGATTGTCAACGGATGTGGAATCAACGGATGATGAAAGTTATCCGTTGAAGAAAGAAAAAGAGCATCCGTTGAAGGCTCATCAATTAAAACAGGCAAGTAATTTTAAAAATAAAAATCTCAATAAGAAGGATAATTCAACTTTCAAGAACTTTGTCAAAGAAGGAGCTAGCACATCCAAAGATGTCAGTAAGGTGAATATAGGACACATGACTTTAGATCAGCTGAAAAATAGGCTTAAGTTGGTTGAGGATAAGAAGGAAACTAAAAGAAAATCTAAAAGAAATGGGAAAGTAGGGATTAATAAACATAACAATTACACACCTGATAGGTATGCTCCTAGAAAAAGCTGTGTGCATTGTAAAAGTGTTAATCACCTATCTGATAATTGCAAATCTGTTAAAAATGCTCCCATGCCTTCAAATCCCTCCATGCCTAACATGTCCATGTCACCTCTGCATGCTATGTCTGTTATGTCTCATCAGAATCCCCATGCACATTTTGCAAACATGCCATATATTAATAATCCTTATTTTACTGCATTTAGTATGCCTCAAATGCCATACAATATGCCTATGTGGAATAACATGTTTGCACAATCTATGCCTTATCAAATTCAATCAAATGTGCTAAATGACTCTGTGACTAACCCTACACTTCAACCAACCACATCTGAGATCAAGGTTGACTCAAAGTTACCTAAGTCAAAAGATGCAGGAGGAATGAAGTCTAGGAAAAAGACTAACAAGGCTGGACCCAAGGAAACTTGGGTACCAAAATCAACTTGATTGATTTTGTTGTGTGCAGGGAAAAAGAAGGAATTTATGGTACTTGGACAGTGGCTGTTCAAGACACATGACAGGAGATTTCACCCTGCTCACAGAGTTTAAGGAGAGAGCTGGCCCTAGCATAACCTTTGGAGATGACAGCAAAGGATTCACTATGGGATATGGCTTGATTTCAAAAGAAAATGTCATCATTGATGAAGTTGCATTGGTTGATGGTCTCAAACACAACTTATTGAGCATCAGTCAACTATGTGACAGAGGGAATACTGTTTCCTTCAATTATGAAGCCTGTATTGTCACAAGTAAGAAGGACAATAAAGTGGTTCTAACTGGAGTTAGAAAAGGGAATGTGTACTTAGCTGATTTCAACTCTACAGATGCAGAATCCATTACTTGTCTTCTCAGCAAAGCAAGCTCAGTTGAAAGTTGGTTATGGCGCAATAAGTTGTCCCATTTGAATTTTAAGACAATGAATGATCAAGTCAAAAAGGACTTAGTTAGAGGAATGCCTCTAGTAGAATTCACAAGGGATGGACTGTGTGATGCTTGTCAGAAAGGAAAGCAAAAGAAAGTATCATTCAGTAAGAAGCTTGAATCTGCAATTGATGAACCATTACAACTGCTACACATGGATCTCTTTGGACCAGTCAATGTATTATCAATTTCAAGGAAAAGATATTGCCTAGTGATTGTAGATGATTTCTCAAAGTTTTCATGGGTTTATTTTCTTGGATCAAAGGATGAAGCTAGTGAAATCATTATCAATCATATCAAGCAAGTCAACAATCATCCTGATTTCAAAGTAAGGAATATTAGGATTGACAATGGAACTGAGTTCAAGAATTCAACCATGAAGTTGTTCTGTGAAGAAAATGGGATCATGCATGAGTTCTCAGCTCCAAGGACTCCACAACAAAATGGTGTGGTGGAAAGGAAGAACAGATCACTAATTGAAGCTGCAAGGACAATGCTTGAAGAGTCAAAACTCCCAACTTACTTTTGGGCTGAGGCTGTTAACTGTGCATGTTACACTCAGAATATTTCTCTAATTAATCAGGCAAAAGGCATGACTCCCTATCAATTATTCAAGAGAAGAAAACCAACTTTAAACTTTTTGCATGTCTTTGGTTGCAAATGTTACATCTTAAGGAATCAATCTGATCACAAAGGGAAGTTTGATGCAAAGGCTGATGAAGGAATATTTGTTGGTTATTCTGCTGGAAAATCATATAGGGTCTACAATCTAAGAACCAACATTATCATGGAATCTGTGCATGTTGTGTTTGATGATAAAAAGATTGATGGACTAACAGATGAGGGACATCATGAAGGACTCAAATTTGACAATATTGAGATATATTGTGATGATAATGAAGATGAGAATGATGAAGAAGGCATCTCAAGAAGAATTCAAAATATGCCCTAGGATAATGCACAGAATGCTGCATCCGTTGAAAGTCATAATTCAGCTTCCGTTGAAAGAAGCAATGCAGCATCCGTTAAAAGACAAAGTGCATCATCCGTTGAAGTTCATAATGAAGCATCCGTTGATCACAGTCTGTCAACGGATAATCAATTCACTTCATCAGTTGATAGAGCTCCCAACTCCTTTCAAAGGATCAGCAACTCAGGGGGAGTTTCAACCAATCAACATTCTATCTCTCATCATGACAATACTGAGGCAACCTCATCTAGAGCTAATCTACCACCTCAAAGGAAATGGACCAAGAATCACCCTTTTGAACTGATCATTGGTGATGCTACATCCAAAGTGCAAACTAGAAGTGCTACTCAAAATGAATGTCTGTATAGTAGTTTTCTATCACAGGAGGAACCTAAGAGAGTGGAAGAACCTCTATTGGATCCAGATTGGATTTTAGCAATGCAAGAGGAGCTAAACCAATTTGAGAGGAACAAAGTATGGAAGCTGGTACCCAAGCCAAAGAACAAGAGTTCTATTGACACAAAATGGGTATTCAGAAACAAGATGGATGAAAATGGCATTGTCATAAGGAATAAAGCCAGATTGGTTGCTAAAGGCTATTCTCAACAGGAGGGAATAGATTTTGATGAAACATTTGTTCCAGTTGCCAGACTTGAGGCCATCAAAATCTTTCTATCCTATGCAGCCCATGCCAATTTCAAAGTCTATCAAATGGATGTCAAGAGTGCATTTCTAAATGGGGAATTGGAGGAAGAAGTTTATGTAAGCCAACCTCCAGGGTTTGAAGATCCAAACTTTCCAGACTATGTATATTATCTGTTGAAAGCACTCTATGGACTAAAGCAAGCACATAGAGCCTGGTATGAGACTTTGTCAAAATTCCTTCTAGATAATCACTTCACAAGAGGTACTGTTGACAAAACTCTTTTCTTTAGAAATGTTAATGGCTCTACAATACTTGTTCAAATTTATGTAGATGATATTATATTTGGATCTACAGATGATAAGCTTTGTAAAAAGTTTGCTAAGTTAATGCAAAGTAAATATGAAATGAGCATGATGGGAGAGCTAACTTATTTTCTTGGTTTACAAGTTAAACAAGTTAGTGGTGGAATTTTCATTAGTCAAACTAAATATATTTATGATCTTTTAAAGAAGTTTGACTTAATGGACTGTTCATCTGCAAAAACTCCCATGGCCACTGCCACCAAGCTTGAATTAAACAAGGCTGAAAAGTTTGTGGACATTTCAAGTTATAGAGGCATGGTTGGCTCACTTTTATATTTAACTGCTAGTAGACCTGATATAATGTTTTCTACATGTCTCTGTGCTAGATTTCAAGCTGACCCTAAAGAATCTCACTTAGTGGCTATTAAAAGAATCTTCAGATATCTCAAAGGGACTCCAAATCTAGGAATTTAGTACCCTAGAGAGTCTGGTTTTGATCTAATTGGCTACTCAGATGCAGATTATGCAGGCTGCAAAATAGACAGGAAAAGCACAACTGGCACCTGTCAATTTCTAGGGAACAAGCTTGTGTCATGGTTCAGCAAGAAGCAAAATTTTGTTTCTACATCAACAGCTGAAGCCGAGTACATTGCTGCTGGTAGTTGCTGTGCACAGATACTATGGATAAGGAATCAACTATTTGACTTTGGACTAACTGTTGACAAAATTCCTATATTCTGTGACAATACAAGTGCCATTGCCATTACTGAAAATCCAGTGCAGCACTCAAAAACCAAGCACATTGACATCAAGTACCACTTCATTAGGGAACATGTGATAAAAGGTACAGTGGAACTTTATTTTGTTCCAAGTGAAAAGCAGATTGCAGACATATACCAAACCACTTGATGAATCAACATTCACAAGATTAGTAAGTGAGCTAGGTAAGCTTAATTATTCATAAATTTATGTCCTCTATATAATCTGCCTTGAAGCCTGAAATGAACTTGCTGCAAGAACAAAGTTGGCTTTAAGTAAGACTTATTCTATCAACGGATATTCCCTATCCGTTGAAAGCCAAAATTGTTCTATCAACGGATGTTCATTATCCGTTGAAAGACAAATACATTTCTGGTAATTTTATCCCTCAATGGATAAAATAATGTTGATCATCAACGGATAACTATTTACCTTATCCGTTGAAGTGTCACATCAGTTACTTTAAGTGAGTCACAACCGTTGATTCTTTTACTTAACCGTTGATACAGATATACACTGTTGTATGTATTTGTATTAAAGGCAGTTTTCGGAATTTCTACAGTTTTCTTTATTCTTAAACGGCTGTAATTTATTTAAAAGTATCACTTAATCATTTTATTTACGTTTTAACTCAAGAAAGTATAAAAGCCCATTGAATTCTAATTTTCACTTTATGCTTTCTTGCAATTTTTATTCTCCTTCTCTCCCAAAATTCTCAAGTTTCTCTCTGCAACCTCTACTCACAACAATGGCACCAGTAGTGAAAATTATGTCTCAATCAGGATTTGTTTATGAAAAGAATAATTTCGTAGCCTTGGTTGAAAAGAATGAAGCCCATTCTGATTATCACAAGATGATGGACTTCATCAAAAACTGCAAACTAAGCTATGCAATGCTGGAAGCCCCAACCATCTACTGTGAGGTGATTGAGGAGATTTGGACAACTGCAGAGTTCAACTCCACAGATATGACTATTGCCTTCTCTCTCAAAGGTAAGGATTATTGCATTAACTGTGATGATATACAGTCTTGCTTTAAGTTGCCTGAGAATAATGCCATGACACCCCACACTGATAAAGATGTACCTGCCATGTTAGATTCCATAGGCTATGCTTTTGATTCTGCTAGTTTAGGTAGTATTAGAAGGAAGGGCCTTAGGAAAGAATGGAGTTTTCTTGGAGATGCCTTTATCAAGGTTTTCTCTGGGAAAATTAGCAATTTTGATGCCATAACTTCATCTCTTGTTAATATGCTCTATATGCTAGTTTCTTATAGGTACTTTAATTTTAGCAACTGTGTCATGCTAGAATTAGGTTCCAGATTAGGTAACAAAGCTAATAGACCACATAATATCTACTATGCTAGATTCTTTATGTTATTGGCTAACCATGTTGCTGAAGGATTGGTTATATCTAATGAGAACAATAAACTCAAATGTTGGGCACAAGAGAAAAGGGTCCTTGCAGACCTTTTGAGAATGAACCTCAACATCCAGGTGCCATTGGTATATTTGCCAATCATGAATGCACCACAGGTAAGTGAGGTAAACACTTCTATAACTCCTACTGTCTCCAACCCCATTGTTTCTTTGCCTTCCAATGTGGCAATGGAATCTGTGTCTTTGTCCAAACAGGTTCCTACCAAAGCCACCAAAACTAAAATTTCAAAACACAAGTCAAAGAAAACCACCTCTGTTGTTTCTCAAAAGACAACAATTGTAACAACTACCATAAACCCTGAAGGGAGTGAACAGGGTGTGAGTGGTGAGGGGAGGGGTGAACATCAAGAAACCCCCCAGGATAAGGTGGGAGAGGTGATTGGTACCCCAGCCAGCCAAGCCACAGTCTCTCAAAAGACTGTGGTGGTTCAAAAGGAGTCAAACACATCCCTAGTTACATCCTCCCAAAAGGGTGCAACTATTGAAAATAGTCCCCAACCAGGGACACAGAACAAAAGAGGGAGGGACACTGAAGCCACACATTCACCAATCAAAGCCTTTTCAAGGAAGAAGAAGGCCAAGACCCTAGTTTCCACACAAGGGGCACACACAGCACAAATACATCCACCTGTATCTTTGCCTTCTCAAATTCAGCTTGATGTGACTCTAGTAAATGTGGAGTCACAGCCCCATTCTCTCATAATAGAAACACATCCATCATCAAACTCTCCATCACCCTCTCTGGATGTGGATATGATATTCACATCACTTCCTGATTCTCCCTCATTAAAACTCAGGGAGGAGCCCCACTCAAAACCTGATGATCATCATCTTTTAGATGATTTGTTGGATCATCAGCTAATTCTTTCAGATATAGTTGAAGAATCTGTGTCACCTCACTTAAAATCAATTCACACAGATTCAACAATTATGTCAATTTCTATATCTACATCTTTTCCTTCTTCAACGGATATCTCTCATCCGTTGACAAGTGGTTGTTCTTCGACGGATAAGCTTAACAGCAGTTATCCGTTGATACCATCAGTTTCCACTTCAACGGATACTCCCTATCCGTTGATGGTCTCTACACATATAACAGAAACAATTCCAACTGTAGAGGACATGGTTACTGTACAATCACTTTTAGGTTTGAGGGAAGGGAGTGATAATTTGAGTGAGAGGCTGGGTTGCTCCCAGGAAAAAGGAGAGGTTGAGAGTCACCATTTGCATGCTATTTCTTCCAGCATGGCAAAAGTGAGTGAGGGGAGTGCCACCTTAGAAGGTGAGGGTGTGAGGGTGTGTGTGAGCCAGGGGGAGCCCCTGATGCAAGAAAATAGAGAAAATGAGAGAAAGGAAGGTATAGAAGCTATAAGGGTGGATCCAGCCATTGCTAGTGAGTCAATGATAGTGGATGATGCAGAAAAGGAAAGACAATTTCAGCAACATTACAAAGCTGTAATTGATAACATTTCCTTGGATGCTGACACTTTTACTCACCCTGTTCCAGCCTATCAATTATTGGCTGCTCAGGGCAATGTGGAGGCAGAACAGACTTTAAACATTGTACACACTTCAGAATCTCTTCTCAGAGACAAAGCTGCTGTTAACAAGCTGCCTTCTCAAGCTGGTGAGCCATCTGAAGAATTTGGAGTAAATTCTAATGATGATGACTCTGATTCTTTGGATGAGAGCATGAACTTAGGGGGAGAAGCAGGCCCAAGTTCTGTTCCAGATCTCCCTGATTGGGCATGGCAAAGGCATCTACACCAGGAGAGTTTGGTGTCATTTTGGTCAGGCAAGTAATGACTATTCAGAAGGCCCTTCAAGAGACTACAGATGCTGGTACCAAGGCAATTCTTCAAGCTCATCTGGACTCTCTGCATCTCTTGCAGTTGCAGCATTTCAAACAGAATCTAAGTGTGGATGAACTCAAGCAGGACATTGCTGATCTGAAATCCTACAATGCTGAGAAGATGGATTCAGTCATGCCTTATGGTACTATGCAAGATTTGTTGGGGAGACTGAGGAAAGCATCTGATGCTGACAAGAGGCTGGCCAGGTTGGAAGACAGAGTTCAGATCATTGAAGACTCTATGGTCACCATTCTTCAGAATTAACAAATTCAGACAAATCTACTAATGCAGCTGGCAAAAGCACAAGGCTTGACCCCTACCCTTGATGATAACAAAAAGGGGGAGAATAAAGGGGAAGGGGAAGGAGAGCCATCAACAACAATTCAAATATCTCAAGTGCCAGTTCCTGCCATCACCACTTCTCCAACTATTCAAATCAAAGGAAAGCTTGATGGAATTGATCTAATCCAGATAGCAGCAGCTGAATTGCAAATCAAAGAGCAAAGGAGGAAAATTGATGAAAAGATGCAACAAATTTTTGGTTCTACAACTTCTAAATCACAATCTGTGAAGCATAGCACAAAGGTGGAACCAATTATTATGGAGCTCAAGCCAGTAAGGAGGAATAAGGTTGGAGAGACTTCTTCCAAGAATCTGAAACCTATGGTTCTCAAGCCCAACAACAAATCCAATAAGGACTCTATAAAGAATCCTCTAAGCCTTGCTCAGATGAAAGAAGTGGATTTTCCTCTTCCAAAGCCTGATGAAGACAAGGTTTTGGGTGGAAGTATCATAAAGCACAAAGAGACCATGGATGTGGCTGTAAGGAGGAACATGGCTATTATCTTCAGAGAGGGAAAGAGCATATGTGTGATGCAAGGACATCCCAAATTCTCAATAGCTAAGAGGGAAGAAACCAGAAGGTTGAAGGAAGAAGCCAAAAAGCTAAAGGCTGACAAAAGAGCACAAGCAAAGCTTGAAAAACAGCTAAAGTCAAGTCAAGCTGAAGAAAAGAAAGAAATTGAAGACAAAAGTGAAGATGAAGGTATGGGGGACATGGTTGATAATGATATGGAAGAAAGAAGTAAGGAAAGAGAGGAATGGCAGAAAGGGAACAGAAAGAAGGCCAATGCAAAGAGAAAGATGGTAGATGAGACTGAAGAAACTCAATCAAAATCCAAACCACTACCTTCTATTCCTGAACCCATTGTGCCCGACCCCTTCATAAACATTCATGGTGAAACAATCATTCCTAAGGAGGAACCAATTGACTGGGACACCATCAAATTGCCCACCTTCTTAACCTCTTCTCCACCATCAAAGAAGCAGAAAAGAAGAATCAAATCAACACCCTCTAAAACCTCAATCAAATTCACTCAGAAGCCTAAGCCTAAGCCTCAAGCCTCTAAGGATGATTATGTTCAAATTTGTGACATAAAAGAATTTTCAGACATTGAACTCTATCTGGATGAGTTGGAGGAAGCAAGGGGAATAGCTGCCTATAGACAGCTACCAGAAAGACTAGTGTTCAAATACAAAGGAAGTGGGGAAAGAACTTGGCCTCTCTACAGGATTCTGAATGAAGGCTACTCTACCTTGGTTAGAGTCTACTCAGCCATACAAAGGGATTCTGGCTTTACCAGGACTGCCAAGACTGAGATTCTCAACAAGATTGCCAATATAAGGAAAACTTGGTGGGAGCCCAATGCCTTGCCTAGAACATTACTCATTCAAGAAAGAGGAATTACAGTTCACAAATAACCTCATTGGTTGATGAAGTTCAGAGACAACAAAGGAGTCAGAAGATTTTTCAGACTTGAAGATCAGCTCAAGATTGCCAGTAATGAAACTCTCAAGGATATGCAATCTAAGTTGGACATAAATGAAGAAGATGAAGTTGAGTTCTACAGACAACTTCAACTTCAAATAGAGGAGAATGACAGGAGGCTAGGAAAGAAAATAAGGGATCAAAGGAAAAGAAATTAATCTGCTCAGGCTAAAGGAACACCCTTGGAAATAATGTAATTCTTCAATTCCATCTCAGCATACACATTTTTGCAGCACTTTTGGATTTCTGCTTTATTATAGTTAATATATTTGTCAAGTGTTTTGTTATCATCAAGCTAAACCCAAATTTATGCCTACAGTTCTAGTAGACATAAATAGGGGGAGATTGTTAGGAATATGTGTATTAGTTTGATGATAAGTTAAACAAAACACTTAAGTAGAAATCTAGCGTTTGTAGCCTCAACGGATAAGACCATCTTGGCTATCCGTTGAAAGAGTAGCTTTACTTAACAATAAGTTTAGTATTGTAGCACATTTCATTCTCTGGATTCAAGTTGTAATTCTTAGATGTTGTAGGAAAGTATCAGTCATGTTGACTACTAGTGGATATGCAAATAGGAGGGCTAATTGTAAATATTTCATGCCTTGTAATTTTGTATAAGTGAAGAAGTATCAACTGATATTGAAGACCGTCAACGGATAAGAAACAAAGCTTCAACGGATGTCTCTAATGCTTCAACGGATAATATCCATCAACGGATAAGTGCTTCAACGGATAAAGACTTCAACTGATAATGCATCAACAGATAAAGCTTCAACGGATAAAGCCTCAACGGATAAGGCATCAACGGATGAAAGCTTCAACGGATGCTTAGTTCATTAGCAGTTGATAGTGACAATTCATAAGCTGACAAAGGCACATGGGTTGACAGAGACAAACTGGAATGTGGAAGCCTCTAGGAGGAATCAAGAAAATGCAGTATTTCCATTCTGGTGCAAACAAGGAAGTATTCAAAGATCAACAGCTAAGCCTAAATTGCATTGGATAGAGAAATGAAGAAGAAACATGTGAAGAGCCTTTTTAATTGTATTTTACAGTTTTGTCTTCACTTGTAAACTTGGTGATATATAAACCAAGTAGCAGCTAGTAATTAGATATGAATTTTCAAGAGCTGTTTAGAAAAATTCAGAGAGAAAATCATCTAGTTTGTACTAGGAAGCAGCTGTGATTTAATTCTTTGAATCACAGATTTTCTGAAATAACACATCTCTGGTTGAACAACAAATCCACCAGAAAAGTTTTTAAGTTCTCTGTGTTCTTTACATTTGTGTTTGAATATATATCTGTCTACATTAGCTTCAAGCAATTCACACACTTGCTCTCAAAAACACTTAGCCTTAGAAACTGCTCAAAACTTGAAAAAGTTTTGAGATTTACATTCAACCCCCTTTTGTAAATCTCATTGTTAGTCCACTGGGAATAACACTTTTTTATACCTTTTTAGTTGCAGAATATGATGCGTCGTCGAAGACGACGCTGAGGAACTGTCAATAAATATTTTATTTTGATTTTATTCCAATTTAAAATTATATTATATCCTCTATGTAGTTTTTCGTTATTGAATACGAGGTCTCATAAAAAACGAAGCCGAGAAATAGTCATTTAATATCCTATTTGAATTTTATTCCAATTTCAAAATTATTTAATATCCTTTTAAATCTTTAAGTTGCAGAATACGACAACGCCGAGAAACTATAAATAAATATCTTATTTTAATTTTATTCCAATTTCAAAATTATTGTATATCCTTTATTATAAGTTTTAGTAATAGATTACGAGGTGTCGTCAAATACGAAACCGGGAAACACTAAATTAATATTTTATTGTGATTTTTTCCAATTACAAAATTATTTTATATCATGTGTTATACCTTTTTAGTTACAGAATATGATACGCCGAGAAATTGTCGATAGATATATTATTTTGAATTTTTTTTCCTAAATCATTATGTCCTCTATTATAATTTTTAGTTATATAGTATGAGTCATCGTCCAAAATGAAGCCGATAAGCAATCAGTTAATATGTTATTTTGATTTTAATAGAAAAAGGTAATGTTAATAATCATATTACCTCCATTTTTAACATATCGTTACTCTGAAAATCAAAACTTTTGGTGTGAAATCCGGATAAAAAAAGAGATGTGTCAATTCTCGTGCATATGCACTTTGGATATTTGAGATTTATACCTTTTATTGAATTATACTCTGTTACAGTCTTTTTAAGAATATTTTTCATTACTTTACTAAACGCACAAATCACTACATATACAGTTAATTATATCCTTTTTTAGTTTATTTAAATTTAATAAATTTTGTGGAGGAAATACATATTAGTTGTTACATTATTTCAAAATATTGTGCACTATACATATTTTCGGAATTAACATTTTATAAGTTTCCTAATAATGCGATGATCAAGTAAAATATTATATTTTTAAAATAACGTCAAATTAAAATCAAAATGACCAAAAATAAATTGTAAGAACCTCCTCAATTGTTCATTGTAATAAATAAAAAAATAACAAGAATTTTGGCTAGAACACGTGTAACGTAACATTCGGAGGAATACTATTTCATTTTTTGGTACAACCCGAAACCATGATTTTTAGCTTCAAATTAAAATTCAAATAATCAAAATGAATAAAAAATATGTTTCTTATCTATTTATCATAAAAATATGAAAATTACATATTTTTAACTACCCCGCGAAACGCGCGGGCAAGGTCTTTACTAATATACACTAAGAGAAGAGAAGATGTGGGCTTTAAATATTTCATAAAAGATACTTGGGCCAGGATGTCCATGTCCATGTAAAAATTTTGTTGCAGCTACAAGTCGCCCACAATAATACAGTAACAAACTACCAGGCTAAAATAAATAAATTTTTTATTTAATACGTTAAAACAAGTGAACAATTCATTCATTTTACCAAAAAAGAGCATAGGTCAAAAGACTCAAAACAAGATAATCTCGAGTTTCCAATTATTCTGTCAGTGTGCATCGGATAGATAAAAAATATTTGGATAAGGAATATGTTGAGGCGGTCATTTGGGAGCGGAGACGGCGCCGGAAACAATGGCATGTTAAGGTCTGTTCATAGAGTCGTTCGAGTCGGTGCTGGTGGTGGTGCAACCCCGGAAACTCTTTCTCGCCCTACTTCACCACCACCTGGTAATACCAATACTAATACTAATACTACATCACCTAGACCTACGTCAAATCTTTACAAACCTAAAAGTTTAAACACACTTTCTCTGTCAAACCCTACTACTGCATCTCCTTTTTGTAATCCATTTCATGGTCCCGTGTCCACGTGGGTTTCTGCTTCTGATTCTTCTGAGTTTGATGAGTGGGAGTATGTTGATGGTGTTAATGAAAATGGTAAGGGTTTTTGTTGTGATGAGAATCTTGTTTTTGGACCTGTCCCTTCTGTTGATGAAGTTCAACATGCAGTCTCTTCTCTCCAGCAGTAAGTTTTTCATATATCCTTTTTTACAGTTTGCGGAAACAGTTTCTCTACTCTAACCCGTAGAATTAAACTCATGGTTGTGTTTGTTCTTTACGGTTTGCGGAAACAGTTTTTCTGCTCTAGCCCGTAGAATTAAAGTCATGGTTGTGTTTGTTCTTGAATAATTACTTGAGTAGTTCTACATACACAAAATTGTGTACAAAATTTGCACCTGGCAAATTAGGTCGGATATTTCAATTGGAGTTACTTATATGAACACAGGGGCTCATTCCAATTATAACTTGACACGTGTGATTTTGTGAAACATTTGTACTCAATTTTGTGCATGAAGCATTTTCCTAATTATTTAACAAATTTATGTTATGTTCTTAGTAAATTGTGTCTTTATTTTTTTTTGCTTTGGTATAATAGTGAGTGTCAAGTAGCTAATTTATGCATGACAAAGACTTCAATTCTCAATTCCATGTACGATGGAAGTTTGGTCCTACATAAGAGTACCTATGTTATGTTTAGTGTAAAAGGAACCTGCTTTGCATCAATATTCTTTGTTTTTGTGTATGTTAAAAAGAAGAATTAAGTAGTTGTCTAGTTAGATTATGTTCAAACACCTGATATTTACAAAACATAGCTTTCTCGTTGTTTTTCTAATTTGAAATTGTCCTATATTATATTATTATGAGGATATTCGACGGGGACACTGAAAGTGACAAAAATTGATATGCACATATTCTATTGGAACCATAACTTTTATTGGCATTCTGGGTGCTTTATCTGTAATTTCATTCCCTATTGATTTGTTTGTATGTTTTAGTGCCAGAATATTGACATGGCTATTGAAATTTATTACACATATGGAGATAAAAAATTTAAATGCTAAAAACTAATAGTTAAGTAGTTTGTTTTTGCAAAAATGTTGTGTTCTTGAATAGTGTATAGAAATAGCTCCTTGTAGACAAGTTCTCTACTCTTGTGAGAGGATAAGATTTGTGTATATATCCCGTTCCCTAGTGTACGATGCCCGGATTACGTCTGGTTTGATGATTCTGTATATTGTACTAACACCGGGATCCACGATAGATGTGAATTTGCATGTTAAAAGAATTGCTGGAGATCTACTTGTTTTTTACTTAACTTGTAGTGGCATGTGTTGAAAAGTTGCTTTGATTGGCTGAGATGTGTGCTGATCCACTTAATTTCCAACTAATGAGTTCTCAAGTACAAGTAATTATTTGTTCGAGTTGCTTTATTGACATGGATGAGAATTCACTATGGTTATGCTTTCGAGCTAAATGCATTTATTTCTCCCCTGCATTCGACTTTACTGATACTTGGTTCCATCCAGGTTTCAACAGGTCATTTCGGACAACGGTGCTAATGACTTGGGGAGAAATTTAGCGGACCAAGTAAGTAGTCCAACCGGTTTTCTGCGCAGAGTTCCTTCATATGGGACGGAAGTAGATTGGATGGAGCCCTCACTGCCACTCTGTAATGCGAGTCTTTTGAAGCCTTTTGGATCTGACAGATTGTATGATGCTTTTCATTTACTTCAGACAGAACCATATGTTCAGGTAAGCCACCTGTTTATGCTGCTCATTGACAGATTGCCCCACCTTTATGGCATAAACTTATTCAAATTTCAAAGTGGTAAAATTTTATAGAAAGAAGCCAAGGAAATCTATGAATGATTGCAAATTTGAAGATTTAAAGTAATCCAAATTACTGGCTCTTTTGGAATTGGTAAATGGTTATAGTTATTTTTTTTTATTTCAAACAGTTAAGAGTAATGAGTGTGTTTGTCTTTTTAACTAGTAAAATGCCTCGTCAGTCCCAGGATTAATGAGTACTGCCTTCAATTATCAACCCACTGATAATATTGAAAGCTCCTGATTTTTTGTATTGTCTTCTTATACAGCCATGAAGTACTTGTCCACGCTAGGATGCTAAATTTTCTGAAGTTTAGTTGGTGTTGCATGTTGTATTATACTTACCTATTACTACTTTTTACTGAAACATCTGCTAAACTAACATAACACAAGACTAGAAGAGATTGAATTGAGACTAGAAGGTATTTTTTAATTTTTATGTTTTGGAGAGATCTAATTGAGAGTTGAGACTACAAGGCATCTTTAATCTATCTGTAGTGTTTTGATGAGATCGATTTTTTTTTATTTTCTGACATTGCAATTAGGTCTCTTACAGATCAATGTAACACCAAGTAATTTATACATCTCGCTACATTTTGTGTAGAAAATGGTAATCTCGTTGTCTTCGGACAAAGCTGTGTGGGATGCTGTTTTGAACAATGAGGTAGTGCGGGAACTTAAACAATCACTTGCCGAAGGTTTGTGTAAATATTTTTTTATTAATCTATCTGATTGTCTTAAATTTGTTCTGCTTCTAGTTTTTTGAAAGTCCTTGTTATGTGAAGCAGCATGTATGTATTGCGGGTGTCCTAGAAGTAGAACCCGTAATGTAATATAAGAAGCACGTCCTGAAACATAACACAAAATTCATCAAATAACATTGATGTGTAAAAGTAAGTTGATTAATGGTAGAATTTGTACGTATTGAGTGCATGATATACTATAATTTTAGCATCTGTTTCTCTGTTCAATAATATCCGTATTGCTGACTAGCCATTCTTTTACAATTGCAGCTGAGAGCAATGTCTCTTTGAGCTCTGTATCCAGTGATGGTGATAATTCTGATGACTCCGAGACGTCAGTAGACATATTGAGTTGGATATTTGTCAACATGAAGGCGAAATTTTTGGACTTGGTTGACAAAATAACCAATATGATGGATGGGTTGTTTCTGCCCCCAAGAAGTGCCAATAAAACGGAACAAGTTGTGGACTCATTTGACGAGAAACTAAAGACTTCTTTCCTGCTCTCAGTTGTGGTCTTCTTGATTGTGGTTGTGGGTCGAGCCAGTACGGCTTGATCAAAAATTTGCCGACTTGCCTACACGTGTCTTCTTGGATTGAATTTGGAGGTCTCAACTCCTCTCAGTTCAGAGTAAGATACGAATTATCTATTACACTAGTTCTATTCTGTAGTACATAAAAGCACACCTTTTTCTTTAATAAGTTATCATAAATATTCCTGGCTCAGGAAAAACATAGATATCCGTAATTCTAATTGCGGGATTTCATACTGTAATGACTTAAGAGACGGTAGTAGCTAATGGCCCTCTACATTTCTCTTGCGCTCCTTCGTTGCATTTTTTTTTCCTGGAAGAATGCTTGTATGGTTAGATGTTCATATGAATATTTGCAAACTTGGATTAAGAACTATATCTTTCAAATTTCAGTGCAATATACTTATATACACTGCTAGTATTTACGCTGTTTATTTGATTTCTTAAGACTGTTCCTCTTTTAAAATAAACTACATATTGTTTTTGGAGCTTCCTGCAAATGACTGTAAAATCAAAGAGACTAGTAGTAATTTGATACTACTATAGTACTATGTATCAGTAAAAAGGAGTGGGCTATTAACTCGGCTACTTCCTATTGGGCTGTTTGTACTAATGATTTGGGCTCATACCTTGAACATATTTCGTATTTATTCTCCTACTTTCTACTGGTCTACGTATACTAATGAGTTGGGCTTATATCTTGGAGGGTTACTGCAACACATTTCTTATTTATCACCGAACTAGGCCCGGTGAAACTTGCCTTACAGCTTAGTGCCTTGTACTGTAATTGTATAGAAAAACCTTTCCACTTTCCAGGATGTTCTCTTCTCATGATCAATTGTACTCTAAAAAAAACTTTGCGAATTCAAAAAATAAGATACGACTTATTCGATATATCATATAGTGATAATTTTTATATCTGATTTTTTTACGGTTACTTGTTAAGAATGAATACGATATACAGATTGCAAGACTTTAGTTGAAAATACATGGTAAAGGCATTGTTTAAGCTCGCGTATTTTGAAGTCAACTATCCACGAGCAAGTAGAAAATATATGGTAGTTTTTGACTTTTTGGAATTGAGATTTTTATTCGCTACAGTGTTAATACAAACGGATGAGAGGTTATTGAAATCCTCCATTCAAGTTCTTTATAATTCCCTTTCTTCTAAGATCTTCTCCTCCCTCGTTGCTGAGTTGCTGCTTCTCTTTCCTTGTTACTCCCTCTTTCCGTCCGGATAGCTTATATCCCTCTAGCTAGTTTACATTCCTTTAAAATATAGTTTCATAAATAATTATTGAAATTTTTTCTTGTAAATAAAATTTGATGTTTAAAGTTTAATACAAAACAAGAAAATTTCAAAAATAAATTACGGAAGAATTTCAAAAATACATTTTAGGGTATTTATGGAAGTATTCGTTAGTAACGAGTTCTTTTCGGCCGATGCTAAAAATAGAGAGAACCTATTTAGTTAAGTCTCAAAATTCCGATGTCTAAACTTTGTCCTCAAATTAGTTAGAGAACTTCTAAACTCTGAAAAACGGTTGTCAGAACTGTTCTCGAATGATAAATTGTCAATATTTTATTGAATATTGACTCATAAATAAAATGGATCCCATATGTATTAATATGAATCTCATGAATTGAAAGACGACGCATATCATTTTGCAAACATTTTTGGATATATAGCATTGCTCAGTTAGTTAAAAAAAATTAGATATTTTTAAGCGAGAAAAGTTAAAAACCATTACAATTATGTCAAGGAAGGACCCGTTAACAAAGGCCTTGCTCCCAAATTTTTAAATGAGAAGAAAGTAAGTGATTAGTTGATAAAGTACTTTCATTCCCTTCCCGAGTGACAGTTTTGGAGTACGAATTTATCAAATTTGAATCCATTAAACACTTGCTTTCACTCTTTTTAAAAACTCGGGAACACAATTACAAAAGGAAGTTAAATTACTTTACTTACCTTTTACTTGGTTTCCTCCCTTTTTAAAACTCGGGAGCAAATGAAAAGAGATCAAAGAGGAAATGAAAAAAGGAATATATAAGTTACAGATCTGCGAGATAAATCGGGAACAAACTCTGTTGTGAGAACTTGTTTAATTACAAATTTCATTCATTGAAATTATGGGATTTTCTGTGGTGTGCATGTGGCACAAAATACGAAGTTATGTGTTAAATTTTGGTTGTTCTTTCGATTATAAATGTTGATAGACCTCCTAAATTTACAAAATTTCACTAATAAAAATATTTGAAATCCATAAAAGGGAGTGTTTATTATTTAATGTGTGAACAAAAAATAGACACATCCAAGATGTATTCATCCAAACTTGCTATCATGATAATCTTAATCATGTGTTTTTTTAATTTTTTATATTAAACTTTATAGTATGGCAAGTTAAAGTTCCGAAAGTGTTAAAAATAGAGCGTATATTTGTGTCGATTATCGTTTTATGTCTGGTCATACTTATTCACCTTTGTTTCGCTTGTTTTAATTGTCACCGACTAAAATATAATTAATCCATGACCAAAATCGGTCGATGTAAAATACAAAAAAATATAGAGGCACTTGTAAAATTCTTGAACGAAGGATTCCAGTAATCACTTGTATTCATATATAAACACAAAGATAATGAATAAATAAAAATTTATATTACAAGAGTGGGGTTGGTGGGGGCTAGTCAGGGATAAGCGATTATTTAATGGATGAAAAGACTAGTAGGAGACATGAAGATATTGCTCGACAGGACGAGAAGGCAAGGACAAGAAGATCGTCTACTGACATGAAGCTACTCGACAGGAACGGAGAAAGCAGACGGGAACAGCAGAACAGGTCAAGTCAAGTAACCACCCTGAAATTTAGGAGGGAGGTTAACTATATTATCTATTCAACAACAACTAATGTGGATCATGGCTAAAAGTTAGCAACACGAGAATTACTCTTCAAAAAGATAGCAACAACAATGTTGAAGATTGCATCTCTATATATCATTACAACTTATGAAAAATACAAGTGAAGATCATATAACCGACGAAGAGTAATAGGCGTGAATACTTGCTACGGACATGAAGGCATACGGCGGGAGCGGCACAGGTGGACGAGAACATCATATCAGCAAGACTAAGTCTGCAATTATCCTGAAATAAAATAATATGAGATACGATAACAAAACTCTCTAACAAATCATTTATGTGTAGAAGGTTGTTACCTTAAGATGAGGAACGTGTAAGAGACTTGAATCACCTATAAATGCAAGTCAAAGTGAAGTGACGGGGGATCGAGCTGATCAACACCTTATACTTCTTCTGTATTTAGCAACTTTCTCTGCACTCGTCCAAAATCGCACAACCAAGATGGAGCTTTATACTTCATTTTCTTATTATATCATTGATTGTAATCACTTGTAATCATATATATTATTATAGTGGAACTATTTTGGTTAGGTACCGTCCCACCCGCAATTTTTACCCTTTTACGGGGGTTTTCCGCGTCATCAAGTTTTAATGTCGATACTATTTTATGCTCTTGTTTTTATTGTTTTGTTCCAATTACTTAAACAATAAATCGTATAGACTTAGATTTTAACCCACAAATTTGGTTAAAAATAATTGGCGCCGTCTATGGGGAAGTTGCTAAGAGTCTATGCGATTTTCAGCAATGGATAATAATATTTAACGTGGAGATTCATCAGTTCAAGATGGTAACTCGAAAATGAATGAGAAAATGGTTCAAACTTTGAAGAAGCTTCAATATTACATGGGTGCCCTATATTTGGAGGATTCCGAATGAGAAGCTCAAGATGGAAAGACAATCAAAAATTGTTTACAATTTGTAACATGAACAAGCTATCAGTCATGGTGAAAACTCAAGTGGGGGGACGTGATTTTGCGATAAGAAAGTTACAATCAGCCGTGAGCCAGCCACAATCAGAGAATAACACATTGAAAATGAAATTAAGGGCGATCAAATCAAGTAGTAAGACAGCCTCACAAAGTTTGATGCCGCCCGTGGCTAGACATTTGGATATGGACAACATACCATAGGAGAAGCACCAAGAGAAAAATGACGTGAAACGGAAAACATCGAACACCAACATGTTGATGTACAAACGGGTGAAGAAAGCATGGGACAACAATAATATCTTGACATGATTTACAACTATGATGAAAACCGTGAGAAGCCAAACACAGAGTCAAAACAGGAAGACTTCAATTTACAGGGGCATATTCTGGGGTATGTCGAGTACGAGTTAAAAGAAAGAAGGAACATTATCAAAAAAATTATGACGTTCCAAAGCCGTTAGAGAAGGAATTACCGAAAAATTATGTTGACTCTTCGTCCGTCAATGACAGCTACTATTTCCCGTACAGAATGATGTTAACGTAAAAGGCAATATGTTGACGTATTGGAGATGAAGAGTGATTGGAGAAAAAACGAAACATGCCACATATGTTCAATAATTATGGCTTTACAATTGTTCGATCTTCATTGATCAGGGAAATGAGCAAACTAGGCGACATCGTCAACTGACCTTCAAGATTGAACAATCCAAAGGCCAATCCCAACTCAAATCTGTTGTGTGATTTTGACAAAGATCACGATCACGTGGCGTACGACTGTGTAGCCTTGAGAAGAGAAATTCAATCACTCTTCAATAAAGGGTACCTGACAAAGTTCATAAGAGTTGGAAACACTAGAAGGAGCATGGACTGCTAAGAGCTGAAACGTGTCATCCTAAGAACACATCACATGTAATTTCTTTTCAAATTTCTTAGTTGAGTTTCTTTAAGAATAATTCGTTAGGATAGTAAGCTAATTGTCTTTATTTTCATGGACTTGATTTATGTTTATGTTGGCGGTCAAATTTTATGATGGACATGTAGTGATTCTATCTGATTATGTTCATTATGTTATGCCTTGACTTGAATATATGCATTTTGTTATCATATGATGATGTGTAAATATCATGAATGTCATGTATGTGTTTACTTGTCATAATAAAGTTTTCTGTATATTAGCTTGCAAATTATGTGCTTGAATTTGAAATATGATGTAAATAAATCACATTTACAACGCGCGGAGAAATACCCCATACAGTAGACGAAGGACAGAGTATCCCGACCCGACTACTTTGAGAGGACTGGTCATCCTATTACGAGACACGGGCCGACTTTGTCACGATGAATGGAATATATACATGACAGACAAGGTGCATAGTATCCGGAGTCTGTCAACATAAAATCAATGATAAATTAAGTAAGTTTCAAAAAGGGAAGGCCTCTTAACTACTTAAACATTGTGCATGCACCTATGAATTGGTGAGAATTATAATTCGTAACACATTGTGAACTGTTGGATTTTTAACGCAGCGGGGCATGGCAAAACACTTTTACACATATAAAATCCAAATAAAAGCATATAAATCATGAATAAAAATTCGAGGGATCGAACCTAACCTTTTAAAATAATTCGGAGACAACGATCAGAGATCCTTAGCAGTTGCTCCTCAAGTGTGAAGCACTCCACCGGTATCCACCAAGAAAACGATGTTAAGGAGGAGGAAGGAGGTGGAGAGAATTGGGTTTTCCAAACTTTTTGGGTTTTCGGGTTTGATGTGGGTTAGAATAAAATAGGGTCTATAATAGTGTATTTATAGGCAAAATTTTCAGCTGAAATTTTTCCATAAATAATATTATTATTATCCCATTTATTATTCTCATTAATAATTAAAACACCTTTTAATTATTAATCCTTTTTCTAAATACTTTAGAAATAATTCTCTCTCTTGATTTAATTTCCAAAAATTAAATCCTTAATTAATAATATTAAGAACTTTTCTTAATTAATTTATAATCAATTAAATCTCATTTAATCAATTATTAAATTTGCCAATTAATTATTTATTTCATAAATAAATAATTATTAGCCATTATTAATTAATTCCTCCACCATTAAATCATTCTCTTTTTAAGGTGTGACCCTGTAGGTTCAAAATTAAGCCGGTAGTAGAAATAAATAATAATAAAACTATTTTATCATTATTTATATAAATTCTCTAATTTATTAAATATGATTAATTAATTAATCACATTTATTCTACATCGTGAGGGATACTTCTCAGCATATCGCGACTATCCGGATAATATGAATTCACTGCTTAGAATACCAAGAACCTGTCAGTGAATAGTTACCGTACAATAAACTCCTTCTACCCTACAATGTCCCGATTAAATACAAGGCATGGATCTCGTGTCAAGCCTATCTAATTCAATCACTTGCTTACCATTTACTATGCGTAGTTCTATGCAAATTAGAAACTCCTTTCTAATTTCATTCACTCTGGCCAGAGATTCCTGAACTAGCATAAGTGGATCAGCCTTGAACATTCGCTTCCTTCACTGGAAGGGGTAGATCCTTTATTGATCATACACTATCTTCGTGTACAAATTCCTATACCCATAAGAGCCCTAATAATTGTCCCTGGAAACTAAGAACTAAACCAAAGCATAGTTCAGTGTACACAAGATGACTATGATTACCTCAAGTCTAAGGATACTTGTACAACTATCACTAAGCGAACAACTGTTGACACGTGAGTGAACTCCATCAGTTGTTCAGCTGGGCGAGTCATGTTCAGTGAACTTATTCTATAATAAGCACCTACATACTAGCTATAGTGTCACCACACAAATGTCTATGAGAACATACATCCTTCATAATGAAGCAAGCATAGTATGTACCGATCTTTGCGGATTATTAATTACCAGTTAGTAATCCTACGACCATGAACTATTTAAGTTTAGAGTTATCATCTTTTTAGGTCTCACTATTATGATCTCATCATAATCCATAAAAAAGCTTTACTCTAAACTATGGTATATCTTATTTAAACACTTAAATAGATAAAGCCCGTAATAAAAGCAAAATAAGTCTTTATTAATATCAATGAAATCAAAACAAATTACATAAAAGTTATTCCTAAATCCTAATACATGACTGGACTTAGGACATATTCCTTTCAATCTTCCACTTGTACTAAAGCCAATCACTCTGGTATCTAATACCCATCTTGTCTTTATGACGATCAAAGTGACTTTCAGAAAGTAGCTTTGTGAGTGGGTCTGCTATGTTGTTATGTGTGTCAACTCTAATTCAATACAATACAAGAAATGTTACCGCGCTCCCACTAAACCTTTTGTAAACGCATGGTTCATCTACGTTTTTGATAAAACCAAACTCTTTGATTGTCTCATCAAAACGAATGTTCCATCTTTCGAGAAGCTTGCTTTAAACCACATATGGTTCGCAGTAGCTTACACACTAGGTTTTCATTTCTCTTGGAAAGAAAACCATCTGGCTAATTGCTAGATCTCATAGTCGTAGTAAGCAGCAATCGCAAGCAAAATCTGAACTGATTTTAACAGGGCTACAGGTAAAAGGTTTCATCAAAGTCAATCCATTGCCTTTGTTTGAATTCTTTTGCCACAAGCATGGCCTTATAGGTCTCCACCTGGCCATTTGCTATAATCTATCTTTTGTATACCGTATACATAGATTTCTTTCCGGATTTCATGGCACTATGCCATTTCTCTGAGTCAACACTACTCATAGCCTCATTATAGGTCACAGGGTCGTCATCATCAATGATCGAAAACTCATTGTCATTCTCAATGACAAGGCCATAATACCTCTCAGGTTGGCGAGACACTCTCCCTGATCTATGAATGGGATGTTCCACAAAAGGTTGTTCAGTCAGAACAGGTGTTTCCACTTGATCCGTAGTAGTTTGTGCTTCTTGAACTTCATCAAGTTTAATTTTGCTCCCACTGTTTCCTTCAAGGATAAACTCCTTTTCCAAGAAGGTAGCATGTCTGGAGACAAACACCCGATGATCGGTGTAAAAGTAATACCCTAAAGTCTCTTTAGGATATCCCACAAAACTATATTTTCCGGATCGATATTCCAGCTTATTTGGGTCAACTTTCTTGACATAAGTTGGACATCCCCAAATCTTAACATATTTAAGACTCGGTTTCCTTTCTTTCAATATCTCATACGAAGTTTGAGGAACAGATTTTGGAAGGCACCTTATTCAGTAAATATGCTGAGGTTTCCAATACATAACCCTATAGGAATACTGGAAGATTTGCATAGCTCATCATGGACCGACCTATGTCTAACAAAGTTCGATTTCTCCTTTCAGATACCAATCTGGAGGAGTCCACTGGGAGACTATACCATTTACTTTGAGATAATCTAGAAACACTCCATTAAAGTATTCACCACCTCGATCTAATCGAAGAATTATAATACTCTGTTTGGTTTGTTTCTCCACTTCATACTTATACTCTTTGAACTTTTCAAAGGCCTCAGACTTGTGTTTCATCAAACACATATCCGAATCTAGATCTATCATCTATGAAAGTAATGAAGTATGGAAATCCACCCATGGCATGCGTAGACACTGGTCCACATCTTTCTGTGTGTACCATTCATAGCAAATTTGCAGCCCTCTCTCCATGTCTACTAAATGGAGACTGCAGTGCCACAATAAAGTGAGATTTTCATCATCCCTTTTCTTTTATTAGTTTGTTCAATCTGAAGTAAATTATGTCACATTTATACAGACCATTATTTAAAGTACCACGTCCATAAAGAATATTATCTCTAAGAATAGAACATTCATTATTCTCAATAATAAATGAAAATCCAGCCAAGTCTAACTTGGGAATAATATTCCTCACAATCGAGGAAACAAAATAACAATTATTTAAAACAATAGTCTTGCCCGTAGGCTTATGTAAATGAAATGATTCTACATCTTCAGCAGCAACTCTTGCTCCATTTCCATCAGTAGAATCACCTCCTCTTCCTCAAGAGTCCTACTTCTCCTTGGTCCATGCAACAAATTGCAGATATGAGAACCATAGGCGGTATCTAATACCCAAGTAGAAATGACATATTCACTTCTATCATGAACATACCTGAATCAGAAGCGGTAGTCTCACTACCCTTCTTCTTCAATTCTGCAAGGTAAACCTTGCAGTTCCTCTTCCAGTGCCCCACCTTGTTACAGTGAAAGCAAACAACTTTGCTCTTGGGGTCTTCAGCTTTTGGTGGAACCGGCATTTTCTCACCTGCTTTCTTCTTCTTGGAAAAGTTCCTCTTCCTTTTCTTAAGATAGGAACCTTCACCAATTAGAACAACAGAATCTTCTTAGGGGGAAAATTCGATTCGGCAATCTTCAACATGTTGTGGAGTTCAGGCAGGCTGACATCCAACTTATTCATGTGAAAGTTCACAACATACTGCGAGAACGAACTCGGAAGCGATTGCAAGACCAAGTCTTGGCTCAGCTCCCCATCCATGGCAAAACCAAGTTGTCCAAGACGTTCAATCAAATTGATCATCTTAAGTACATGGTCATTCACAGATGATCCCTCAGACATCCTACAACCGAACAGCTCCTTCGATATCTCATATCGAGCTGTCCTCCCTGCCACATCATACAACTCTTGTAGATGCATGAGGATAGTGTGAGCATCCATATGCTCATGTTGCTTCTGTAGCTCAATGTTCATGGAAGCTAGCATGATGCATTGAGCAACATTTGCATCATCTATCCACCTACGATACACAACATGTTCATCATTATGTGCATCACTAGTAGGTTCAGTAGGCTTAGGTGAGTCAATCATGTATTCCATCTTCTCAATCCTGAGAATAATTCTCAAGTTTCGAAGCCAGTCAGCATAATTAGGACCAGTCAATTTGTGAGCATCTAGTATGCTCCCGAGTGATAGTGCAGAAGACATAATATAGTAAATCTGTAAATGATAAACACATAACAACACTTAGCAAATATTCGATTTCATTTTAAAAAACACTATATGAATCGGGTCTTTATTCATAAGTGGCTCCCACTAGTTTATCTAATTTATTCAACCCCCTACGTGAAAAATTAAGCATTCATAATGCTAGTGGGAATAGGGATCCTACATTCCATTACACGACCCCGGCTGTAGCACGAACCGCCATGTAATGTTCAATAGGCAGAAAAATCTTGTCAATTACATCTTATGTTATTCCCTAATCAAACTTTAGCCTCTTGAATAATTGAGTCTCGGCTGTAGCACGACAAACTCAATATTCTAAGTCAAGTCTAACCCAACATTCCGTACAGTTGAATCAGTCTCCAAAGGCCCACGGCTATAGCACGTACCGACCTTTAGATTCTTATTCAATGTACACATCTCTATGTAATAGACAAGTATTTCTTATTTCGAAATCAAAGCCCTCGGCTGTAGCACGAACCGACAATGATTCAAAAATAAGAACTACTTTTCTATCATGTTGGAAGGCTATGACCGATACAAGCCCGTTGTGTCATTGGCCAATTACTACTTGATATTATTTAATTTTAAAGGGATTATATTACGTTACAATCATAATCATATTATAAAGAAATTCTTCCTTTTAAATTAAATATTTCAAATCAATAATCAATAATCAGATGATTCCCAGATCGGGTGGAGCATTGTCAAGAGGCGTCACTTAATAACCCTTTCTTACAGATAGAAATCTGTTGTTGACAGAATCATCCTTTCTCTCATATCGAAAATTCATATTCAATTACGTGTTTCATAAATACAAGAATCTCATGATTGTATTCATAATATTATTATTAAGGTTATGAAACAATTTCACTATACTAGTTTGTCTAACAAACGCCTTATGTTTATTTAAGTTCACCTAAATCTATCATCGCATGATAAACTAAGCATATATCACATATATAAACATGAATAAACATCAAGGTAGGCATGTTATATCATCTAGCACATTAGTCTAAGCATTATACATCTCTATGTATCACATGAAGCATTTAAAAGCAATTAAAAACAGTCAAAAACAGCTTTAAAACACTTCATGGAATATAAACAGTTCAAAACTTTTATATAAACTAAAATTGATCACTCCATTAGATCCGTCTCGGAAAAACAAATCCAACGGTATATTGCACGCCCAAAACGGAGTTACGAAACTCCCAGAAAATCAAATTTAAAATCAACAGACGGGCTGTAACGCTTACAGGAACGCGTTACAACCCTGTAACGCATTCCGGTGATGCGTTACACACCTTTTAAGCCATTTAAGGGTGTAACGCATTCCGTGAATGCGCCAGAGGTGTGTAACGCATTCCGGGAATGCGTTACACCCTTATATATATTTTTTTTTGTTTTTCTGCAGCAGCCGTCACTTACCTCGAAACTCGTGCCGCCGTACATCTGACTTCTCTGTTCTACTTTTCTATCCGTGCAGCAGAAAAAACACAGACAAAGTACTGATGTAGATATATAGCAGACAATACAAACATATATATATACTATATATACATATATTTATACTTATTTAATTACGAATTTAATTATAATAACTTCAAAAATTCATAATAAAAAATCTATACATCATAAAATTATGAAAAAAATACCCAGACGATCTACAACACTTGTAGAACCCAGATCAACATTCAAAATTATTATGAGAAACGATTTCTCATCAGACAAAATTAATTCATGATATAACTTGTAAAAATCATGATTAATTCATAAAAGCACATAAAATTCTGAAATTTTTACCATAGATCTATATGCATACAACCTATGCTCTGATACCATTATTGGATTTTTTAACGCAGCGGGGCGAGGTAAAACACTTTTACACATATAAAATCCAAATAAAAGCATATAAATCGTGAATAAAAATTCGAGGGATCGAACCTAACCTTTTAAAATAATTCGGAGACAACGATCAGAGATCCTTAGCAGTTGCTCCTCAAGTGTGAACCACTCCACCGGTATCCACCAAGAAAACGATGTTAAGGAGGAGGAAGGAGGTGGAGAGAATTAGGTTTTCCAAACTTTTTGGGTTTTCGGGTTTGATGTGGGTTAGAATAAAATAGGGTCTATAATAGTGTATTTATAGGCAAAATTTTCAGCTGAAATTTTTCCATAAATAATATTATTATTATCCCATTTATTATTCTCATTAATAATTAAAACACCTTTTAATTATTAATCCTTTTTCTAAATACTTTAGAAATAATTATCTCTCTTGATTTAATTTCCAAAAATTAAATCCTTAATTAATAATATTAAGAACTTTTCTTAATTAATTTATAATCAATTAAATCTCATTTAATCAATTATTAAATTTGCCAATTAATTATTTATTTCATAAATAAATAATTATTAGCCATTATTAATTAATTCCTCCACCATTAAATCATTCTCTTTTTATGGTGTGACCATGTAGGTTCAAAATTAAGCCGGTAGTAGAAATAAATAATAATAAAACTATTTTATCATTATTTATATAAATTCTCTAATTTATTAAATATGATTAATTAATTAATCACATTTATTCTACATCGTGAGGGATACTTCTCAGCATATCGCGACTATCCGGATAATATGAATTCACTGCTTAGAATACCAAGAACCTGTCAGTGAATAGTTACCGTACAATAAACTCCTTCTACCCTATAATGTCCCGATTAAATACAAGGCATGGATCTCGTGTCAAGCCTATCTAATTCAATCACTTGATTACCATTTACTATGCGTAGTTCTATGCAAATTAGAAACTCCTTTCTAATTTCATTCACTCTGGCCAGAGATTCCTGAACTAGCATAAGTGGATCAGCCTTGAACATTCGCTTCCTTCACTGGAAGGGGTAGATCCTTTATTGATCATACACTATCTTCGTGTACAAATTCCTATACCCAGAAGAGCCCTAATAATTGTCCCTGGAAACTAAGAACTAAACCAAAGCATAGTTCAGTGTACACAAGATGACTATGATTACCTCAAGTCTAAGGATACTTGTACAACTATCACTAAGCGAACAACTGCTGACACGTGACTGAACTCCATCAGTTGTTCAGCTGGGCGAGTCATGTTCAGTGAACTTATTCTATAATAAGCACCTACATACTAGCTATAGTGTCACCACACAAATGTCTATGAGAACAGACATCCTTCATAATGAAGCAAGCACAGTATGTACCGATCTTTGCGGATTATTAATTACCAGTTAGTAATCCTACGACCAGGAACTATTTAAGTTTAGAGTTATCATCTTTTTAGGTCTCACTATTATGATCTCATCATAATCCATAAAAAAGCTTTACTCTAAACTATGGTATATCTTATTTAAACACTTAAATAGATAAAGCCCGTAATAAAAGCAAAACAAGTCTTTATTAATATCAATGAAATCAAAACAAATTACATAAAAGTTATTCCTAAATCCTAATACATGATTGGACTTAGGACATATTCCTTTCATGAACAACATTTGGAACAAGTTGTGAAATAGACAACAACAAAAAAGTTGCAAGTCATTATCGACATCCTTATATAGCTTTTGATCAGTGTCGCCTCTATCAACATCGTCTAACGGAAGAAAATCATCTGAGCCTCAAGCGTAAGTGTGTTTCATCTTGAAGCATTAGTATCCATCACATTCAACATATGATTCATGAAGAGCAATGATTATGTTTAAATGAGATTGATGAATATCACGATCAAGCAAAGATCAAAATTGACATGAACATGTAATGAAGATAATTTTATTAGGTGTCGAACACTCCCAATAAAATTAGGGGCAATTGTTGTCGGCGGAATTTTTGTTAACCTGACATGAAGACTTGACAACATATTAATGGATGAAAAGACTAGTAGCAGACATGAAGACATTACTCGACAGGACGAGAAGGCAAGGACAAGAAGATCGTCTATTGACATGAAGCTACTTGACAGGAACAGATCAAGCGGACGGGAACAACGTAACAAATTGGCCAAGTCAAGTAACCACCCTGAAATTTAGGACAAAGGTTAACTATATTATCTATTCAACAACAACCAACATGGATCCTGGCTAAAAGTTAGCAATGTGGGAATTACTCTAAAAAATAATAGCAATAACAATGTTGAAGATTGCATCTATATATATCATTACAACTGACGAAAAATACAAGTGAAGATCATATAGCCGACGAAGAATAATAGTCGTGAATACTTGTTGGCTGCTGCTGACGTGAACGCATACGACGGGAGCGGGACAGATGAACGTGAACATCATATCAACAAGACTAAGTTTGCAACTATCCTGAAATATAGGAGATAAGATAACAAAACTCTCCAACAAATCATGCATGTGTAGAAGGTTGTTGTACGATGTTCTTTATATACGGCGGGAGCGTGAATACTTATTCTTTATTTTTTTGTTTCAGTTATTTAATCAATAAAGCGTATAGACTTAATTTGTAACCTGCAAATTTTGATAAAAACACAATATTATGACATTATTATTCTATAATACATATACAATAAGATTTTAGTGTAAATTTATGAGGAACATATGTCGTAGAATGTTGTTGTACGATCTGCTGTCAACAATCGTTTACAGGGTCCCATAAATAGTTAAGGTTTGTTGATGATCCCTGGCTACAATTCCGGGGACATCATAAATAGTACTGCCCTTCCTACTCTTTCCAGTTCGCATATGGGCTTTATATTTTCTAGGGCGTCAATCATAAGTCCGATTACATCACGTTCAGTTCGAGCTAGGTGATAGAATAGTTCGAGCACTCCCTATTTCCCGTTGAATTCTATACATTAATTTTTGACACAATTTTCAATACTCGTTTAAAATATAATTCCATAATATATTTTCTAATTTTCTTTTCTGAATAAAAGTTTTATGTTTAAACTTTCATTCAAAAAAGATTTTTTTTAAAAATATTGTGAAATTATACTTTATAAAAGTCTCGAAATACGTGTAAAGAGTGAACGTATACAACCTTAAGTGACGGAGGGAGTAATATATTTTATTAGTTCTCAAAAATTAAATGTACCAAATCGAATACAGAAGCCTAGCAAAGTAGCAGGTAAGATTGATATGGTAAATATTGAATTAAATTAAACTTATAGTACGATATCTGATTTAAATTTATAAAAATATAGTGAAAAGAATAAGAGGGTGAGGATGGGGCTGTAGCCTGTAGCCTGTAGCACAAACGCACACAGGAGGTAGCTTAGCTCTGCTGGACCGCTTCATGCCTCTCTTTTTTATGCCAAAAGTACAAACCAAAAAATAGTAAACAAAGCAATTGTATTTTCGAAAACATAAAACATTAGCCGAAAGGAACTAAAACAATTGAGCATGTAATTAGGGGAAAAAAAGGAGGGGTGAATAGGATGGGACCAGTCTGTCTGATGGTCTTTGGTCTTGGGATAAGCGTTTGAAATCGTACTGGACAACACTCTGATTCTGATTGCTGACATTGACATTTGTAATTTTGTACCCTTCTGAGTGCCCTTAACATATGGTATACACCCTGACCCAACACACTTATTTTTATACTCTCTTTCGCTGCAAATTGCTAGCACCGTTTCTCTACACACTCATTTCAATCGTTTCTCATTCCTTTTCATTGGTTTTTTCTTTTATTGCACCCCTGCTTTTCTCACACTCCGTATCTGCGTTATGGCCTTTATTTTCAAACATTAGGTTTCAGTTTTGACCTTTTTGCAAAGTGTCTGATCAATAGAGTATCCAATGTTGGAAGTTGTTTATATTTTCTTAAGCTATTTGTTAAATGAAAATAACCATCCCCTTCTTAACTTGCGGAACTTTAAGTTCGAGCTCGAATTCGACATTTCGAACTCCCTCCAATCTCCCTTATGAAATTAACTTAAAGCACTCTACCATCTGAACTCTCTCCAATAATTTAAATTTGTAGCGTCAATATTCTAAAGCAACCAAAAAACTGTCGACTATACATTCCAAAAAAGTGGGCAATGCAGAACTTTGGCAGAATACGAATCCAACTACAGCAAATATGACATTATTTGTAAATTTGGACGAACCAACTTTTTTTTCTTTTCCAAAACAAACTTTTTACTACTTATACATAAAATCATATTTCACCAAGAGTGACAATTTTAATCCTTGCTTAAACAAGCTAGTACAAAACAACATTACAACACTAAAATTACATTACAGATCAAGAGCATTAGGGCCAGTACAGTAATTTAACAAAGGGTTCCATATCCACTGCACTAAAAACTTCCTTCTCAACCCATGCATATTATACGTGGCACCATCCTTATCGTTGATCATTTGTCCCGTATAGGACCCACCTCCTCCAGTTCCATAAATACCCTCACAAAGATCCGCTACTTCAACTGGAAAAACCGGATCCGAACCCGCATACCAAGCATTCACCAACGGGTTAGTTGCCATCTCAGCAATCTCATGACCAATCACACTTATCATTCCATCCACTCCAACGTCCTCGTTTGGTGACTTGACTGCTTTTAATCCGGGTATATATTCGGGTACAGCAAACGGGTAAGCACACATTCCGGGGCAAAACTTACCCGAATTACCCACCCATGCGTACGGTAAAGTGTACCCCACAATTGACGGAAACGTGAAGTAGTGGAACCCACACACATTTTGACAATAATCTTGTACCATTACGTCATCTGACGTCAACAACAAGTACACTCCCCCTTTCGGGTTAACGGGTAAGGGTCGGGTTTTAGCATTAAGAGCACTTTTTATTACAGACTGTATAGACAAACGGGTAAGAGATTTACCGTGCGAGTAAAACCGGTCGTTTTTCTCCGGTCCAAGATGAACCGTCCGTGAAATATTAGCACCGGTTTGGTCAGTGTAGAGCTGCACCGTTCTCCACCATTTCGAAACCGATGGCCGGGTCGGATTCCGGGTCGGAGCCGGGTCGGAAATGGAGGAGATGAATTCACGGATAATCTTCTTCTGGGGTGTTTGCCATTTGCCATACCAGATGATATGAACAGTAATATTAGCTGTCAGAACTGGGCCCATGTGGTAACGGAGCTTAACGAAGTCTGATGAGCCTTCGTATTTTTTGGAGCCTCCAAACTGGAGCTCCGACTTGGATGAGTTGTGGGTGGGCCATGGGCGCCAAGCAGAGGAAGAGGAGATGGAGAAAATGGTGAGGAGAGTGAGAGTGAGGAAGAGGTGGAGATATCTCCCTTGCATTATGAGGAGGGAGAGAGAGATGGGGTATGTGTATTGAACACTTCACTCATTTATATACCTGGGTTTTTGAATTTAGCTGTGAGGTTTTTTGTGTGGAAGATATTTATATTTTCGAAATATCCACCTGCTATTATTGAGCTACTTTTATGTACAATTGCAAACAAATTAAGTTGTCTCGAATTAAGTTTTTGCTCGTCTAGTTCGAGTTTATTGTCAACAAGTAAGCTAAATTCGATTATCTCATCGACCGATTCCTGTTATTCAAACTCAAATAACTTAACAATCGGTTTGGTTTTTTGAAATTTTTATAACTATTTCGAGTTGAGTATGACTCCAGTCCAGTTATAGACTTATAGTTAAATTATGAGGAGTTCTGGGTATCCCAAATATTTTCCCCAAAATTTTTAATAAATGACGTGGTTGAAACATGACTGATTTTGATTGATGGGCGCATATAAATGTCCGCGGGGTCCATTATTATTAGGAATATTGCCAACTACTCATATGATATATCACATTTTGAGAATTTTTATGGAAAAAATTTGGTGTATATAATATTTTACTTAAATTATTACCATAAACTTGTTCTTAAATTATTAAGTTAATGTTTTAAATTGTGAATGATGGAAGATTATAAGTTTTGTGGTTGTTAATATGATAAAGTAGGGTTTTTTTTTATTCATTCATATTTTATTTAGTATATTGATTGCTAAGTGAAGTCGAGTAATATCCTATATTAATTATCACAAAAGTATTTGCCTATTTGAGGTATTTGTATATACAAATTAACAGTTAATAGATACCAAATTCTATATCATTGTTTTTTATGAATTGTTGGATCCACTAACTATTCGATTGAAAGCTTGAATATATAAAATTCAGATATGGTTGATAAGTTTAGAATTAGTCAAATAAAATCGAATTTAACTGTCAACCCGGTTTGTTTACGGACCTACTTCTATTTAAATGTGAGACTCGGATTCAGTGGCATATTTTATTTGAAAGATAAAAAGACAAGACTAGACATAACTATTTACGCTCTTAACTATATATTATCTCTGATCCTCTAAACTGTGTAACCACATATTACATTTACATGTTAAATTTAAGATAAACGATTTTTATTTAACATCAAAAAATATTATTTCGTCTTATTATATAATAGACAATCCGGATGTGTGGTTTAACTTCATAATTCTTGATAAGAAATGAACTGTACAATACAGGTAGTTTACTCTCTCAGAGGTAGAAAATAAATTAAATAAAACACTCACGGTATTATACGGCCGCTGATGAATCTTTCGACATACGACGACGAGCGGATAAACGAATATTAAGAAAAGAACTTATAACAAAAAATTGCATAAACAGAGAAGAATCTCTAGTTCTCTACCCTATTTTAAAAAGCCCATGAAAGGCTAGAACTAGACTATTCATTTATTATGATTAAGTACTTTGGTTCAATTACCCTAGAAAAAAGTACTTTGGTTCAATTTTATCATGGTCCAAGTGATTAATTAGTGGAGTACTTTTTTTCTAGAGAATATTACTCTCTCCGTCTTATTTTCGATGCAAAAAATTCAGTAGAATATTTTTTTGCAAATATAATTTATAATTTTATAATTAAATATTTATTCTTATAAATTTTCAAGATAAGCGAGAATCAATCTCAAAATCTGAATTTACAAAAAATAAATTTTTAAATAATTGAGTTATCCGATCATAATTAAAGACATAACTATGTTAGGTAGGCCTTAAGAGTTATTAACAGCAGCAAATCCTAAAGTTTTAATTTTAAGGATGTAATTAGCTCATTTCTCTTGGAAAATTGGAACCGAAAATCGAAATAGTGGGCGGGCAAAAGTCATAGCAAGGATAAAAGCAGGGGTTTAAAAAAGAAGAAACAGCCATTGATTTGCGGGTAATGGAGAGTACAGACATATTTTAAAAAGAGTAGCTCAAAATATGGACCCCCCGTTTGGTGGGTCTGGCTCGGAGCAGAAACAAAGCCAACGGCGTCAATTGATGTGATTGTCCTTTCTTCTATTTTAAATTAATTTTTTTATACAGATACCTAAAAAAGAAAATTTTTTACACCCAATTTTTAAATTTATATCTCGTCACTTATTGATATTTAGATAAGTAATAAAATAACTCAAATGATAAAACTTATCTTTAATCCTCGCAATAATGGATCTAACTCTTGCTCGTTCCAAAATTTATTAATATAAATATTTTTGGATAAATTATTTAAAACTAATCATTAAAAAAATAGATACAGACTTAATAAACTTATATTTTTTTATTAATAAGAAAAACACATTTCGATGGAATTAAAGTACCAAGTTACTAAATTGCAAAATTTTCGTATTAATATATTAATTAATTAATTATTTTCATTCCGTATCCGAACTCAATTTAATACAATTACATAATTTATACAACATTTATATATTAATTGTACTTAATTAATTTCATCCCGAGTTCGAATTCTTATGCCTAAATAGTAACTCTATTTAGCAAAAAAAAGCATAACTACATAACTCTACAAGTATATATGATTCAGCTAGTAGATAGGAAAACTCATTTACCTTTAATTATAACTACTTATAAGTTTTTTTTATTAATTACAAATAGAAGAGGTCATATATGAGTATCACTCAATCAGCAAAAATGATAGTAAGATTTTAATTTTAAGTAACTATAATTTTTTTAACTCCTTCTTTATGATTTTTAATCGGCTACCGAAGATATGCATAGTTGCATACATGATGAGAGTTGAAATTTGAGAAGGAAGATCACTTTTTTTGTTGCAAAAGATTTTTTGTGGCTCTTAAATTCATTGAGAGTCTTTTTTCTCTCCTCACTTTTAAGAATTTATTTCCCATTCTTGAATAATATTATATTATATATTTAAGAAAACAATTTATTTCTCTCTCTACTATCTTTTATCCTTCATGAATTTAACTTTCATTTAATAATAAAAAATTAATTAAAAGTTCATATAAAGAGTATTGTTAAAAAATAACACATATTAATATAGTAGGAGTCAATATTATAGGTCCCTATCCACAGTCATAGTTGGATAGAGACCATTTACAACCAACAAATTAGGACCGTTGAAGAAAAAAACGGATGGCTAAGATCTGCCACCGCTATGTTTCATTGCGGTTGCCCACATACTCCATTTCCCTTTTTGCCCTTTATTTATATTAATTCATTTATTAATACTTTTTTATCTACATAAATATTAATTTAATAAGATATTATTCTTAATATTTCTGATTAAAGATTGTATATTAAAAAATACTATAAAATATTTTCATAATAAATTAAATATTATATTTAATATTTAATATTCAATATTTTAAAAGTATTGAAACATTAAATGAAATTAATATATTCAAATATTTAATAATAAATATTAAAATAATAAAGGAAAATATTTTGATATTTAAATATTTTAATTATTCCATATTTTTAATAATAAATAAAAATATTTGAATATTTGAAAATATTAATAATGTTAAATATTATATCGACTATCAAATAAAAATAAATATACCACTGCAATTTATCATTGTTGGGGCCGCAATGAAACATTGCGGTAGTCGTTTTTTTTACACACAGATACTTGCAGAAACTAACCTACAATTCAAAAACACACATAACAGAGGCGATTTTTGGCAGTAAATTACACTATTCTTGCTGCAATTACACAGATACCCCAGTAACAAATTATTCACAGTAAATCAAAGTCAGCCCTAGTAGTATATTACATTCATCTTGATGCTGCTGTTGTTTCTCTCTCTTTCTCTTTGAGGGTAAGAAAAAAAATGCTCCTTTGTTTCTTATACATCTACAGTGATTTGTTTATATGTTAGATTAATTGTTTTGTTGAATTTATAGTGTTTTAAGGTCAATTTATAATACCCACAATTTAGATTTTGTTTTTGTTTGATTTTTTAAGTTTTAAATGATGTATGCAAACTGTTTGATGAAAGTCCTCTGTGAAATGTTTGTTAATATAGTCCATTTCTAGAATTTCTGTTATAATTGTTGGCAAGGCATTGTTCACGTCCCATCTCAGGATATTATCATCCATCAACGGAAATGTTAGCCCGTTTGGTTTTCTCTGCTGTCTAATTTTTTCAATTAATAGAGTTGTTCTTAATCTGATTCTTCATCACCAACATGATCATCTAACATGTTAATATTGCTCTGTTTTGCATCGGCCTGATCAACAGATTTTAATGAATGAAATCAATGAAATACGGTAAAAGCAGATCTCGACATTTATGACATACTATACGTGTAACAGAAATAATCATGTATTCATAAGGTTGGCCCTGCATAATTGTAACACGAAATAGAGAGACCTAAAACTGGGGGCTGCAAAATAGTCTAGTTAGTATACCATTTCTTTCCCTAACGCATGCATCAATTGCTGCTTTTCTATCTGCCGCCTCCTCCAGTTTGAGAAAGTTGCAGCAACGTCTACATTTGCCAACTTTGACCTGTAAAAACATATTAAACTTCCAACCAACTAGTAATTTATAAAGATAGATTTACTTGACAAAATCCTTACCAGTGCAAATGCAACTTATGGCGCTCTTCTTCCTCAAACACTTTGTATGGTTGCACATAGTAAGTATCAATATCACCTAAAACATGATTAAGTGACTTGGACTGAATGCTATTACTAGAATGCTTCATACTATTCTTAACACGTTGGTGTTGGTCCTTGCTAACCTGAACATGATGAGAACAGATCAGACTTGACTTTGCTGATAACATGACTAATGAACCAACCTATCATCTTCCTAATAAATGGAACCTATAGGTAACCTCCATGAAGGCATGAAAAACTACTCACTAGGAACTGTTTACATGGGGGACGTGGTTGCTGATAGGGCACAGTCTAATCATATTTTGAAACAAAACTACAATCTAAAAAGTGGAAAGTGTAGGGAAAAAAATAAAAAATGCCTCACTATGGAACCTTACCATATGCTGTAAAGTTATTTTTTTGATAAACATGTTATAACAATAGTTTTTGTTAATTTTATGTGAATTTACGTGCAAAGTAATACACTTAAAAATTTAGAAAATATGTGTTGTAATCATTTGATTGTGTTGAGATGATATTTTCACGCATTTGTTTATTTTCTTTTTCTTAATTACTGTTTGTTTGGATTTGTACTGATGTGCCTTTTGGTTTAAAATATTGCAGATACTATGGACATGGAGTGTGGACCTCTTGATCGATCCTTGCTGACTATGAAGGACTGCCATATTAGCAGTCTGATCTGGGAGGGCGGGGACAGGAATACCGTAGATGTTAGACAGCTGACAGCGAGGATGGGTGAGTGGCATATACTACCAGATCAGCAGGCTATGTTGGATGCATATGGTTTTGGGGCGTTCGACAACCCTCGGGTGGTTCGGCAGAATGACATCAGACTCATTACGGCCTTAATTGAGAGGTGGAGGTCAGAGACTAACACATTCCATCTGCCGTGTGGGGAGATGACTATTACTTTGGAGGATGTTTATATGATTCTGGGATTACCGGTTACTGGGCGTCCTCTCACCCACGGCGAGTTTGAGCACTCGAAGGCGTGGTTCATGAAGAACTGGGAGGATCCGTCTATGTCAGAGCAAGAGCGCAGGGAGTTCAATAAGGATGGGCTGTATTTTAACCAGTTGAGGAACCGGTACGGGGCGAGAGCCGATACTAGAGATATGGATGCTGCTCAGATTGAGGTGTAGCGCAGAGTGTATACACAGGCCTATATATTATTTATTATTGGAGGCGTGCTTTTCCCTACATCTTCGCGGGACGTGGTGCATCCCCGGTATATGCAGCTGTTGATGGAGGAGTCGGAGATTCATGATTATGCATGAGATGCAGCTGTTTTGGCACACTTGTACAGATCACCGACTTTGTCGGCTGATAGGTCTGTTCGCACCTTTAACGGGTGTAGTCTGCTATTGATGTTGCGGGCTTACGAGAGATTGGCATCCGGGAGGCCGGAGATTGCGCCTCAGCAGGAGATTCGGTGGCCGGGGGCGTGCGCGTGGGCCGAGCCAGTGAAGGTTAGTAGAGTAAACCCCCACCATCATACACGTAACTACCGGGGTGCTTTGGACAGTTTACAGCTACACTGGGTGACATGGTAGCCGTATGCCAGACTTTACGAGAGAGAGGCTGATCCTGATGATGTTGATGCTACTTATTTCCCGGTGTGCCTTCATATGGATCTTGATCGTATCCCGCTGGTGGCATTTGAGATCATTGAGTACCAGTATTCTGATAGGGTACTGAGACAGTTTGGGATGTGCCAGCATATACCGGATGATCCGTTTGACCACGCTGTTCAGAGGTTGGAGAGACAGTCTTCTTTTCAGCGGCCTCACCGTCTTGCTATGCATCAGCAATATGTTGCCGAGTGGGAGAGTTATGTGGCTACGGGTGGGCCGGAGATTGTTGAGGGCGGGTTTGTATCTCTCGCCGAGTATATGCAGTGGTATAAACGGGTAAGTAAGATGAGGATCGCTCATTGTGTACCCCCTGAGGGCGATATCATACAGCCCCGTGACTGGTCACCTCAGCAGATGATGGGTGATACAGTATGGTATTCTTTACTTATTTCCAATTGCAGTCTTTTCCTGTTTTCCTATAACTACTTGTAAATGGATTAAAAATGAAAATAAGGACTTATTTAGGTTAATTTCCCGTGAATTATCATTAATTCCCTATAACTACTTGTAAAATGGATTAAAAATAAAAATAAGGACTTATTTAGGTTAATTTCCCGTGAATTATCATTAATTCCCTATAACTACTTGTAAACGGATTAAAAATGAAAATAAGGACTTATTTCGGTTAATTTCCCGTGAATTATCATTAATTCCCTATAACTACTTGTAAAATGGATTAAAAATGAAAATAAGGACTTATTTAGGTTAATTTCCCATGAATTATCATTAATTCCCTATAACTACTTGTAAATGGATTAAAAATGAAAATAAGGACTTATTTAGGTTAATTTCCCGTGAATTATCATTAATTCCCTATAACTACTTGTAAATGGATTAAAAATGAAAATAAGGACTTATTTAGGTTAATTTCCCGTGAATTATCATTAATTCCCTATAAATACTTGTAAAATGGATTAAAAATGAAAATAAGGACTTATTTAGGTTAGTTTCCCGTGAATTATCATTAATTCCCTATAACTACTTTTAAATGGATTAAAAATGAAAATAAGGACTTATTTAGGTTAATTTCCCGTGAATTATCATTAATTCCCTATAACTACTTGTAAAATGGATTAAAAATGAAAACAAGGACTTATTTAGGTTAATTTCCCGTGAATTATCATTAATTCCCTATAACTACTTGTAAATGGATTAAAAATGAAAATAAGGACTTATTTAGGTTAATTTCCCGTGAATTATCATTAATTCCCTATAACTACTTGTAAATGGATTAAAAATGAAAATAAGGACTTATTTAGGTTAATTTCCCGTGAATTATCATTAATTCTCTATAACTACTTGTAAAATGATTTAAAAATGAAAATAAGGACTTATTTAGGTTAATTTCCCGTGAATTATCATTAATTCCCTATAACTACTTGTAAATGGATTAAAAATAAAAATAAGGACTTATTTAGGTTAATTTCCCGTGAATTATCATTAATTCGCTATAACTACTTGTAAAATGGATTAAAAATGAAAATAAGGACTTATTTAGGTTAATTTCCCGTGAATTATCATTAATTCCCTATAACTACTTGTAAATGGATTAAAAATGAAAATAAGGACTTATTTAGGTTAATTTCCCGTGAATTATCATTTATTCCCTATAACTACTTGTAAAATGGATTAAAAATGAAAATAAGGACTTATTTAGGTTAATTTCCCGTGAATTATCATTAATTCCCTATACCTACTTGTAAATGGATTAAAAATAAAAATAAGGACTTATTTAGGTTAATTTCCCGTGAATTATCATTAATTCCCTATAACTACTTGTAAATGGATTAAAAATGAAAATAAGGACTTATTTAGGTTAATTTCCTGTGAATTATCATTAATTCCCTATAACTACTTGTAAATGGATTAAAAATAAAAATAAGGACTTATTTACAGTTTTTACTTGTTTATTTATTTGTAGTTAGAGAGTGCTATGAAGATGACATAGATGATCCACATGTGCGGCCCTCCTAGCTGGTTCTATGATGTCATTCCCGATTTTCTTGCACATTATGATCGGGTAATGACTGAGTGGAAGGGTCTTGGATACAATAGGTCCGCTTTCATCAGACCGAAAGATATTCAGCAGCCTCCTGTTGAGCATCAGCCTCCTGTTGGAGATGCACGTGAGGTAGAAATTCATGGTACAGCTCCTAGTACCTCACAACATACAGCGCCCCTATCTCTCAGAAGCGTCCTCGTGAGGTACTATTAACTATCATTCACGAACTTGTGATCTTTTAAATTTCGTCTATTGAATATGTAAATGACCTGTGTGTCTTTAATTTACATTAATGGCAGGATGAGACTGGTGGTCCTGAGGGGGATACCGCAGTACTTGTCCCCCCTAAACATCCACGTGAGGTATAAATTTCTAACAAAAGCTTTCATTTCATGCATCATAGAACTTCAATTAATATGTCTGTGTCGGCTGTAATTGCAGGAGGTTCAATCTACTGGTGATGTCCCAGCCACCCATGCTCCTATACATGTATCTATTCCCCATCAGGTACAAATTTTTTATAAATATTGTCCTCCTGTGTACTTACACATTTTTAGCTTCCTGTGTTGAATAATGTTTATGTATTGGCTTGTAATTGCAGGTTGAGGTTCAGTCTACTGGTGATGTTCCACCCGCCACTGCTCCTACATCTGTATCCATTGCCTCTCAGGTACAAATCTTTGACAAATATTGTCCTCCTATGCACTTACACATTTTTAGCTTCGTGTGTTGAATATGTTTATGTATCGGCTTCTAATTAGAGGTTGAGGTTCAGTCTCCTGCTGATGTTCCAGCCACCACTGCTCCGACACCTGTATCCTTTCCCCCTCAGGTACAAATCTTTAACAAATATTGTCATTCTATGCACCTACACATTTTTAGCTTCGTGTGTTGAATATGTTTATGTATCAGCTTCTAATTGCAGGTTGAGGTTCAGTCTCCTGCTGATGTTCCAGCGACCACTGCTCCGACACCTGTATCCATTCCCCCTCAGGTACAAATCTTTAATAAATATTGTCATTCTATGCACCTACACATTTTTAGCTTCGTGTGTTGAATATGTTCATGTATCGACTTCTAATTGCAGGTTGAGGTTCAGTCTGCTTATGCTATTCCAGCCACCCATGCTCCCACAACTGTATCCATTCCCCCTCAGGTACAAATCTTTAACAAATATTGTCATTCTATGCACCTAAAATATTTTAGCTTCGTGTGTTGAATATGTTTATGTATCGGCTTCCAATTGCAGGTTGATTATACTACTCCAGTACCGTTCCACAAATCTATGACATTTCAACCTATTCCACTAAAGGTATTATTTGTTCCCTACTATGTCAACTAAATGGGATTAAAATGGATTAATTCCCTACAACTAGTTATAAATGGATTAAAAGTGAAAATAATGACATTTTTAGGTTAATTTCCCGTGAAATATCATCAATTTCATACAACTAGTTTTAAAATGGACTAATAATGAAAATAATGACTTATTTAGGTTCATTTCCCGTGAATTATCATATAATTCCCTACAACTAGTTATAAATGGATTAAACTAAGTGTTAAATGTGTACTTCATTTATTATTTAATTACAGATGTCTATTACTCCAGAATCTTTAGAGACCTCTTCCTCCCTTGTCACTCCATTTGTACATTTGGGCATGGGCGAGTCTTCTGTTCCTAGTGAGCTACGGGAAATGTTTGATGTAATAACTCTTAACTCTTTTTTAAAGTAAATGGCATTAGATTAACTAGTTCCAAATGTGCTAATTGTGTTTTTGTTTATTTTGTAGATGGACTCAGTTGAAGAGTTGGCAGAGGATGCGGCGAAACGAGGTAGTCCTGAGCGGCGTGGTGATATGACAAGGCCACTAAAAAATCGGAAAGTGAGGTGGTTGTATCGGCATTTCTGGAGTTTAGAGGTTGATTACATTTGGCGTGATCACAGTGAGCGGGGCGTTACTTATCCTCTTACACATAGCCAAGTAAAAAATTTGCGACCAGAGTATTGGGTGGAGGATGATGTTCTCAATGCCTATGGTGAGCTCTTGAGACTTAGAGAGGATAAACTCTGGGAAAAATGGGAAAAAATTTCCATAACTGAAAGTTTCAAGCCCAGGCGGTATTTCATTACTCCTAGCTTTTTCATGGCGATGGCACTTCCTAACTTGAAGGTACTCTATAAACAAATACAAATGCTCCTACCTGCTTTTCTATAAACAGATATCAATTCTGATGTATAAATGTTAACCTATTTTTTGACTTGTAATTGTAGGCTTCTCCGAATACCCTAAAAGGTGATGCCAAGAAGTCAATGGTGAAGTTATTTAGAGATTATGCTGACAAGGGGGTGGCTTGCCTCTTCAGTTTTGTGACTTTGTATTTTTCCCCACGTGTGATAACTCTCGTTGGTTCTTGTTTGTTGTTAATCTCAACAAAATGAGAGTGCTAAATATTGATCCTATTAGGGATGACAAAGACACACCAGAGAACATCGCTCACCCCTTCCAGTATTACATTATAATAACTATATCATTCTTTAATTCCCTACCACTAGTTTTAAATAGATTAATAATGAAATAATGACTTGTTAGGTTCATTTCCCGTGAAATATCATTCTTTAATTCCCTACCACTAGTTTTAAATAGATTAATAATGAAATAATGACTTGTTAGGTTCATTTCCTGTGAAATATCATTCTTTAATTCCCTACCACTAGTTTTAAATAGATTAATAATGAAATAATGACTTGTTAGGTTCATTTGCCGTTATTTTTATCTAAATATGTGTAAAATTTTGCAGGAAAAGTTGATCCCATATATGCTCAATTATTTGCATCCATCTCACTTTTCATTGAAATATATGGGGGTTCATGGTCTTGATGCTCGACCCAAGCAAGATGGTGGCATTGATTGTGGTGTATATGTCTCCAAGTACATGGACCCTATGCTCAACGGGATCTCTTTGCCATCGGTTGTGTGGAACGCTAAAGTTGATGTACAGACTTTTCGCTATCGGATGGCGCACGAGTTATCAAAAGGGGTTGCTAGACACATTTCTGAGTGGGGCATTCTACAAAGAGAGGCGGGACACTAGTTTGTTATTTGATTAGTGACTTGTAGTTACTTTAGTTAGTTGTACATATTTTGTTCGGTTGTATTTTATTCAGATTTGTTGTATTTATTTTGGTTGGTTAGATGTATTTAATTTAGTTTGGTTTTGGTTTTGGTTGGCATGTCAAGGCCATTTATTTTTAAGTTTAGTTTGGTTTGGTTTGTTTTTAGTTGGCATGTCAAGGCCATTCATTTTTAAGTTTAGTTTGGTTTGAAATTTTACAGGTTTTTGGTTGGCTTAAAAACAAATAGGTCATGCCGATTTTTTTATTTTACAGGTTAAGTTTAACTTAAAAATAAAGAGGCAATGCCCAATTTTTTTCAAAAAAGCTGTCCAAATCTAGAAAATATGTAATAAAAACTATCATTAATTTGGTTTGTTTTTATTTAGCATTATTGGAATATGTACTTTAAAATATTAATGAATTTTAATTAGATATTTTCAATATTGTTAATGTTAGTACTTGTTGGCATTATTAATAATCCCAAAAAATGAAGTGACTCCAAAAAAAAATTGAAAAAAAGTTATTTTTGAAGATTTTTTTTTTCAAAGTTGGGCAGAAAGTTTTCTGTAAAACAAAAAAAAATATTATATAAAAAATAAATCATTTGCAAGTGCAGTGACCAATCTGCAAAATTCTGCAAAACTCTGTTTACCCCCGCAATGAAACATTGCGGGTACCGCAATGAAGCATTGCGGGGGTAGCCGGATTTTACAGATTGATCACTACACTTGCAAATGATTTATTTTTTATATAATACTTTTTCTGTTTTACAGAAAACTTTCTGCCCAACTTCGAAAAAAAAATCTTCAAAAATAATTTTTTTTCAAATTTTTTTTGGAGTCACTTCTCTTTTTGGAATTATTAATAATGCCAACAAGTACTAACATTAACAATTTTGAAAATATTTAATTAAAATTCATTAATATTTCAAAGTACATGATAAGAAAGTACAATCAATTTTTTCCTTTTTTCATAATAATCTCGAGGGACATTTTCTTCTATCATGGTCTTCTTCCCTCGCCCCACAAAAACTGCACTTTCGAAATTGTTTATTTGAACTTGACCTCTCGATACCACTTTTGAATCTACCCGCTTTTGGACGTCCTTTTATTTGTGACCTTGAGGGATCTAATAACGGATCATCTTCTTCATCATCTTCTTCATCATCACTTTCATAGTCCTCATTTATTTTTTTTCTCTCACTCTTCTCCTGGAAAAGACTTAATCACATACTCCTTTTCTCTCTCAATCACGCTCATCAAGTAATTGTACCGCGGAACGGAGCAATTACCAACAACGGACAAACCTTGGAAAGCTTTACATAATTCACTATATCTTGTCATTTGAGATTCTACAACATTACCAAGCATCCGAGGGGTACACGGTAGAGGTCCCGTAACTTTGTTTCTGTTTATTGTCCACCTCATTGTGACAAGATCTGGCGGTATCATCATCTTTTGTTTCTTGTTAAGGTAACGGATCATGTGTGTAATAACCCCCAAAATTTTAAACTTTTTGTAACCCTTATGAATAGTGTTTTAGCTGAATGAGAAAACTTTTCATGCCACACTATGTAGGGGTTCTGTTATGGATATTCTGAGATTTTGTTAGTACTCTACATGGTATATAATTGTATGTAAAGATCGTCAGAATCCAATACCGAACACTTTGATTTTTCCCGGAAATCCACTAGATACGGAAATAATTGAGTATAAGGTAACAGGATAAAAAGAATTTAAATTAAAGGATTATAAGAGAGGATCATAAAAGAAATATAATATATTGAGAAAGGTTAAGGGAACCTAAGTAATAAGATCCCGGGTATGATCCCTCAAACGATAAACGAAAACGAAAGTTAAGCGAACCGTATAACAGATCAACGGTCATTAGACAAACAATTAGGAAGTTAATCAAAGGGATTAGAGAGGATGATGTCACCCAACCAATGAGAAGAGGACAAGAAGGGAAAGATGACATCATAGCATGACATAAGCATGACATGGGAAGGAAGGAAATGTGGTGGAATATTAACCACACAAAATCAAGGTTAAATTGGTAATTAACCAAAAACAAATCAAACATTCAACCAACCAAGCCAAATAATTCATTTTTCATCAAAACAAGAACACAAGGCATTTTATTTTCTTCATGCTCTCGGCTTTTTACTATTTCAAATAAGACAAAATTCAAAACTCAAGATCAAGGCTTCCTAAATTGGTAAGATAATTCCCTAGTCATCCTTATGCATAGTTATGGCTATATTATGAGTTTAAGCATCCCATTCATTCTCTATCTTCTCCAATAAATCAATGAAGAAGACAATGAATAGTGATTTCAAGGTTTTAACTTTATTTTCTTGATTTTCCTTTAAGATCCAAGCTTTCCTAAGACTCCTCAAGGCTTCCTAAGGCTTCCTAGCTACTCACACCACTTCAAGGAAGGTATATCATCTCCAAACCCTAGCTTTAATTTGTATATTAGGTTGATTATGGTTGTGAGGGTAAATAGTAGCTTGAAACTTGTTTGTTTAAGAGTTTGGGTTGGAATGGTGGTGATTGATTTGTTGAAATCTTATGATTTGGTTAAAGAATGTAGTATAGTTTAAATTCAAGTTTTAGGAGTAAGTAAATGGATTATAATGAGTTGGTTTGGGGCTGTTGTAATGTATTTTGGATGGAGTTTTGATTGGGTTGTGAATTGGGGTTGAATTGTGGTTGTTTTGAGTTGGTTTAAATTTGGGAAATCGCGTAAACATAGCCGTCGTAATGTCTGATTTACTTTAGACTGCTTTTGTTCATAACATTAGGACCCGAGACCCCCCTTCTAGATGTTGACCATTGCCATGTTTAGATAGTTCATGTTATGAGCTTCGTTTTGATATGTAGTTCGTTTGATTCCGATATACGGTTTAGGAGAAACGACCGTTTTAAGTAACGGCGTTTCGCGAACGAAACATTTCCCCTCGCCTTACTTTGAAACATAGGTTAAAGACCAAAAAGGGTTAATTAATGTATGAAACAATTATGGTAAGAGTGTTAGGCAGTTGGTAAGACACTCGCGAAGGAATCGCCTTAAAACTCGTAATGGTTAAATTATTAAAAAATGGTGGAGCCGAGGGTACTCGAGTGACTTAAGAGAATCAGTAAGCGCAAAACAAGCGTTAGAGTCTAAGTTAGTTAAAGTATAGATTTACAGTGACTTTGGTTTAATTCCAACTTACTTATTGTTTATAGGTTACCAGACTCGTCCCGAGTCTTTTATCACCCCCAGTCGTTCAGGCAAGTTTTCTATCCGTTATACTGTTGTTGTGATGTATACGCTTGTATATGCATTATCTTGTAGTAGATGCATGATGGTTATATTAGCAAATTCTTGCGATATATTGTAGCATGTGATATGGTACATATGCATGCCTGTTTTGTATTCTTGCTATATATATCTGTTGATTCAGTTGATAATACATATGCTAGATAATAGCGGTAATTTGCATATACCCTTAGTATAGGGACCCAAAGGTGAAAACATTTTCTAAAAACCGGGAGTTGAGGACCCCGAGTAGATTTGATATATATATATATATATATATATTTTTATATATATATATGGTTATAGTTTTCAAAACTATTAATCGAATAAGGTTTATTCGATAACTTTATTTTATTAATGAATATTATCTTGAATATTCATTCGAGGACTTATGACTCCTTTATATTATTTATTGAATATTACTTGAATATTCATTTGAGGATGTATGACTCCGTTATTTTATTTAATGAATATTAATTATAATATTAATTCGAGGTATTATGACTCCGCTTATTATTTAATAATATTCTTTAATTTATTAAAGAATAATGTTTCGATAATCAAACTTATTTTCGATTATTCAAATAAAGATAGTACTTTTGTATAAGTATATCCTTGATTATTTAATTTTCATTCAAGTAAGAGTTTTAAAACTTCTACTTCAATTATTTTTATAAAGATTATTCTTTATGGAAATATTATTTAAATAATAATATCCAGATATTTCTTTTTATTGAGACTGATTTACTTTATTAAATCAGCATTATTCCAAACACTCTTTAAAGTGTTTTCGAATCTTTAAAATGATTTTTAAAAGTTAGAGCGGAACCCAAAACTCATTTTTATATTTAAGATCCTCCTTTCGAAGGGGATTTAAATACTCGCTCAAAACCTGAGGGATCCGGCTCTGTGGTGTGTTTTATATTCGCAACAAGGTCGTTGTCTTGATAAAAGAGTTTTTGATTACTTACCCAATACTCGGGAAGTAAAATTCTTGGAACAAGTTAATCCATTAACAGGCATCGCCTGGGAAATTTCGGTGAGTTTTCCTTTCCAACTAGATACGACTTCTTGGTGGAGCCGTATCAACAAGTTTCTACTTGGGGAAAGTGGGGACGAGCTTTACGTTTCGTTTCGGAGTCATGGATTTCATCTGAACTAGGAGTGGCGTAAGTGGCCGAGTAGCGCCGGCCCAGCCGTATTATTATATTGGCCCAAATGGCCTGGAAGTTCCGCTAAAGCGGTCCATTCCTTAGGAGTTCAGTGTTCGGTTGACAAGTAAATCCGACAGGTTCTCCTCTACATGTAGAAAATGGTGGGGTTGTACTACTACGACTGATCATCGTAAGTGGTCTTCCTGGCGCGGCAAACTCCCGTAATGAGTTCATCATCCATTTGGATAATTCTGCAACACTACCCGTAGCATTTCGATCGAAAGGCTACTAATGGGTGGTTGCCGAATCATTGACAGGGTCAAACAGTTTTATTGGTGTATCCATTGAATGAAGTATCTCGTAACTTCATTTCTTTTCAAAATATTTCAAAGATCAAATATTTTCAAGTTTTATTTGTGGTCTCATCTATGGGATGACCTCGTGAATCTTATTATACTTTGAACAGTAGTAGTTCAAGTAGATTTCTAAAAATGGTATAAGTATAGTGAAGTAATTGGTAACTTCATCTTCTTTTAAAACTTATATCCAGTAAGTAATTACCTTACTCATGATAAAGAATTCTAGTAAGTATCCATTTAGATACTTGTATTATTGTTATCATTATATATTATCTTGCGAGCTGTAAGGCTCACTCTTTCTTTATTTCTTCATCACACAACAACAGTTAGGAAAGATGGCCAGACTCCAGCAGACCCAGCGCAAGCGCGTGGGAAGCATCCCGCGTCTTCCCGTTTATGTTGTAGCTGCTATAGCTGCAGAGGTAGATCTATCGGTAGATCAGGCATTCTACTTTTGAGAATCAAATTATGTATAATTATAACTTGTGGCAGATAATGGCAATTAACTATAAATTTATCAAGTAATCATTTTGGGTTGTAATAACTTTTAATTGTGGATTCAAGGACTTGTACTTATTTTAATTTCATCTCTGAGACTATAACGGGTTGTGGTGTGTGTTAGTGTGGGGTCACAGCATAGGGTTATTTATTATTAATTAAGTGAAGTGATATTGTGGAAAGAAAGACCGTGACGACCCGGATCCCTGACCCCGGATCTGGGGGTATTACAGAAATGGTATCAGAGCTATGCGTTATAAACCTCAGAGATGATGCGATGATATAATAATAAACTCACAAAGATAATAAGAACTCTTGCCAAGTTCATGGTCGGACTACTTAAAGTAGTGCTGACAGTTAAAACCCTTACGGGAACCCTTATAAGTATCATGATAGTAACTTAGCTCGTTTAATGTGTAGGCGCCTGAGATAGAGGACCCTGAGATGTTCGAGCGTGAGCATGATGAGGCACTGCTAGATGTTGAGGATCAGGAGGAGCCTGAGATGGAGGAGGATGAGGAGGACCCCTCAGAGGAGTCAGAGACGGAGGTCATTTCTATTTCAGATGAGGAGGACCCCTCAGAGGAGTCAGAGACAGAGGTCATTGCTATTCCAGATGAGAAGGACCCGGATGAGGTCCCAGTAGCTGAGGAGCGTGTCGGACCTATGGTAGTGTATGCTGGTACCCCTTTACCCACACTCCCTGTGGTCAGAGCCCCTACCCCGCCACTACCATCCTGGAGCACCTATGATGACAGCTTAGAGACCCATACTTCCGAGCCTAGGCAGACTGAGGAGGCACCCCCAGCGGCTCCGGATTCACCACCTCTTGACCCTGTCCACAGGCAGTCTTCGTTAGCCCACGGCTATGTTCAGGATGTACTGAGGACCCGAGTGGCTGTTGCCGAGGCCCGACTAGATGAGGCCAGGTGGGAGTTGGATGCGGAGAGGGCGGGTAGGCGTACCCGAGCTTATGAGACTAGGGCTTCTATACCCCGATCCTTGAGGAGGGAGCTTACGGGGATAGAGCTCACGTCCCGAGCGAGACTCAGATCTCTCCAGGGGGACAGGCATGGTAGGATCTCCAGGCGGCAGGCCGACTATATCTTCCGTCGTGCGATGGAAAGGGTATGAGAGCTGACCTGCTCCGGTGTGTGATTCAGGATTGAAGATGGAATAGTCTAGTTGTCTAGTTAGCCGAGGCCTTAGTAAGAGCCAATTTTCCGGGATAGTTGACTTGTATATAGCATCCCTTTTTCTGACTAGACAAATAGACTCTTGTGTATCACTTTTGGGACAGATGGCTGTAGCACTGTTGTACTTTTGACCAGATCAAACTATGTATTTCTCGCATTATGTATATATTTATTTCCATTCGGTTCAGTTCCTTAGTGACGAGATCACTGTTTTTATCATTATTATTACTGCACTTCGTATTAGAACTGTCATAAAATAATAGAATTGCGATATACGTTCTCCCCATTATAAGAGCTGTGCAAGGCACAATGTTGTATATGATTGTGACCTAACGTTGAATTTCCCAATAATATTTTTTTATCAGAATCATGCCGCCAAGAAAGATTGGAACTAGGGCGAACCCTGGATCTGAGGACCAGGGAAGCCATAATCAGGACAATAGAAACCAGGAACACAGTGAAGAGGAAGATGAGGATTATGTGGAACAGGATGACTCCCTGTATGAAGAGGAAGAGGAAACATATGATGTTGAGGGATTTGAGATAGAGGCTGAAGAAGGAGAAACTGAGGTTGAGCAATCAGTACCAAACCCAGACATGGATCCCATGGGCCAGTTCATGCAACTCCTAAGGCAGAACTTGGAACGTCAACCCAACCCACCCCCTCAAGAAAATTACAATGCCGTGGAAAACTCTTTCAGGGCTTTTAAGTCCCTTAAGCCCCCTGAGTTTCACGGATCAGCCGACCCAGTTGAGGCAAGGGCATGGTTAAAGGAAATGGAGAAATCCTTTGAGATTCTGAGTACCGATGAGGCACATAAGTCTGTATTTGCTACCTACCTTCTGAAAGGAGAGGCTAACTACTGGTGGGAGGCCAAGAAAAACATGGAGACAGATGCTATCATAACCTGGGAGAGGTTCAGTCAGTTATTTCTGGGAAAGTATTTTCCGAGGTTTATGGAAAACCAGATGGAGCTCGAGTTCTTGGAGCTAAAGCAGAATAATTTATATGTAGCAGAGTACGAAGCGAAATTTACTGAGTTATCAAGGTTTGTGCCGGAATTTGTGAGCACCGAGGAAAAGAAAGCTAGGAGGTTTCAGTAGGGACTGAAACCGTGGATTCAGAATAGGGTGGCAATCCTTGAGCTTACGGACTATGCCACTCTGGTGCAAAAGGCAACGATTGTAGAAGCCGGAAGTGAACAGATGCAGAAGGAAAGGGAGAAGAAGGGAATAAAGAGGAAAAGTATGAGCATGGGTGGAGGTTCCGCAGGAAAGAGCTTCCCAACTAGATTTAATCGAGGAGCAGTGTCCCTACCGGGAAGGAACACTGGGTTTAAGCGGCCAATGAGCATGAATGTGAGCCAGAGCGGCCAGAAGTCAAGAATGTCCTATTCCAACCAGTCTCGACCCCCATTGCCAACCTGTACCACTTGTGGAAGAATGCATTCTGGGGAATGTAAGGGAAAGCCAGTAACCTGCTTTAAGTGTGGGCAAGTGGGCCACTATTCTCATAAATGCCCTTCGTCAGCCCCTGCCGTCATTCCAACCATCAATTGTCATCTGTGTGGACGCCCGGGTCATTGGAAGAGGGAATGCCCAATGAACAAACCAGCAGCTTCAGGAGCCAGCAGGGCTGCCTCCAATAAGCCACCTACTGCAAGGACTTTCAACATGACAGTCCAGGATGCTATGAAAGATTCAGATGTGATAGCATGTACCCTTTCTCTAAATTCAGTCAGTGCAAACGTTTTATTTGATTCGGGAGCAACTAAATCTTTTATATCAAAGGACCTTGCGCGTAAGTTAAGACTTAAGGCTGAACCCTTGATAGAACCCTTACAAGTAGAAATAGCCAATCATGAGATTATTCTTGTTAACCAGATTCACCCCGCCTGTGAGATAGGCATAGGGGAGCAATCTTTTAGTGTTGATCTGATTCCTTTTAAATTAGGGGAGTTTGATGTAATTTTGGGAATGGACTGGCTATCTAGCAATGATGCTCAGATAGACTGTAAAGGGAAGAAAGTTAAGTTAAATATCCCAGGAAAGAAAGAAGTTATATTTAGAGGAAAAAGGCAGACACAAAAATTTTTGACTATGGCCCAGGCCAAAAGGATGCTACGAAAAGGAAATGAGGCCTACCTAGCCTATGTGGTGGACACGCAGAAGGAGGTGCCCAACTTACAAGATATTCCAGTAGTCAACGAATTTGAAGACGTATTCCCACAAGACCTTCCGGCATTACCACCCGATAGAGTGATTGAAGTTGCTATTGAATTGACCCCAGGGACGGCGCCAGTTTCAAAAGCACCTTACCGGTTAGCCCCGTTAGAAATGATGGAATTAGCTATCCAATTGCAGGAACTCTTGGATAAAGGTATGATAAGACCCAGTGTGTCTCCGTGGGGAGCACCAGTTTTATTTGTTAAGAAGAATGATGGGAGCATGAGGCTATGCATCGACTATCGAGAATTGAATAAGCTAACCATAAAGAACAGGTACCCATTACCTAGAATAGACGATCTGTTTGACCAGCTAAAGGATGCTGTTTATTTTTCCAAGATCGACCTGAGAACTGGATATCACCAACTAAAGATTAAACCCGAAGATATTTCCAAGACAGCGTTCCGTACCAGGTATGGACATTATGAGTTCTTGGTAATGTCCTTTGGATTAACCAACGCCCCAGTGGCTTTCATGGATTTAATGAATAGAGTATTTAAGAAGTACTTGGACGAGTGTGTGATAGTTTTTATCGATGATATTTTGATCTACTCCAGGACTGAGGCAGAACATGCAGAGCATTTGAGGATAGCTCTAGGAATACTCAGAGAGGAGCAGTTATATGCCAAATTCTCGAAGTGTGAATTCTGGCGGAATGAAGTACAGTTTTTAGGACATGTGATCAATAAAGAAGGAGTATTGGTCGACCCCTCTAAGATAGAGGCGGTCTCAAGTTGGGAAAGGCCAACCACACCCACAGAGGTAAGGAGTTTCATAGGATTGGCCGGCTACTATCGTAGATTTGTACAGGACTTTGCGAAGATCGCAACCCCTTTGACACGACTTACTCGTAAGACAGAGAAGTTTGAATGGACGGAGAAATGTGAGAACAGTTTTCAGGAATTAAAGAAAAGGTTGGTAACGGCCCCGGTGTTGGCATTGCCGGACGGAAAAGGAGATTTTGTGATATATAGTGACGCGTCGCACAAAGGATTAGGGTGTGTGCTTATGCAGCACGGTAAAATGATTGTGTATGCGTCGAGACAACTGAAGGAATACGAGATTAGATATCCTACTCATGACCTTGAGCTCGCGGCAATAGTATTTGCCTTAAAAATTTGGAGGCACTACTTGTATGGAGAGAAGTGCGAGATTTTCACAGACCATAAGAGCCTCAAGTACATATTTACGCAGAAAGATCTCAACATGCGCCAGAGGAGATGGTTAGAACTAATCAAGGACTATGATTGTGAGATTCTCTATCATCCGGGGAAAGCCAATGTGGTGGCTGACTCCCTTAGTAGAAAGGAAAGACTCAGAATGATAACGAGTTCGGAAGAATTGATAAGGGATTTTGAGAGAATGGAAATAGAAGTAAAGGTAACCGGAACCGGAACTGAAAAGCTTTTTGAGATCTCAATGCAGCCAGAGTTATTGGAAAAGATTAGATTATGCCAAGAAAGAATGATGAAGGAGGGCAGAGAGTCAATGACTGGAGAAGGGATCCATACTGAGAGGGACAATAAGGGGATAATGAGGTATTCCTACCGGATTTGGGTTCCAAACGTTCAAGAGCTTAAAGATGAGATTTTGGATGAAAGCCATAGTTCAAGGTATTCCATTCACCGGGAAGTACCAAGATGTATAGGGATTTGAAGGAATATTACTAGTGGCCCAACATGAAGAGGGACGTAGCAGAATGGGTAAGCAAATGTTTGACTTGCCAAAGAGTAAAGGCAGAGCACCAGAGACCCAGTGGACTTTTACGACCCCTGGAGATTCCCGAGTGGAAATGGGAACATATAGCGATGGATTTTGTTGTAGGCTTACCAAGGATGAAAGCCAATCATGACGCCATATGGGTAATTATAGACCGACTGACAAAGTCAGCTCATTTCATTCCTATTAATGAGAGATACACAGTCGATAGACTGATGGACATTTACCTTAAGGAAATAGTGACGCGATATGGAGTCCCAGCGTCCATTTTCTCAGACCGAGACCCCAGGTTCAACTCCAGATTTTGGAGGAGCTTTCAAGAATGTGCGGGGACCAAGTTAAATATGAGTACCGCGTACCATCCCCAGACGGATGGGCAGAGTGAAAGGACCATCCAGACACTAGAAGATATGTTGAGAGTCTGTGCAATAGACCTTAAAGGAAGTTGGGATGATCACTTGCCGTTGATCGAGTTTTCTTATAACAATAGCTTTCATGCTAGCATCGGAATGCCGCCTTATGAGGCCCTGTACGGAAGAAGGTGTCGATCTCCCTTATACTGGGATAAAGTGGGGGAGCGGAAGATGCTCGGACCTGAAGTGGTCCAAAGGACCAAAGATATTGTGGATCTTATCAGAGGGCGACTTGTAGCAGCCCAAGACAGACAGAAGAAATATGCAGACCTAGCCCGAAAGGACAAGGAATATCAAGTAGGGGACTTAGTACTGCTGAAAGTATCCCCTTGGAAGGGATTAATGAGATTTGGAAAGAAAGGAAAACTAAGCCCAAGATACATTGGACCTTTTGAGATATTAAGACGGATTGGAAAGTTAGCTTACGAGCTAGCCTTACCCCCTAACTTGCAACAAGTTCATAATGTGTTCCATGTGTCAATGTTAAGGAAGTATCATCGGGATGCCAGACACATAGTGGAGTACGAGCAGGTGGATATGCAACCAGATCTGACTTACGTGGAGAAGCCAGTAAGGATTATAGATAAGAAGAAGCAGGTGCTTCGGAACAAAGTGATCAAGCTAGTCAGAGTACTATGGCAGAATCATAATGTGGAAGAATCAACTTGGGAACTAGAGAGCGCAATGCTAGAAAAGTACCCCCATTTGTTTTCTATTTGATTACGGGACGGAATCCTTTTAAGGAGGGGAGACTGTAATAACCCCCAAAATTTTGAACTTTTTGTAACCCTTATGAATAGTGTTTTAGCTGAATGAGAAAATTTTTCATGCCACACTATGTAGGGGTTCTGTTATGGATATTCTGAGATTTTATTAGTACTCTACATGGTATATAAGTGTATGTTGAGATCGTCAGAATCCAATACCGAACACTTTGATTTTTCCCGGAAATCCACTAGATACGAAAAGAATTGAGTATAAGGTAACATGATAAAAAGGATTTAAATTAAAGAATTATAAGAGAGGATCATAAAAGGAATATAATATATTGAGAAAGATTAAGGGAACCTAAGTAATAAGATCCCGGGTATGATCCCTCAAACGATAAACGAAAACGAAAGTTAAGCGAACCGTATAACAGATCAGCGGTCATTAGGCAAACAATTAGGAAGTTAATCAAAGGGATTAGAGAGGATGATGTCTCCCAACCAATGAGAAGAGGACAAGGAGGGAAAGATGACATCATAGCATGACATAAGCATGACATGGGAAGGAAGGAAATGTGGTGGAATATTAACCACACAAAATCAAGGTTAAATTGGTAATTAACCAAAAACAAATCAAACATTCAACCAACCAAGCCAAATAATTCATTTTTCATCAAAACAAGAACACAAGGCATTTTATTTTCTTCATGCTCTCGGCTTTTTACAATTTCAAAGAAGACAAAATTCAAAACTCAAGATCAAGGCTTCCTAAATTGGTAAGATAATTCCCTAGTCATCCTTATGCATAGTTATGGCTATATTATGAGTTTAAGCATCCCATTCATTCTCTATCTTCTCCAATAAATCAATGAAGAAGACAATGAATAGTGATTTCAAGGTTTTAACTTTATTTTCTTGATTTTCCTTTAAAAGCTTTCCTAAGACTCCTCAAGGCTTCCTAAGGCTACCTAGCTACTCACACCACTTCAAGGAAGGTATATCATCTCCAAACCCTAGATTTAATTTGTATATTAGGTTGATTATGGTTGTGAGGGTAAAGAGTAGCTTGAAACTTGTTTGTTTAAGAGTTAGGGTTGGAATGGTGGTGATTGATTTGTTGAAATCTTATGATTTGGTTAAAGAATGTAGTATAGTTTAAATTCAAGTTTTTGGAGTAAGTAAATGGATTATAATGAGTTGGTTTGGGGCTGTTGTAATGTATTTTGGATGGAGTTTTGATTGGGTTGTGAATTGGGGTTGAATTGTGGTTGTTTTGAGTTGGTTTAAATTTGGGAAATCGCGTAAACATAGCCGTCGTAATGTCCGATTTACTTTAGACTGCTTTTGTTCATAACATTAGGACCCGAGACCCCCCTGCTAGATGTTGACCATTGCCATGTTTAGATAGCTCATGTTACGAGCTTCGTTTTGATATGTAGTTCGTTTGATTCCGATATACGGTTTAGGAGAAACGACCGTTTTAAGTAACGGCGTTTCGCGAACGAAATATTTCCCCTCGCCTTACTTTGAAACATAGGTTAAAGACCAAAAAGGGTTAATTAATGTATGAAACAATTATGGTAAGAGTGTTAGGCAGTTGGTAAGACACTCGCGAAGGAATCGCCTTAAAACTCGTAATGGTTAAATTATTAAAAAATGGTAGAGCCGAGGGTACTCGAGTGACTTAAGAGAATCAGTAAGCGCAAAACAAGCGTTAGAGTCTAAGTTAGTTAAAGTATAGATTTACAAGTGGCTTTGGTTTAATTCCAACTTACTTGTTGTTTATAGGTTACCAGACTCGTCCCGAGCCTTTTATCACCCCCAGTCGTTCAGGCAAGTTTTCTATCCGTTATACTGTTGTTGTGATGTATACGCTTGTATATGCATTATCTTGTAGTAGATGCATGATGGTTATATTAGCAAATTCTTGCGATATATTGTAGCATGTGATATGGTACATATGCATGCCTGTTTCGTATTCTTGCTATATATATCTGTTGATTCAGTTGATAATACCTATGCTAGAGAATAGCGGTAATCTGCATATACCCTTAGTATAGGGACCCAATGGTGAAAACATTTTCTAAAAACCGGGAGTTGAGGACCCCGAGTAGATTTGATATATATATATATATATTAAATATATATATATATATATATGGTTATAGTTTTCAAAACTATTAATTGAATAAGGTTTATTCGATAACTTTATTTTATTAATGAATATTATCTTGAATATTCATTCGAGGACTTATGACTCCTTTATATTATTTATTGAATATTACTTGAATATTCATTTGAGGATGTATGACTCCGTTATTTTATTTAATGAATATTAATTATAATATTCATTCGAGGTATTATGACTCCACTTATTATTTAATAATATTCTTTAATTTATTAAAGAATAATGTTTCGATAATCAAACTTATTTTCGATTATCAAATAAAGATAGTACTTTTGTATAAGTATATCCTTGATTATTTAATTTTCATTCAAGTAAGAGTTTTAAAACTTCTACTTCAATTATTTTTATAAAGATTATTCTTTATGGAAATATTATTTAAATATTTACAGTCTTTTTAAAACTATACAACACACCCCTGCAATGTTTCATTGCGGTGGATACTTCCACCCGCAATGAATCATTGTGGTTGGGTTGTTTATTTTTATTATTTTCTTTAAAATTAGAAAATTAATCAAAAAAAATATTTAAAAATAGTTTCTAGACTTATTATATTTCATTTAATATGTTAAATTTTAATTTCAAAATATAAATGTTTATAAGAGTAACATAATTATAATAGGCAACTATTTTACATAGTTTTGTGAATATTTGGCACAATAGTTGTGTCATGATATTTCTTGACATATAAGTTAAAAATATTAATTTCAAATATCCAATTATACGGATGTTAAAATATAATTATATATTTAATATGTTAAATTTTATTTTTAAAATATAAATGTTTATAAGAGTAACTTAATTATAATATGCAACTATTTTACATAGTTTTGTTAATATTTGGCACAATAGTTGTGTTAGATGATATTTGTTGACATATAAGTTATAAATTATTAATTTCAAATATCTAATTATACGGATGTTAAAATATGATTATTCTAATCATGAAAAGCGTATTTGTTATTAATAATGGAAAGTGTATTTGTTATTTTTCTTTAAAATAGAAAATTTATCCAAAACAATAATAAAAAATAGTTTCAAGACTTTTTATATTTCATTTAATATGTGAAATTTTAATTTCAAAATTTAAATGTTCACAATAGTAACTTAATTAAAAATGTAACTATTTTACATAATCTTGTGAATATTTGGCACAATAGTTGAGTCAGATGATATTTCTTGACATGTAAGTTATAAAATACAAATTTTGACGATCCAACTGTACAAATGTTAAAATATAATGATTATAATCATATCAAAAAATTATGATAATAATACATATTAAAGACACCGCTCTTAAAATATATAAATAATATTAAAATTTTATTAATATATGTTAGTATTAAATTATTAATATTAATAACTATTTAATAATTTAAATATTTTTTTCATTTTTTTCCTACAGCATTGTTTCATTCTGTTTCATTGCACCTTCCGCAATGAAACAATGAAGCAGTGATTTAATTTCTTAAATAACAAAAAATCATATTTTAATGAATTAATTTGTTTCCGATAATAACGGTGTTAAAAAGTATATAATTATTTTTTTATAGGTAATGAAAATTCGATAAAATTTTATTTTTTTAGTTTTTCACATTTTCAAATTTTAGCATTATATTTGTTTATTAAAATTTAAAATTGATAAAATAAATTGGACAAGTACAAGAAAAATAAAACATTAAACAATTTGTTTCATTCAAATATAAATGGAGTACATTCAAATATTTTTTTAAACAAAATACATAATAACTTAAATATTTTATTCCGACGAGAATGATCAAGTTTTAACGGTGTTGGAATAACCGCCTTTATCACCCTTATCCCCGTATTTCTTTTTCTTCAACTTTTCCGCCTTCGTTTTCGCCTCATTTTCCTTTTTTTCTTGCGCTCAAGCGCCATTTGAATACGGCGGAGAGCTATTGTCATGTCTTCTTCTTCTTCGAGCTCGTCGTAAGCCACACCATCGATAATTACCTTGTTATTGTCCAAATCAAAGTAGAAAACCATTTTTCGGAAAATAGAGAGGAGAATCTTAAAGAAAAAATGTAGATTGAAAATAAAGAAGAGAGAATAGCTATTTATAGGCTGAAATCTGAATTTTAAAATTCAAAAATTAAATTTAGGCACAGAAAAAAATATTGCAGAAGCTGAGAAAGAACTGCAACTGTCGCAATGAAACAATGCGGTGTGTCGGTCAACCTTCTCAACTTTTGACCCGTCAATTATTATTAATATTGGCACATAAAATAAGTTTTGCACAAAAAATAAGTTTGACTGTTGATAAATTGTTTAAACTAAAATAACTCAATTCACAAAAAAGTATAAAATTAATAATATTATTTTGTAAACTAAAATAATTCATAGGATAATTTAAAGAAAAATTACAGAAAAAATAAAATTGATAAATTTTATTATTAAAATTGATAATATTTTAAAATATTACATTTACTTATATTTAATGTTAACATATTTTAAAAAATTAATTACTGTTGAATATTAATATTATTTTTATACTTTTAATAAATAAGTGGAATATTAATATTAGTTATATAAATAGGAAATTATATTTAATTATAAAAGGAGTGACATTTAAAGTTAAAGGGGCATTAAAAGTTAAGAGGAGGGGCATTAAAAATTGTGGGCCGGCTCTGTGCATGACCGTCTGACGTAATGAATCATTGCGAAGGTAAAGGTCCGTATTGGAGTATTGTACCCTCCCGCTATGAAACATTGTGGTGGGTTGGCTGTCCATCCTTCCGGACCCACATTGGCTGCTGATTGAACCTAAATATTATATATATTATATTTTGTACAGAGATGAAAAGTCTGTTGGAGATGCTCGTGAGTATAAAATGGTGGCGTACAACTGTACAAGTGTGTTCATATCTGGATAACTTTTTGTATTGTACTGGGAGGCCTGTGTTTATTGTTTGGCGGGAAATCTGTGTAGTAGTAGGGGTTAGCTACTTAGCTTTGTCTTTTTAACGTTTTATTTATTGTTTAGTACCCCCCTGTCGCTCTTTTCTTGGTCCCCTGTTTTAAGACCGCCGACATTTCTCTAATGTCTTTTAAGCTAACGCAGGCTAAGCGTCTTCCTTCATATGTCTTTACTATTATTACAACAATCAAATTTTTATAACTTATCTATTATACTTTTTTAACACGTGCCCATTCATATATACTAGAAAAATTTATAATTTTTTTATAATTAATTAATCACACTTTTTTAGAATGTGTCATGACAAACCGTATTCTTAATTTATGAACTTAACAATCTTTCGAAATTCCATACAAAATATGAACACTGCTGTGTAATTCACTCTACTAAAAATAACACTGAAGATAGCATACTATTATTTCAACTACACCACCTTATTTGCATTATATGTATTTGTAAAAATGCACGTCAGTGGCAATAGAAATTAGAGAACACGAAATTACAATTTGAGTTTCCGTAGGAAGGATAACGTTTGTTTGAATTTGTGGTCCTCAAAAAGTTTCGAAGAAATCTAAAATTCAAGAAAATGCATGAAATGCATTAAATACATGAAAAGCAATGTTGGATCTTTTATGGTCGTCTAGAATTAAATTAAAATGTACTACAATTCGCAGTGTATATTTGCGTGTAAATAGAGATAGATCGATGGGGGTTCCATCCGGTTTATGATTTGTGTGTGCTTATATACACCATTATTTAATAGCTCATCTGCCGTAGCAAGCTTTTAATTTTTTCTCGCGGAGGTGGATTAGAAATGATCGGATGATTGTGGAGAGTTTTCAATTTTGTAAGTCAGAATCATAGTAGACACTGGTCTGTTAGAAACACTCAAACCTAGTTTGTTTTGATGTAATCAATTTATAGTTTGGAGTTTCTTAGTTGCATAATTTAATTTGATGTATTTTAAATTGTGCAAAGGGTTTTGAAATTCCTCAATTTTAGTAATAACACAAGAAATTCAGTTACCAAAATCACATTAGTAAATACCTGGCCACGTCAAAGTGAAATGCTATGTATACAGGATTTTATAAAAAATGAGCTGGCGAATCTCACGTGTACACTATGTAGGCCGCTAATATAATCTCTCCTTTTATTTCTTTTTTCTTTTTGCTTTCTATTTATTGAATATCCGGTCTCACTTTCCGGTTTTTAATATTTATTCAATTTAATCTCACCTCCTATTTTATATTTATTTATTTATTTATTTATTTATCATTGATTATTTAATCTCATTTATACTAATTTTTAATATTGATTAAATCTCAACTTATATAGAAAAATATGGTTGGGGTACCTCTTATGTTAAACATGTTTTTTAAAATTATGCAAGTTTACAAATAATTTAATGTATTTCATTGAACAAATAAGAGGAACAAATATGAGTTTTTTCATCATTTTACGAAGAGGAGAGAGAAAAGTGGATGAATTAAACAATGTTAAAATTTATTTCTGCTTGACTTGTTAAGCAGTAGAAATAATTAAATAACAATTTTGTTTTTGTATGTGAATTAATTTATTTTTATTTTTAATTAGTTAAAAATTTATGTTAAGCATATTATTATTTTGTTATGGATTAAAAACTATGGTATATATTTGCTGTATTTATTACTAAGGAACGTGAGTTTCGAGACTCGATTTGACTGCTCTTGTGTTTCGTGACTCAATCTGCCTTAACAAGATGCCTACGTACCTTGTTGATTGCCAATGATCAAGTCAAAAAACGTAGTTCTGATTTGTGGGGTGAGGCCCCTTATATAGATGTTGGGAGTCCCTGAATTGGACTTGGGTTAGGAGACTTGGTGGACAAGTCTCAGAATTAGAATGGACTTTGGAGTCCTAAGAGGTACGAAGTTGATTCCTTATCCCACCAGGTTCCTTGGAGGCCAATCTACAAGGATTTATATCCCCACTAGGACTTATCTTATTAGCTGTTTTTCTCCCCTATTAATTAATTACGAAATTAATTAATATTCAGGGTTTTGGGTCTTCTTTGTTCCATCAGGCCTGATCTGGTCCATCAGGCTTGATCAATGTGTTAACCTTTTTGGTCTGAATGTTATACATCTTCTTATTGGGCCTTGTAGCCAACTCATGTGTAATTAATTAACTACATAATCATGATTTATTTATTCCCTATCATTTGCCCCCCAACTTTTGGGAAATAGTGACTAGGTTTCGCAGAAGTTAAGTTCATTCGTTCCCTTACAGGGTATCGCTTTGCGTAAAGTGTGGATCGACCTACACATTCACAACGATCTGCTTTAATTCCTATTATTTAGGAATTATCTTGATTTCCAGGAATTTTCCCTGAATTATGGGATTTTCCCCTTAGTTTCAGGGTTTATCCTTAATTTTCTGGATTTTTTCCTTAATTCTGGGATTTTATCCTTAATTTTATGGATTTTTTCCCTTAATTCTGGGATTTATCCATAATTTTCTGGATTTTTCCCTTAATTCTGGGATTTATCCTTAATCTTCTGGATTTTTCCCTTAATTCGGGGATTTATCCATAATTTTCTGGATTTTTTCCTTAATTCTGGGATTTATCCTTAATTTTATGGATTTTTCCCCTTAATTCTGGGATTTATCCATAATTTTCTAGATTTTCCCTTAATTCTGGGATTTATCCTTAATTTTCTGAATTTTTTCCCTTAATTCTGGGATTTATCCATAATTTTCAGAAAATATTTTAAGGAATTTTCTTCTTTTTTTCCAGGATTTTTCTTCCCTCTCTTTTTTTCTCTTTTCTCTCTTTTTTTTCTTCTCTTTTTCTCTTTTTTTTATATACCTGGTTCGACCAGGATCCTGGTCGAATTAAGCCTCTAATTGCCCTGGTCGACATAAATTCGAGCAGGATCATTCGACCTTACTTCCTGGTCGAATTTTGACCAGGATTTTATACTATATATATATATATTTTTTTTTTCATTTCGATTAGACTTTCAACCCTTTCGGTCCGGATTCCTCATTTTTGACCGAATTAATTATCCTTTTAAGCCCTGATCGAAATCATTTAGACCTCACGCTCTTCGACCAAGATTTCTACATAGTTTTTGGTCGAATATGGCCAGGTTCTAGTCGAATTATCCCCCATTTTCAACCCTAGTCGTAGTCATTTCGGCCAAGTATTTCGACTTCACGCCCTTCGACCAGGATTTCTACATAGTTTTTGGTCGAAATAGATCAGAAAATTTTTGTCCCTATTTTCTTGGGTTTTTTTTAATCTTGGGCCATCCTTTACTGGGATTTTGTTTTGGGCCTTAACTTTGGTCTTCCTAACCAATTTTTGGGCCCTTTTTCTGGGCTTTGAGCTTGGGCCATATTATATTTTCTAACCTGGGCCTTTTGCTTAGGCTTATAATTTGAATTCTTAATTGGGCCTTTTGCTTGGTTAATTTGTATTGATCTTGGGCTTGATTTGTTGAATACTTGGCTTTTTCTGAACTGGGCTTTTTGTACCCTTAGGCCCAATAATTTTTGGGCTGGGCCCCCATTTTTTAGCTAAATTTCCAGAACCTTCTGGAATTTTTGAGGTTTTTTATGGAATTTTTTTTCAAATGTTTCTGGATTTTTCCAGAAAGTTCTCAAATATATGTGCTTAAACCAAACTTCTTCCAATACTTTGTAGAGCATTCCAGAATCTTCCTGACTTTGGGCCCAAGTGGGCTTTTCTAGGCCCATTTTTGATTTTCAAGTGCCTATATAAGGATGGGATGAGAGTGTGATTTCCTCACACTTCTCATTTCATTCTTCACTCAATCTTCTATTCTCCCACTCTCAACACTCCTCTTCTTTAGTTTTCCAGCCTCCCTTCCTTCCAAGGTTTCCAGGTTTCTTCATTCTCTATCAATGGCAGATAAAGGTGCTGAGAGAGCGGCCAAGATTGCCTCGGCTTCAAAACGAGGTAAGGATATCGTGATCCGCTCTTCTTATATGTCTTTGATAGATATGATTAATACTATGGGGGATGAATATCCCTCCACTGCACATCTCGACTCTTTTAATCATTGCAACACTTGGCACAATATAGATTATGATAAGTTAAATGCACGTTATAACGTTCGCCATCCCCTTAGGTTAGTTCCAGTTTCTGGTGGTGACCGTACTTGTCACTGGAAACCCGATACTCTTTTCATTTACACAGATGCCCTTGATGCTGGGCTTAGGTTTCCTTTTCACCCCTTTATTCCTCACCTCCTAACTGATTTGCAAATAAACCCTTGTCAGCTTACTCCAAACGCCTGGAGGAATATTTTATGTTTCATGGTTTGTTGTCTTCGGGGAGGTTTTCCCTTATCAGTAGCTGTTTTTAGGAAGGTTTTTCAATGTTACAACAGTTCTTCTAGTATTTGTGGTTGGGTCTACGTTAAACAAAGGCCCAAGTGTAAGCACATTTATAATAGCGCCTCCATTCCCGACAATAACCAAAATTGGAGGAATAGTTTTGTCGGATTAAGGTGGGAGAATGGTGACTGGGGCACCCTTTTCAGATCTTCCTTTGGGAAGGTCAGTGATGGTAGCCTCAAATATATTCACCTAACCCCCGAGGAAACTATCATTTATGATGAGTTTACCCGGAATGATGGTGCCACTACCAGCTGGACTCTTCTAGAGGAGTTCTCCCTCATCCACGTGGGGCTATCCTCTGTTTCTCAACAGGGTATTTTTCTTCCCTTCTCGTTTTTACTTTCTTTCATGCATTATTGATACCACTTATTTTGTTTTTTCTCTTGTTTTGCAGCTGCTAAGGAAATCAACGAGGATAATGTGCCCCCTGTTGAGGAGACTGCAAGAATGAAGAAGGCTCGCCTTGCGGGTCTGGATACTCGAGGAAAGGCTACGGAGCCTAGCTTCCTACGAAAGCACAAGGAGCCCATGACGGAAGTTTCAGCTGTGGGAGCTGAAGCCCCTAGTGCCCCTATCACTGTTGCTGCTCCTGTCTCTGTTGCTACAGGCGCCTTTCAGCCTCTTTGGGGATTCCGCCGAGGGGATACCGTGGTTGGATCCACGAAGCATGCCTGGGACTGGTCTTACCACGGCGTAACTCCCAAGGACTTCACCGATGTGGTGGCTACTCCTGCCTTGGAGAGGATAAAGCTCATGGGAGCTCAATCCTTAGCCTCGGTATGACTATTTCTTACCATTGTACTCTGTTAGATATATTTGTGATGTCATGTCTAATATAATTTGTGTTTAGTTTTCAGATCTTACTTAACCGGACAAATCATTACTTAACTGGAAATCAATACTTATACTGAAGTCAGGACTTAAGATATTAGAACTTAAGCTGTCAGAACTTAAGTTATCAGGAGATATTTATCTGAAGCTAATATCAGGACTTAAGGAGACTTTCAGATAAGGAAGGCGGCTGATTGAAAGGAAAGAAGATCGAGACTGAAATATAAGAAGAGATATGCATGGAGAAGAATTCTATGAAAAATAGAATACTTGGAAGAAAAGATAACTGATTGATATATATTAGGAAGCAGAATTATATTCGATATCAATTAGAAGATTATCTTGTAACTGTGTAGTATATAAACACAGACATATGGTTTACACTATATGTGTTATCTTAATCGAGTTTATTATTCATTGTAACCCTAGCAGCTCTCGTGATAATTTGTTCATCACTGAGAGAGAACAGTTTTTTGTAACAGAGTTTATTATGTTGAATAAAATATATGTTCTGTTACTTGAGTTCTTATATTCGATTTGATTATAGTAAACACTGTATTCAACCCCCTTCTACAATGTGTGTGACCTAACAAGTGGTATCAGAGCTATCTGTTAACATACATACAGTTAAGATCCAAAAATAATCATGTCTGAAGAAGAACAAACTCCAACCAAGCCTACCAAAACTGAAGAAACTCCAAAGACTCAAACCCATAATTGATATGAGACTATTAGGGTTCCCATACTGAAACCTTCTGAGTATCCCATATGGAAGGTGAGGATGTCTATGTTTCTGGAAGCTACAGATCCAGAATATCTTGACAGAATTAATGAAGGACCACATAAGCCAACCAAGCTCTCTGTTATAGTTGCAGATCAGCCAGCACATACTGTACCAAAGGAGAAAAGTGAATATACAGCTGAAGATATCTCATCTATTGCAAAGGATGCAAAGGTAAGACATTTGCTGCATAGTGCCATTGATAATGTCATGTCAAACAGGGTAATTAACTGCAAGACTGCAAAGGAGATATGGGATGCCTTGGAGACAAGATGCCAGGGAACTGATTCAATTAAGAAGAACAGGAGGACTATACTCACTCAAGAGTATGAACACTTTGACTCAAAACCTGATGAGTCATTAACTGGTTTATATGATAGATTTGTCAAACTCTTGAATGATCTGTCACTGGTGGATAAGGAATATGATCTTGAAGGTACTAATCTCAAATTCCTTTTAGCTCTTCCTGAAAGTTGGGATTTGAAGGCCACAACTATAAGAGACAACTATGATCTTGATGAAACTACTCTTGATGAAATTTATGGTATGCTCAAGACTCATGAACTTGAGATGGATCAAAGAAGCAAGAGGCATGGGAGAAAGTCAAGGACAGTTGCTCTTAAAGCCGAGGAGGAATCCCCTAAAGTGGCAGTCTCAAAGAAAACCAAAGGAAAGGCTCTCATCACAAAGTCTGATACTGAGTCATCAAGTTCTGATAATGATGATTCAGAAACTGAAAGTCTATCTGAGATGAAGAGATGATGAAGCTGTGTGCTCTTATGGTGAGAGGAATCACAAAGATTGCATACAAGAAATTCAGAAGGGGGAAAATTTTTTCCAAGAAAGGTGCAAGTTCTGATAAGAAAGGTTTCAAAAAATCTAAAGGAAAAGGAGGAAAGTCTGACAGAGGAGATTACTCAAATGTCAAATGCTACAACTGTGGTGAGAAAGGCCACATATCTCCTGATTGCAAGAAAGTGAAGAGTGACAAAGGCAAGGATCTTGTCACAAAGAAGAAAAGCTAGACATACACTTCAGATTCTGAAAGTGAGGTGAACTATGCCTTGATGGCAAATGTTGATAGCAGTTCTGAAGCTGCCGAGTTAAAGGTACCTCAAACTACTTATGCTTTTCATACTGATGATATTACTGAGTTGAGAAGATATCTTAAAACCACGTTCATTAGTTATAGAGATCAAACTTTAACATGTGAAAGATTAACTTCTGAAAATCTTGCTTATAAAAAGAGGAATCATTATTTAGAAAAATAGTTAGTTATGTTCCATCAAACTCAGAAAGATAGAGATGATGTTTTCTATGTTAGAGATGAAGTGCTTAAAATGAATGAATCTCTAAAAACTGAGTTAGAAAAGGAAATAGAGATTATGAGGACTTTGACTAACTCTGGCAGAACAACTCAGAATCTGTTAAGTAGTTGAAACTGGAAAGAGGGATTAGGTTATGGAGATGATAATAATAATAAAGGAACTGTAGAAATTGAGCCTATAGTTGTTAAACAAAAGCCAAAGTTAAATCCTGTTAAGTTTGTAGCTAAATCTGTAGAGTCTGCATCTGAAAAGATGAAAGATACTGAGACAGAAGTTAAGGCAGACTCAACTTCTGACAAATTGAAACAGGATAAGACAATTGTAGTGAACATAGGCTTAATGACAAAGAAGTAGCTTAAACATAAGCTGAAAGATATTAAGAATGTAAACAAGGTAAAGCCACCTAGGAAAAATAGGAATGGAAAGGTAGGTGTGAATAAAAGCAATGATTATAAGCTTGTTCCTAATGCTCCTAGAAAGAAATGTTATAACTGTGAAAATTCTAACCATCTGGCTTCTTTTTGCAGGAAGAATAAGAACATAAACTCCTTACCTTCAAAATTAGGAGTTAAGAGTCAGTCTGTTACATATAAGCCACAAAATCCTTATTTTCATTGTGGTAGTTTATGACATTACATTTATACTTGTAAGGAATATCATAGTTTGTACTATGATTATTATCAAATAAAACCTTCTTTAAAGAAAGTTAGCATTATTCCTTCTAGTATAAGTTCTGATGCAAAGTCTGATATTGTAAATTCTGATAAGAAAACTGTTAACATAAACTCTGATGCTAAATCCGCTGCAAATGTTAACAAACTTAATAAGGCCAAAGGATCCAAGCAAGTCTGGGTCCTTAAAACTAATCATTAGTGGTCTTTGTGATTGCAGGGCAATAGGAAAAATATCCTAGTTCTGGACAGTGGATGTTCAGGACATATTACTGAAAATAAAGCCCCGCTATCAGACTTTGTGGAGAAAGCGGGCTCAGGTATTTCTTATAGAGATGGCAACATGGGAAAAACTCTGGGATATGGCAATATCAATCTTGGAAATGTCATCATTAAAAAAGTAGCTCTAGTCTCAGGACTTAAACACAATTTGCTGAGTGTTAGTCAAATCTGTGACAGAGGTTATCATGTGAATTTTTTTGAAGAACACTGTGAAGTTGTAAGCAAATCTACAGGAAAAGTTGTTCTGAAAGGATACAGGCATGGTAACAATTATGAAGTCAAGATTTCAACAAGTACTGATGGTTCTGCAATCTGTTTGTTAAGTAGAGCATCAATTGAAGAAAGTTGGAACTGGCACAAGAAACTCTCTCATTTAAATTTCAACAATATAAATGAACTAGTCAAGAAAGATCTTGTGAGAGGACTGCCAAAATCAGTATTTTCTCCTGATGGCCTTTGTGATTCCTGTCAAAAGGCAAAACAAAGAAAATCTTCATTCAAGAGCAAGACTGAATCTTCAATTCTTGAGCCTCATCACCTACTACATGTTGATCTATTTGGTCCAATGAATGTCATGTCTATTGCAAAGAAAAAATATGCTATGGTCATAGTAGATGAGTTCACCAGATACACATGGGTGTATTTCTTGCACACAAAAAGTGAAACTGCATCTATCTTGATTGATCATGTCAAAAAACTAGATAAACTGGTTAAAGACCCTGTGAAAATCATAAGAAGTGATAATGGCACTGAGTTCAAGAATTTGATTATGGAAGAGTTCTGCAAAGACCATGGAAAAAAGCAGGAATTTACTACTCCTGGAACTCCACAGTAAAATGGAGTTGTTGAAGGAAATAATAGGACTTTTATTGAAGCTTCATGAACTATGCCTGATGAAGCAAAGTTACCAACCTAGTTTTGGGCTGAAGCTGTGCAGACTGCTTTTTTTACTCAGAATGCAACACTTATCAACAAGCATGGAAAGACACCATATGAGATGGTGAAGAAAAAGAAGCCAAATCTGAAGTATTTTCATGTATTTGGATGCAAGTGTTTTGTTTTTAAGACTCATCCTGAACAACTATCCAAATTTGATCTAAAAAGCTGATGAAGGAATTTTTGTTGGATATCCACTTTCCAAAATAGACTTCAGAGTCTACAATTTAAGAACAAAGGTTGTCATGGAATCTATCAATGTCTCTTTTGATGATAAGAAGATTACTGAACTTGAAGACTTCAATGATCATGATCAGCTGAGATTTGAGAATGAAGTTTTAAGTTCTGATTCTGTAAATCCTGACAGTCTAAATCCTGATACTGCAAACTCTGATGGGTTAAACTCTGATGTTATTGAAAATGTGGTAACTACGCAAAAGGAAAATGCACCTGTGCAGGGGGAGCATATTGAAGATACAACCACATCTCAAGAAGCATCAGAATCTAGAACAGGCTCTTCAAATTCTAATTTATCAAGTCCTGATGAGCCAAGTTCTGATAATTCTGGAAACTCAAATTCTAAAGGATCCAACTCAGGGAGCATAATTTCAGGGGGAGCATTAGAAAATGTTAATGGAGACATCATGGATCATGGGGGAGCATCCAGTTCTAGAGATAATATTCCATCTGCAAGGAAGTGGACTAAAGCACATACACCTGACTTGATTATTGGAGATCCTGAAGCAGGTATAAGAACTAGAACAGCAACATCAAATGAATGTCTCTATCGCACTTTTCTTTCTCAGACTGAACCAAAAAAAGTGGAAGAAGCTCTTCAAGATGCTGATTGGGTGCAAGCAATGCAGGAAGAGTTAAATGAATTTGAAAGAAATAAAGTCTGGACCCTAGTGCCAAGACCAAAGAACAGATCTGTTGTTGGTACAAAGTGGGTGTTCAGAAACAAAACTGATAGTGATGGCATAATTACATGGAATAAAGCAAGGCTGGTTGGAAAAGGATACTCTCAACATGAGGGAATTGATTATGATGAAATATTTGCACCAGTTGCTAGATTGGAAGCCATAAGGATATTTTTGGCTTATGCTGCTCACAAAAAGTTTACAGTCTTTCAAATGGATGTAAAAAGTGCTTTTCTTAATGGAGAATTGGAAGAAGAAGTATATGTTGAACAACCTCCAGGTTTTGTAGATTCAAAATTTCCTCATCATGTCTACAGACTTGATAAAGCACTTTATGACCTTAAGCAAGCTCCAAGAGCATGGTATGAGACTTTAGCTCAATTCCTTCTGGAAAGTGGATTTCACAGAGGCACAATTGACAAGACTTTATTCTACCTCATCCATGGAAAGGACTTACTTTTGGTACAAATATATGTTGATGATATCATTTTTGGTTCTACAAATGACAGACATTGTAAGAAGTTTGCCAAGCTTATGCAGTCAAGATATCAAATGAGTATGATGGGAGAACTTAGCTATTTTCTGGGCCTTAAAGTCAAGTAGAATGAAGAAGGAACTTTTATTTGTCAATCTAAGTACACCAGAAATTTGTTAAAGAAGTTTGAAATGCAAGATTGTTCAAGTGCATCCACTCCTATGGCCACTGCAACAAAATTGGATAAGGATACTGGTACATCAGTAGATATTACTTATTACAGAGGTATGATTGGCTCACTACTCTATCTAACTGCAAGTAGACCTGATATCATGTATGTTACCTGTCTTTGTGCAAGATTTTAAGTAGATCCAAGAGAACCTCACTTAACAGCTGTAAAAAGAATTTTCAAGTACCTTAAGGGTACAACTGATCTAGGATTGTGGTATCCTAGACAATCAGAATTTAAGCTAATAGGTTACTCAAATACAGATTTTGCAGGATGCAAAATTGACAGGAAAAACACAAGTGGAAGCTTCCAATTTCTTAGAAGCAGATTGGTTTCTTGGTTTAGCAAGAAACAAAAGTCAATTTCTACATCAACTGCAGAAGCAGAGTACATTGCTGCAGGAAGCTGTTGTGCACAGATTCTTTGGATGAAGAATCAGTTACTAGATCATGGGTTAACATATTCTAAAATCCCTATTTACTGTGATAATCAAAGTGCTATTGCTATGACAGGTAATCCAGTTCAACACTCAATGACAAAGCACATCAGCATAAGGTACCACTTCATTAGGGAACATGTGGATGAAGGTACAGTGGAATTGCATTTTGTTCCAACAGATCAACAACTAGCAGATATCTTCATAAAACCACTGTGTGAAGCTACTTTTACAAGATTGGTAAATGAACTTGGAATGGTTTCAGGTTCTTTCTCTAAATCTGCTTAGTTTATGTTCTGATACATCAGACTTAATGATCAGTATTTACAGATATTACTATCTTTTTTATATTCTGTGCTTAAATTAAAATTTTCTAAGTGCTGATTATTATCTGATGTGAATTTCTAAACTCTGATAGTGATATGAATATTTCTGTGACTATTCAATCCAATGAGGATAACTGTGCGAGATGCTGACCTAGTAGTCTTTAATATACTAAAGATCCCATGTTTGAAGTAATTGTTTATGTGGAAACCTTTTAACACAAACAAATTTTGATATTGACCTTAGTTAAAGTTTACTTTGTGTATCTTATTACTAAGTCAAAAACTAGAATAGTGCTTCTTATCTGTTAAGTTCTGATATTAGTAAATCTGATGGATGTACTAAGTGCTGATAAGCCTCACTTATCAAAAGAAAAAGAAAGAAAAGAAATAAATATCAGGTACTCCTTTGAGATCTAGAGTAAAAATGTGGAAGGGAAGACCCAAGTGCATTGCTGGTATTAAGTAATATGCATTAGAAAAGCAAAATAAAATTTTCTTGGTGACTTTTCACATTCTCTGATTACTGGAGAAATACTCTAATAACAGCATAAATTCTGATAAGCAGTCGTGACTCACTTACACTGAGAAGCCACTGTAAAAAGGAATTTCAAAAGATGCATAAAATGAGCACAAAACAGTTGAGGTGGACTCATGCATGAACTCATTCTATAGTAGACTTCAGAATAATGACAGATTTTGAGCAAAGTTCTTAGTTATGCCTTATTTCTGAGATGTACTGAAGTGAATCAGACTTTACTTTTTGTCTGATATTTAGCTTATTGCACACACATACACTCCATATGAATGATGAAAATTACTGTGGTGATCAATGTAATTTTAGATGAACAGTTTAAGTGTGAGTTGCATAAATTCTGAGGACAAGTTCTGATGGAAATTCTGATGATTAAGTTCTGATGTACTCATATCAGTATTTGTGTGAAGAATTACAGAAATAAACTTTCACTTTTCGAGTTAAGGAGCCATATTCTGATGACTTTTAAATTCTGATAATAATCAAGTTCTGATGATGACGTGACAGTATTTATTTACTTGGTTTATTTGTTAAGTCATTACTTAAACGGTTATATTTTCAGAATATTGGATTATGTGAGATAAAGCAGTAATAATTATTTGTTTAGTGGGAATAGTTTTTTTTAAAAAAAAAAAACTGAACGTACAATGTAATCATTACTTATTTACCGTGCCCATTAACTTTTGCCTTAACTGCTGCATGGCTGACAGGTGTAAAGGTTTGTTCCACTTCTCATTAACTGCTGTCACGTGGGGTGTCTAAGTAAAAGAGATAAAAGATTTTCAAATCTTTTATTTTCATTTTTATTCACTTACTCTCTCTCTTTTCTTATTCTCTCACATTTTCTAACGGTTTTCTATACAAACATTTCATCAAACACCTTTTAGGTAATTTTATTTCTCACCTATTTCTGATGGCGCCCAAGGATTTAATTGTTGATGGAGCCAAGGTAGTACCAAATAACTATGCTGCAATCTTGAATAAGGCTGAAGCTCCATCAGATCTGCACTTTGTGCAAGATTTATTAGCCAATAGTGAGATTGGGTATGCTTTGACCCAATCTCAAACTATTTCAAGCCAACAAGTGCTGACATTTTGGCGTACTGGCCTTTTTGATAATGGTGGTGCTACTGGTACTCCAAGCATTATTTTCACATCAGGAGATGTCGAGCATGTGGTTACTCCTAGAGCAGTTCGTAAAGCTCTCCATTTACCTGAAGGTTGCACATTCTCAACAGTGGAGGATCCTGTTCTACAGCAGCTTATGGCCAGTCTGGGCTATGAGAAAAGTTTTGGAAAGATGGGTCAACTGAAAAGATCAAATATCAGAAAGGAATGGAGCTTTTTCTTTGATTGTATCACTAAGGCATTCGCTAATAAGTGCTCCAACTTTGATGCTATTCCCATCATGAGTCAGCAAATCGGGTATGCCCTAATTCATCACACTCATTTTGATTTTGCAAGTGTTGTGCTAGGTTTCATAGGGGATAGGATGACAGAAGATAGAAATGTAGTATACTTTTCTAGATTCTGTCAGCTTATATATACTTTCTGTTGTGCTGATGAACCCCAACCTACCAGTGATTTAATTCCACCCTTTAAGCTTGCAAAAAGGGCTTTTAATGACTTGTTAAATGCTGACAATAAGAAACAAGTGTAGAGACCCTTACAGATTCCTCAGTCTGTAAAACAAATCTTGGTAAATGCTGATCCACAAACATACACATATGTTTACCCTGATGTCCAACCCACCAACACATCACAGCCAACACAACAGCCATCAGAACATACCATCTCTCACCAACCTCAAACTTCTCAACCTCAACCAACTCAACCCTCTATCAGGACATGTTACAAACCAACACAGTCATCTCAACCTCAACCTTCAGCACATCCAGTGAAGCCTTCATCTTCCAAACCCAAGAGGACTAAGATAGTACATCAGACTCAACAGAAGAGAGGGAGAATAGTTCTGAGAGATGAGTCAGATAATGAGGAACAGGTTCCAATATCAAAACCTGTTGTTGTAGAAGCTGAGAAGATTTTTTCTAAGAAAGACACTGAAACTGGGAGTTCTAGGCCCCTCAAAAGGCTTGGAAAGCTAAATTCTGATGATGAAGCTCCCAAAGTCTCAACTTCAGCAAAGAGACTTAAAAAGCAAAGAGCCAGGAGGGCTGTAAGTGAATCATCTCACTCTGAGAAAGTCCTGGAAGCAGCTAAGGAAGGGGGTCACGAATCTCTGATCCCAACAGAACCTATAGTCATTGAATTACTTCCCACAGATGAATCAGACTTTACTCAAGCTTCAAAGTCTCCTATTCAAGAGCAAGAGGATATTCCAGAGCAAGTGTCTACACCTCCTGTGTCTCCTATAATTAATCTAGTACATGTTGAAGACCCAAGTACAAGTGCTGAAATTGATATTCATAACTTGATTGTGCCTGAGGTTCTGTACTTGGAAGCTTCACCAACTCAACTCACTCCTCCAACAACACCAATTCTAGATGCTGATTTCAATGAAGATATTCCAACAACACCAATTCTGAATCTGGATGATGAAAATCAGATTTTGAGTGAGCATCAAAATTTGGATGTTGATCAGAACTTAGTTGCAGATCAGAATTTAGAGGATGATATTAAAGCCTCTATAGCCTCACATACTGTTATTCTATCAGAGGATGCTGATACTGCAGGCTCTGTAAGTTCTGATGTTGACTATGCTGAACTTACTGGTGAAGCTGCTACAAATGTAGATGCTGATGCAGCTGGTCCTTCATGACATGCACCTCAACAAACAGTTAACAAAGCTGATTTGATCAAGAAGTTTATTAGAGATGATGCACCAGTACCTTGGAGTGAAACTCCTAGAGTAAAAGAGTGGACTAAGGAATGGAAATCAGTTAGTTTTGTTCCTACTGAAAAAATTCTTGCTGAGCACCTTGCCAAGGCTGATGAAATGGTGATAAATGATGATTTCAAGGCACAGCTGAGAGTTACTACTACGAGTACTAGGAACCTTCAAGGTCAACACTCAATAACTCATGACAATGTGAATAAAATTCAAGAATCTCTGATCCAGCAAGATATGAATATAAAATTGGAAAAGAACAGATTTTTCAAGCCATCCTTTGACAGGATTGGGTATATTGAAAAGACTCAGGAGAAGCAACAAGATCAGATTTCTGAAATTCTAAAGAATCAAGCTTCTCAGCAAACTCAGCTCAATGAGATCCAATCCTCAGTGGAATTGCTTGTCTCTCTTCTTTTACCTGCTGATGCCAAAAAGGGGGAGAAAGTGATTAAGTCCAAATGCAAATCTATTCAAGCACTGAAGGGTAAGGATGAAGGAAATGATGACCAGGGAAACTCTGGAATGGGTAGAGGTCATGGTCAAGTCAAAGGTTTTTCATCAAGCAAAGCTGGAACTACAAGTCAAAGAACAAGTTCTGATACTGGGAGCATAATAATTTCTGATACTGGTAAAAGGATAAGTTCTACTGAACATCTGGAACTTGATGAAGAGATTTCAAAGAGATTATTTCTCAAAGAAAATCCTGGAATGGACTTTGAAAGTCTAATGGAAGAAGAAGCTAGACTTAAAGCAGAAAATGTTAACTCCAAGTCTAAAGCTTCTGTTGTTGAAAAGAAACTTCCAAAGCCTAAGGGCATTGTGATAAAAGAAAGGACAAATTCTGAGGCCACCAAAGCCAAATCACAAGTGGAGGTAGATCCTAGATCCAAGGGTAAAGAAAAAATTGGTGAACCTGTAAAGGTATATGTGGTAATCATGGATGAAGAAATAATTGATGAAAAAGATGCTAGTCTTACTCTGATGAAAAAGAAGATTTCTCAACCAACCTCTGACATGGCTTAAGTTGTTCAGATTCAAGATGTAGTAAGTTCTGATATGACAGTGAAGCAAGCAACCTCTGACCTAGCTCAAGTTGGCTTGATATCATAATATAAGGAAAAGGAAACCTCTGACATTGCTCATGTTAAACCTTCTAAGATGCTACTACCAGGATTCACAAAAGCTCAACAGACCCAACCTTTGAAGACTACATCAAGTGGTTTTGAAGCAAGAGTTGTTACAGGAAAGGAAGCAAGAGACAAATCAGGATTGGGTAGTTCTAAAGAAAGGAGAATACACAACACTACCAATGATCCAACTTCCTTGAGTGAACCAGGTGTAGGAGTAACTCCTGAAAGATTGAATCAACTTGAATCTGTACAAATATTTTATCACTCTATTTTGAAAGAAGATATCATATTATATTTTATGACAGATGTGAGGGTATTCCAGATCAGGGAGAATGCTATTCCATTGAAGTATTTTGAAGAACTGGAACATGTTCTATTTCTACTTCAAGTGAAAAACAGATCAACAGATGGTGCTGCAGGTTATTTAAAATCAAATATTCAAAGACAGAAGAAGCTTTACTCTGTAAAGTTTGACAGCCCATACTGTCCTAAGTACAGATCTCACAGTGGAGAAACTGTTGAAATGAAGCCTAATACTGCTAAAATCATCACTACATTTTCTAGTATTAAGGGACTTGAATTCAATCTAGAGTCTGATAAAGCCTATATCATCATACTAGATCAGGATATAAGGAAAGCTAAGATAAATGATCGCAGGGCTGCTATTTTTCAAACCGGTGAAGATACAACTGAACTGAAAAATGTTAAAAGGAGAATGGTCAATGAACTTGAATATGCTGAGAGATGTCTATTGAAGAATTATCTCAGAACAACTCCTGATGTCAAAGAGATCAGAAATTGAAGCCAAGTCAAAGATCTACAACTACTTATATTCTGAAGGATATACATACTGAAGCTGAAATCAAACTTTAAGGATAGTAAAGTTATAAGGACTGTAAGTTGTAGTTATCTAGTCAAATTCTCATGCATTTGTACTTAATGTTTTTGACATCATCAAATATCTGTTAAACTTGTATATTATGCTAATTTACAAGTTGGGGGAGATTGTTAGATATATTTGTGATGTCATGTCTTATATGATTTGTGTTTAGTTTTCAGATCTTACTTAACAGGACAAATCCGTACTTAACTGGAAATCAGTACTTATACTGAAGTCAGGACTTAAGATATCAGAACTTAAGTTATCAGGAGATATTTATTAGGAGATAATATCAGGACTTAAGGAGACTTTCAGATAAGGAAGGCAGCTGATTGAAAGGAAAGAAGATCGAGACTAAAACATAAGAAGAGTTATGCATGGAGAAGAATTCTATGAAAAATAGAATACTTGGAAGAAAAGATAACTGATTGATATATATTAGGAAGCAAAATTATATTCGATATCAATTAGAAGATTATCTTGTAACTGTGTAGTATATAAATACAGACATTGGGTTTACACTATATGTGTTATCTTAATCGAGTTTATTATTCATTGTAACCCTAGCAGCTCTCGTGATAATTTGTTCATCACTGAGAGAGAACATTTTTTTATAACAGAGTTTATTGTGTTGAATAAAATCTGTGTTCTGTTACTTTAGTTCTTATATTCGATTTGATTGTAGTAAACACTGTATTTAACCCCCTTCTACAGTGTGTGTGACCTAACATACTCTTTTTTACTTGTAGCATTCACTTGCCTTTCATTTTTGTTTATTGTTTCGTTTCAGTCTAGCGCCTACTTCCAAGGCGCTGTGAGGCAAGCTGAATCATGGAAGAGGGCCTCTGACAAAGCTGATAATGCCCTTAGGAGGCAACATAAGAAGTATACCGCTTTGGAGCGGAAGTTGAAGCGCAAGGAGGAGGAGCTCGGGGAGTCTAACGCTGAGCTGGTGGTGCTTCGGGCCGAGAAAGACAAGGCGATCGATAACTATCTGGACTCGGAGGAGTTTACCCAGTCCATGAGGGTGAGGGACGATTCAGTCTTCCCTGGATTTTTTAGGACTGGCTGGGACACGACCCTTGGGACTGTGAACGAGGCCTGTCCTGATATTAACCTGGCGGACTATGTCTGCCCTGATGACGAGGCTTTGTTGCAGAGGTTTCGTACCCGAGTAGTTGTCTCAGATCGTATCCCTCAGGACCCGCTTCTTCCTCCTCCCGAGCGTCTTTCAGGCCTGCTGCGGATGATAGCTCCTCCTCCTCCGAGACGACAGAGACTTCTATCGAGAGCGGAGGAGATGACGATATGGATGTCGAGGGCACCTCAGCTCCTTAGAGCTTTTCCAGCCCTGCGTGGTTTATTTATTTTATCTTATTTTTGAGATTTTGTTTATCAAACTTTGTATTATTTATTTGATCCATTCCTATTTATCTGATTTCATGCTTTTATTTCATGCACTTTAGTTTACTTGCCTTGCCACAGAGATTTAAACATATTTTGAAAGCTTTCTGAACTTCATAAATTAATGGGATTCATCCCTTACACAAGTCTTAATAAACCTCAAAATAAAGCTAAAACATGTAAATCCTAAGCAAGCAAAGCTTTAAGGTGCTTTTTAACCTACTTGTCATCTTGATAAGTGAGAATCATGCTCAATTGCTTCACACATAGTAAACCTTCAGGTTTTGTGCATGCCAAGTCCTCGGGACTTCAAAACCATCCATAGTCTCCAGCTTGTAGGTTCCTCTACCTTGAACACTCTTGACCTTGTATGCCCTTCCCAATTCGGGGCAAGTTTCCCTTTCTGCCCTACACTAGAAGCTTCCACCTTCCTCAAGACTAAGTCACCCTGTTTGAAGAACCTTTATTTAACCCTTAGGTTGTAGTAGAAAGAAGCCTTTTTATGATATTTCACTATCTTTGCATGTGTCTCATCTCGCACTTCATCAATTAGATCCAGGGCTAACTTTTGCCCTTCCTCATTTTTCTCAGCATTGAAAGCTTGAATTCTGGGGGAGGAATGTGATATCTCTACGGGAACAACTGCTTCTGCCGCATATGCTAACATGAAGGGAGTTGCTCCAGTCGTGACTCTACAGGTAGTCCTATAGGCCCATAGTATTGGGAGTATTTCATCCACCCAGTTATTCCTCGACTTCTCGATCCTCTTCTTTAGTCCATCCAGGATTATTCGATTCGCCACTTCCGCTTGCCCATTGGCTTGCGGGTGAGCCACAAAGGTGAATCGTAACTTAATTTCATTCTCTTCACAATACATCTTGAATTCCTCATTGTTGAACTGTGTTCCATTGTCAGTGACTAAGATGCGGGGAATTCCATACCGGCACATGATATTTTCCCACAAGAATTGTGCAACCTGCTTAGTTGTGATTTTGGCCAAGGGTTTGGCTTCAATCCACTTAGTAAAATAATCAATGGCTACAATCAGGAACTTCCTTTGTGCTGTGGCCATGGGTAAAGTCCCAAGTATATCCATTCCCCACATAGCAAAGGGGATAGGTAAGTTGATGAAGGTCAGCATCTCGGGGGGTTGTCTAATGACAAGTGCATGCTTCTGACAGCGGTCACACTTCTTCACATACTCTTTGGCATCAGCCATCATTTCCTGGCCAATAGAAGCCTAAACGAGTTATCTTATGAGCTAGTGCTCTGCCCCCCAAGTGTTGTCCACAGATACCTTCATGTACTTCTTCAAGAGCCAAGCGTGCCTCATCGGGCCTGAGACATCTTAAGTAAGGAACCACAAAAGATCTTTTATATAAAATCCCGTCTATCAAAGAGTATCTTAGTGCTCGAACAACCAACTTTCGTGCTTCAGTGGCATCGTTTGGAAACCATCCGGTTTAAATATGAGTCTTAATGGGACGTCCCCAGACCTATAGTAGTTACAAGCTTAACATCAATGCTTCGTGTCTTCAGAACGCGGAAGTATACAGTTCCTGAACTTTCCTCCATCTCAGATGAAACAAACTTTGACAATGCATCTGCCTTAGCATTTTCCTCTCTCGGAATGTGCTCAATATGGCATTCATCGAATTGGGTCATCACAGCCTTTATTAGGCGGACATATTTAGCCATCGTATCATCCCTTGCCTCACACTCTCCCTTTACCTGGGATATGGCCAGCTTCGAGTCTCCACAGACTTTTAAGTTCTTGACTCTAAGTGTCCCTGCTAAGCCAAGACCAGCTATCAGAGCTTCATATTCTGCATCATTATTTATGGTCGGGAAGTCTAACTTCATGGCATACTCAATCAAGAACCCATCAGGGCTTTGCAAAACCAAACCTGCTCCACTTGAATTTGTCTTTGATGCTCTATCAAAATAGAGGACCCGATATTCCTTCTCTTTATTCCTTCCTTTATCAACTTCCTTGTCTTGAGGTATGGTATCTCCCTGCCCCGACTTCTTGGTTGGGTATGGTACATTCCACCACGAAGTCAGCCAATTCCTGGGCTTTTATTGTCGTTCGTGGCTTATACTTGATGTCGAATTCTTCCAGCTCTATTGCCCACTTGATCAACCTCCCACTAGCCTTGGGACTATGAATGATATTTCTCAGGGGTTGATTTGTTAGCACTTCAATTTGATAAGCCTGAAAGTAAGGACGTAACTTTCTTGAAGCCATCACCAAAGTTAAAGCAAACTTCTCAATAGTTGAATAATTCAACTCAGCTCCATGCAGAATTTTGCTGACATAGTATACGGGTTTCTGGATTTTCAGTTCCTCCTTAACCAATACAACGCTCAAGGCACTCTCTGAAACGGCCAAATATAAGTACAAGACTTCATTCAAAGCTGGCTTGACCAACAATGGGGCCTGGGCTATATATTTCTTTAATTCCTCGAATGCCTTCTAGATTTCCTCACTCCATATAAAATCCTTAACCTTCTTTAAGGACTTGAAGAACGACAAACACTTTTCCCCAGACTTTGAGATGAATCGTCCCAATACAGCAACCCTTCCAGTGAGCTTTTGAACATCTTTGATAGTTTTTGGGGGCTCCTTGTCCAGGATTGCTTTTATTTTATCGGGATTGGCCTCGATTCCTCTCTTGGAGACCATTAATCCCAAAAACTTTCCAGACCCTACTCCGGAAACACACTTCGTAGGATTTATCATCATTTTATGATATCTCAGGACCTCAAAAGTTTTCCTCAAATGGGTTATATGGTCAGTCTTCACTAGACTCTTGACTAACATGTCATTAACATAAACTTTCATGATCTTGCCAATAAGATCCTTAAAAATTTTATTTACCAACCTTTGATAGGTGGCTCCTGCATTCTTAAGACCAAATGCCATAACAAGATAACAATAAACACCAAAGTCAGTGATGAATGATACCTTTGGGATGTCGCCCTTATGCATCTTGATCTGATTGTATCCACTAAATCCATCCATGAAGCTCAGCATCTCATGCCCAGCAGTGGCATCTATCAAAGTATCTATCCTTGGCAACGAGAAACAATCCTTAGGGCATGCGTCATTCAGATCAGTGAAGTCCACACACATCCTCCATTTTCCATTGGCCTTCTTCACCATTACAGGGTTTGCTAACTATTCTGGAAATTGTATTTCCTCGATGAAACCAGCCTCCAAGAGCTTCTCTACTTCCTGTTTTATAGCTTCTTGCCTCTCTAGAGCAAAACTTCTTTTCTTTTGCTTCACTGTCTTCCGATTTGGATCCACATTCAGCTTGTAAGTAATCAGTTTCGGGTCTATGCCTGGCATATCAGTTGCTGACCATGCAAACACATCACTATTTTCTTGCAAAAATTTCACCAACTTCCCTCTAAGGGGCTCCTCTATTGTGGCTCCAACGAAAGTCACCTTCTCAGGATCCTCGGGAGCTAAAGGAATCGAGACCAAGTCTTCTGCTGGCTTCCCTCTTTTCTCATCATTCTCTCGAATATCCAGATCTTCAATAGGCAGAACCTGCCCCCCGACTCCATCTACCCTCAATGAGGCCACATAACAACTTCTAGCCATTTTTTGATCTCCTCTTTCTTCTCCAATCCCATTCCGGGTGGGAAACTTCAATACTGAATGGTAGGAAGAAGGGACTGCCTTAAAGGCATGTATCCCTGTTCTTCCCATTATAGCGTTGTAAGTCGAACTAGCCTTCACCACCACAAAGTCCAACATCTGTGTTGCTTGCCTTGGTTCTTGACCTATGGTTGTTGGCAACTTGATTATCCCTTCCACGGGGCACTCTACTCCAACAAATCCATATATCGGCATATCGGCCGGGGTTAATTGAGAATCATTATAACCCATCCTTAAAAATGTGTCATGGAGCAAGATATCCACTGGAGCACCATTATCTACGAGGACCTTCTTCACCGGGCTGTTTCCTATTATCGATGTTATGACCAGCGGGTCGTCATGAGGAAATTTCACACCCTCTATGTCAGAATCATCAAAAGCCATTGTTACTCCTGTCCTGGCCCTCTTCGGGGCTTCTCCAACAATATGCATAACCTCTCTAGTATATACTTTCCTGGAGTTCCTAGATAATCCAGCAGCAGTTGGTCCTCCAAAAATCGTGTTTATCACAGGCCCTCGAGGTCGCGGCCCTCCAAAAATTGCATTTATAACCGGTCCTCTAGGCTGGGGATTCCGCCCCTGATCGTCATGGTCCCTCCTACGATCTTCAAAGTTCTTTCTTCCATTATTATTCCTATCCCCTCCTTCTCTAGTGTACTTGTTCAATCTTCCTTTTCGAATGAGGAACTCAATTTCATCTTTCTGTTGTCTACACTCATCGATGTCATGACAAACATCTTTGTGAAATCTGCAATACTTGCTCTTATCTAGCTTGGCAAGATCAGCCTTCAAGGGTTTAGGCCAACAAATATCTCGATCTTTCTCGATTTCCATCAAGATCTGGCTTCTAGGAGCATTCAGCTTAACGTATTCAGTGAACTTTTGCCCAGGTCCTCCCTTCTTGGGTGTTGAATCAGGGTTTTGCTCAGTTCTAGGATACTTGTCCTTAGCGATATATTCCAGGTCAGTTTTCCGCTTCTTGCCTCCAGCGGGCTCATTACTCACTACGGTCTTCCTCATGCTCTCTTCCACCTTGATGTACTTCCCGGCCCTATCTTGGAGCTGCAACATGCTTTCAGGGGGGCGTTTGACCAAGGATATCTTGAAGAATTAATCCCTAGTTCCCTGTTGCAGTGCTATCATGGCTACTTTGTCATCAAGGTCCGAGACTTTTAAAGCCTCCTTTGTGAAACGATTCAGGTATTCTCTCAAGGATTCCTTCGCTACCTGTACAATGCTCATGAGGGGTGCTGAACTTTTCTCATGCACTCTCCCGCTGATGAATTGCTTAATAAAAGCCTGACTTAATTCTCTAAAGGACCCAATAGAGTTCGGGGGCAAACGACTATACCATCTTTGAGCCATACCCGACAGGGTTTGAGGAAAGGCCCGACACTTAATAGCGTCATTCACGGGCTGCAACAACAGTGCATTAGAGAATATCCTGACATGATTAGCGGGATCTCCCGTGCCATCATAAGCTTTGATAATGGGCATCTTGAACTTCCTTGAGATATGGGCATTCATTATCTCTTCCGTGAATGGCGGAGTAGGATCATCAGGATCTCCAAGGGGAAGAAGATTGCTTTGATCAACCCTTGGGACAACAGCTCTTCTCTGTATTGGACCATCCAGGTCTATAATAGGAGGAAGATTTTTCCCCCTAGGAGGTAGTGGGGGTCTGGTGGTCTGGTGCGCCTCCAAGTCGCGCTTCAGCCTTTGAATCTCAGCCTCATGAGCCTTGATCCTTTCCTGCACTTCTTGGGGATTCGTCCCTTGGGTGCTCCTAGGACGTTGGCTACCATCAGCCATCGGCTCTTTGCCAGCACGTCCCCTTCTTTGGGCCACTTCATCATCCGAAGATTCAGAGTCTCTCTCAGTGTAAAGACCATAAAATTCCTGATCCACAGGGATAGGAGCCAAACCTCGTATGTAGGGGGCGATCGCCCTCGTGCTTCACTCCGTCCAGCATGTCCACTTCCTCCAACCTCGGGGTAAAGGGGCATCCCATAAGGGGGGTTAATGGTTACAACAGTTGAATATTCGTACCCAATGGGTCGAGAATTCACAGGTGTATGTAGTAGTTGTTGAAGTTGGGGATTCGTACCTTGAGGAGCCGGGGGAATCGTCCCTTGAGGTTGAGGTTCAGTTGCCCCTACCTGGGCTCTTCCTTGGGTGACGGCATAGGTTGAATGCGGAGGTACCTCCACGGTTGACGAAATCGTTTAGGTTGTCCCCGCGGGTGTTCCTCCTTCAAGGACGCTGCTTGTTCTCCATGTTCTCGCCATGGTTGTTGTTGTGCTTTCCCACAGACGGCGCCAAATATTATGGATTAAAAAGTAGGGTATATGATTGTTGTATTTATTACTAAGGAACGTGAGCTTTGAGGCTCGATTTGACTGCTCTTGTGTTTCGTGACTCAATCTGCCTGAACAAGATGCCTACGTACCTTGCTGATTGCCAATGATCAAGTCAAAAAAACGTAGTTCTGATTTGTGGGGTGAGGCCCCTTATATAGATGTTGGGAGTTCCCGAATTGGACTTGGGTTAGAAGAGTTGCTGGGCAAGTCTCAAAATTAGAATGGACTTTGGAGTCCTAAGAGGTAGGAAGTTGATTACTTATCCCACCAAGTTCCTTGGAGGCCACTCTACAAGGATTTATATCTTTAGTAGGACTTATCTTAATAGTTGTTTTTCTCCCATATTAATTAATTACGAAATTAATTAATATTCAGGGTTTTGGGCCTTCTTTGTTCCATCAGGCCTGATCTGGTCCATCAGGCCTGATCAATGTGTTAACCTTTTTGGTCTGAATGTCATACATATTTTTATTGGGTCTTGTAGCCCAACTCATGTGTAATTAATTAACTACATAATCAGGATTTATTTATTCTCTATCATATTTCAAAGGGGATATCATGTCATAAAATTAGTTATCGTCGTCTTAAATATAAATAATGCAAACATATTTTAAAAATTTCATCATTTAAAATTATGAATATTTTCAATAACATACATTATTAATGGACTAATTAATAATTTTTTTTAAAGAAATATTAACTTTAAAGTAGACTAAGAAAATAAGCATCATATAAGAAACTTTAAGCAAAATCAAATAATTTGGAATTGATAAATTCTTATAAGAATATAAAAATAAAAATAAAAGGATAATTTTTAGAAAAAATATTGATAGTCAAAAATGAGAAAAAAGATTAATGAATATTAGAATGTGAGATTCAATAATCGATGATTAAAATAAAAATCTAAATAAGAGTTGAGATTAATTAAATGAATATCAAAAAGTAGGATAAGTAAGATCCAATGTTAAAAAAAGAGAGGAAAAATTAGGTTATTGGTGGCCTTTATTGAAGAAAGAATCCTCTTATATATAGAAGCTAGAGAACTCTTAATTTTATTATAGAATTTGCATAAATTCGGTACTAATGTAAAATAATAATTATATTTAAATATAATAAAACATTTAATAATTGAAATTTGAACAAATTAATTGATTTTAAATTTAATTCTACTGTAGAATCATTTTGGATAAATGTGATTTTACTGTGATTCTACTACAGAACCACTTTAAATCATTTCATCAAATTTTATTGATTTTTTAAATAAAAAAATATGTAACTTCATTTTTAATTTAATAATCAAAATTTGTAATTATATATGATGAAAAATGAAATAAACTTTGTATTTACATTTTTAAATTATGGATCTGTACTGACCTCCAGGTATTGGTGGACAAAATGTAAACACATTAACCAGCCAGCTCATTCGGGACAAAATTCTTATCTATTTATATGGAGGTAACATTTATCTTATTACAAAATTATTAAATATTTATCAAAATTAAACAGATAACCAGTAGTTATATTATAACAAACATATATTTTCAATTATGATATAAATTATAAAAGTAACTTGAATTTATGAAAGTTCTAGTTTTTGTGTAATTATAAAATTGACGAAATGACCCGGACCTTCGTCATGTTTGTGAACTGTAATTTTGGGAATGCTTGAACAAATATTTGAGTTAGTTTATGAACTTATAAAGTTTTGTTAAAAGAAACATTTTAATAACTTTTTTTTTTGAATAAACATTTTAATAACTTAATGATATAAAAGACTTTTTTTTTGTTTTACGGAATAGAAGATCTCTTCGCTGTTCGGTCAAAAGTTTCATGCAGTTCGAGCAAGAAAACGGATAGATACAAAAAATTGCGTTTTGGAATTGGTACAAGCAAATGCAATTGGTAGAGCAATGATGATGAGAGGCAGGTAATAAACCAGTATGTTTTCTTTTTGTTTAGTTACGCAGTGGATTGCGCGGCTGCACTTTTTACTCATTGCACCCCAGGCATACTCATAATTCATGATGCTCCATTGTACTAGTCTATTCTAATTATTGTACAAACAAATGTTACATTTTTTATTTTATTATCGCTCAAGTACATCAACTAACTAATATCCGACTAGAAAATAAAGTCCATGTTCATATTTTATACAAAAAATTTAAAACGAGCAAGTCCCGTATGTAAATATTAAAATACACTTTCTCTAATGAGGTTTAAGCAATAGTAAAATATATAATTAAGGCAAATATTTTTGTATGCATTATTATTTTTGAAACAAAAAGAAGATTTCATTACTAAGAAAGACATAAGAGAGTCCACAACAACATGTTTGAAGGACAGTTGGTACGTTTTGACATAAAAGCGAATTAGATAAACGAAAAATCAAGTGCACTCCTTTGTTCGCTAGTCTTTCAACAGAAACAATGAAAAATATTCTGGTCTAGAATCCGGCATTCGTCGATAATCTTTCAAGACGTTACCAACTTCCACTCGATTCGACTGAGATCAGAATGATTAATAGACAATCCCCCAAATATAATACCACTATATTCAGTACACGCGCGTGTTGCTCAAACTTTTATCCATGTAGTAAGGTAATTATTTTAAATTAAAAAAATATAGTGCATGCAAGACAAACTGTAAAAGCTTCGCAAAGATATAGTGCCTACAAGAGTGCCATAAATCACACCATGCATATGGCGCCGAATAATTGAAGGGCACGTTTGTGATTTTTTTAAAAATGTAATTTATAATCTAAAATTTAAAAATGTCAGCATCTCCAATAGAGGTTGTCAAATCTTACGTGACATGACACCCTTGGTTGACAACATATTGGAGTTGTATGGTTGCCAAGAGGTTGCCTACCAAGCTTGTCAAAACTTGGCAACTTCCTAAAATGGATAAAATACAGATACAAATTCAAAAAGTTTATATCAATAATGTTTTTTTAGTTTATGAGTCATTTACATTAATTTAAGGGACCAACATAGTCAACAATTAAAGGTTGCTAACTATTGGAGAAAACTATCCTCTTGTTCACAGGTTCGAATCCCATGGGAGGAGAATTTATGATTATGCCTCCTGAGTCAGAGCCTGTCGCTTAAATGCGATTTACCTTGATTCACGTGATTTGCAGGCTATTACGTGAGCCCGTAGGATTTACCCAGTGCGCACCCGAAGGGTAGCGGCTGCGGGTTACCTATGCTAAAAAAATAAAAATAAAAAATAAAATTGAGTAAAAATAAAATATTAATATATATGATGATTTGACAAAGTTGGCAACTTACTTGACAACCTCTTATGGGAAATGCTCTAAGTTGTATGAATATCTCGATTTATAAGTTATTTATGTATTTGAATAATTTTACATGTAAATTACTTATAGGTTGATAATATGTTTGGTAAATTATAACTTATAAGTTATTTTTAAAAAAATAATATAGTAATTTTATTTATAAATTGGTGATACATTTGATAAATTATACTTATAATTTATAATTTTACTAAAAAATATAAATATATTTCTTTAATTATAATAATTAGTACTTAATAGAAAATTTAAAATATGAAAATTATATGATGTTATGTGACGCTTTGACGATAAACATATATTTTAAAAACTTTTGACTACGCGTTTCATATTTATAATCTTTTTCTCATAAAAAAATTATGAAAATTATAATTTATAAAAGAAATGTTTTAAAATTAATGGGCGCATTTTTCTTCAAAAAAAATATTAATGGGCGCATTTATTATCATATCAGTTGTAGACTCCAAGGTCGAATCACATGAAGAAAATTTTTCATTAGAAACAATAAAATATAAGAACATTTAATAAAAATAAAATATAAGCTTTTTAGTCTCTAGAGGATGTTAGTTCATTTCAAAATAAAAATGAGATGGCCAGTATACCTATCTGACCACTTTCTATTTATCTTGGATATCAAAAAGTTCTTTTAAAATATTTGCCAAACAGGTTGCATGGAAGAAGAAATTGACTTTGATCATTTATGTCGGTTAAAATAATGAACCAAACAGGCACCAAGTACCATTGTTGTTGTTCCAGGAGAGGCAAATAGGAAGGATCCATTTATAGTTCTCCAATCTGATTTTAGCAGGACTAAATTTATTGTTGGATTTCATGAGATGAATGTTTTGGTTCCGATGAACATCGTTGAATGTTGGATCATTTCTCACTGTAGTGATCAATGATCATATTTTTGCACAGTTTACTTCATTTTTTTTATTGGCCTAATAATATTCTATAATATTCGCAATTTTATTAATTTGCTTGATAAAGAGCGTTATATTTTAATATATAGTGTGCGTGATAACAATGAACTTATATTACATATCACGTATCGATTATTTCAATTTTATAAAGTTTAAGGAGCAACATTTCTCTATTTTCTTTTTGTTTTTAAATGAGTGTAACTTTGATATCAAAGAGAATGATGATCAATTGTTCATTGAAATTTTAACTATTTTCATAATAAATCTTTATATAACCTCTCTTTTTGTGTAACAAATTATAAACATTCTGCTAATAACCGTGAACCTAAAAGAAAAAAAATGTATTCGTATTCCCAAAAGGCCCGTTCTGAGGCGAGGAAAAAGCCCAACTTAGTACTTCCCAAGTTACCGCATAGCCGGGGCTGAGCATTCAGTTCGATTTCGACCGAACCAAATTAACCAAAACCGAATTACTGATTTTTTCATAACCGAACCGAACCGAACTTCTGTATAAACCAAATCGAAAACCGAACCAAATTATTCCAGTTTATTCTGTTCGGTTTGTGAAACCGAAATATTTAAAATTTTATGTTTCTGCAAAATTTTTATTCTGGAGAATCCGGATTAACAAGTCATGTACAGAAGCCGAAATTCGTACAGAAGCCAAAATTCTATCTTCATTGTAAAGAAAGGACAAATAGGCTTCAACCCACAAAACTATGATCCAGTTGGGCTATGATTCTATTTCCTGATTGTGTACAAAATTCAGGTCCCTTGACAAGTTAGAGAAGACATGGATTAAATCTGCAGTGACGGAAACTACCACGTTACTAATAATATTTAATTTTACATATTGTGCTTAAATCTACAAAACTATTCTAATATTTTCAATTAATCTGTACTATTTTTCTATTACTAACTATATTTATCTAATTATATATAAAATATTATTAAAAAATATGTATATATACTATTCGATTAATTCGGTTAAAACCGAATTAATATTTTTAAAAACCGAACAACCGATTTTATTATGGTTAAAACCGAAAAACTGAAATATCCGAAAAAAATCTTAAAACAAACCGAACCGAATTTTACCGGTTCTGTTCGATTTTTCGGTTTCGGTTCAATTTTACTCACCCCTACGCATAGCCAATAACAATGAACTTGTAAACACTAGGTAATCACTGGCCCTCCTGTACCTCCGATAAACTAAAGAGAAATTACCAAAAATCATTATTTTAAAAAGTGAAAATCGACCTTGTTCAGTAAAACATTATTTTAGTGATTAATTTGATAATCGGTAATTAATCAAGTTGATTAATCAGATAATTAATTGGATAAAATACGAAAATAATTAATTTATTAAACTAAATAAATTAATTTAAGAAAAAGATGCAGTGATTAGTCAGATTATTAAATCGAATCGGCAGAGAATATTTAAAATGACTAATCGGGTGATTAATCGGCAAAATCGGTATTTTTTAGAACAAAGCCAAAATACTAAATTTTCTAAGTTTTTTATTGTAATACCAGGAAAATTTTGTGAATGTAATTACGTATTTAATAAATAAACATATGTTTTCTTATCCTAATTTGGTGCATTTTCATTTTTCAGGATGTCAAAAATTTAATTTAAAGTATCGTCATCGTTACATGCTATGTGTTATACGTTCTGTAACATGTTAATGTTTTAGCATGTTTTATATTTATTTTCGGGGTTTATTATTATTTTGGAAAATACTTCGTTTTACAAAAATGTATCAAACTGCGCCCCCACCGATACTTCAAAATCCAAAAAAATTCATGTTTTATTTGTTATAAAATGACGGGTATTTCAAATATTTGTTATTTTTGCATTGTTAAAATATTCATAATTTTTGGGAAACTTTGACATATATTTTGTATTTATTTAAAAATAATATTTTTGATATTATTCTCCATAAAATTAATCTTAGGACTAATTATTTTAATTAAAGGAATAAAATACCCATAATTAATTTTAGGGGTATAATTTTTCTGATTAATATAAATAGCAGAAATTATTATTTTATTTACATAATTATCTTAAAATCCGGAGAAGCGGAATTATCAATTTAGGGGCTAGGGTTAGTTCTTGAGATCGATTCTGTTAGGTAATGAATACAACAGGGGGGGTGAATGTGTTTTTGGTTATTTTTAAGGCTTTTTGAATGTTTGTTACTTGGAGAACAAAACAGATTACAAAATGCAGTAATATTATGTTAACAGAAAATAAACAGTGCACACAATATTTCAAAACTCACTTAATTTTGTATTAAAATCAAGCTAGTGTTTTGCTACAAATCCTAGGTTCTTTGTAAGTAAAGAACTCAGCTTTTTTCTTGAGATAGTTCCAAGAAAACTAGATCCGTTTGATACAATTAAAAACAAAGGACCAGTGTTTACTTTATAGATTAGTAAACACAAGTATACACAGCATGCAATGGAATGAACTAAACCCTACTTTAATTTATCTCTAAAACTTTCCATTTTTGACTTAGTGTATCTTTGCAAATCCTGTGAATTTATGACTTTCCTTTGTCAGTTAATCCTGCCCTTTGATCTTGTACTCTTCAAGCTGCTTTTATAGAATTTTCAATCTAAGTGATTATATCGTTTGTTGATTGATAATCTTGAATATTTAACTTGTCTGCATTCTGAACTTGAGCTTCATGTTAAGATCTCCAGTTTGGTGTATAGAGAACTGGCATCTCGATAAGTATAACAGCTTATCGAGATCTCTTAGTTCTCTATAAGTGTTTTAACTTGTCGAGTTCTCCAAGTTCCCTATAAGTAAATTTGTCTTGTCGAGGTCTCTGAGTTCTCGATAGGTAACTTTGACTTGTTGAGTTCTCTGAGTTCTCTATAAGTGAACTTGTTTTTTCGAGGTCTCCAAAACTCTGCATGTAGAAATAACTTGTCAATATCTCTAATTGTCATATCTTCATTTGACTTGTTGATATCTCTTAGTTCTCGATATGCAGAAATGACTTGTCGATATCTCCAATCTTCATATCTTCATCTGACTTGTCGATATCTCTGGGACTTCTTGATAGACGAATTTGCACTTCTCGATAAATCATTTTGGAGTTCTCGAATGATTTCTCTATATGACTTGATCTGTGACTTGTAGATATCTTGACTTATAATATTTTTCCCAAAACAGATTTATTCAATTCCAAGTTTCTTCATAATATCTCTCAGGCATGATCTTCTTGATCTTCTTCCAGAATTTATTCTTAGGCTTGAGACTGTTTACTAGAAAAATACTCCAGTCTAATCTTTGACATTTTTACAGACTCAAATAATACTGTACATAATACAAATTTAGATTATTATACAACTAATTCTTAGGGTTGTCACTTGTTATGATACATGCATGTCTTGCACAACAATCTCCGCCAATTTGTAAGAAGATTGCTTATCACAAATTCATGCCTGGTAACAAGACAAACCCCAAGTTAACATGAAACAATTTAAAGATTACATTAAAAATTGACAGAAATAGAAGTATAACTTTTATACATTGAATGATTACAAGAGTTTGATGGTACATCCATTACATGAAATCCTCATAGCCTAGTTTCTTTCTAATGAGGTCCTTAAGATTTACTAGCATTTGAAGTTCTTCTATGATTTCAGTACCTCTTAGAGCTTCCACAAGTTTGAGCCAATCATCCAATGAATAACCATTCAGGTAACCAGCTCTAAATCTTGAATATCTGCCAACTTTTATATTCAGAAAGTGTCCATCCTTAGAAAGTCTGCTCAACCCCTTTACCTTGAGTTTATTTGATCTTTGTTAAAGTCTTCCTAATTCTTCTGCATACTTTCTATCTTTTTCTTCCTTCTCAGCCTTTACTCTTGCATTTCTTTCATCCCTTTCTCTCACCCATACACATAATACAACCTTCAATGCCCTTGTAATAGTGTCCATATCTCTCATCAAGTTGATCACTCTTTTAAATTCTGTGGTTGAAAGTGTGTCCATTAGGTTAACGCCAAGTAGAGTGAAGGTACTATCATCATAATATATCCTGATTTCTGTATAAGAAACAACCCAGACTGTAACGACCGAGAAATTACGCTTGTATTATATTCTAATAGAGATATTTATGTGTATTATGTGATTAAGTGTGTTGAGTCGTAAACCCTAACTGCTATGTGATACGTGTTGTCTGTTTTGATCGGAATGTGTTTCAGGTATTTATCGAGTCTTTTATTATAAAATTATCTGTCTTATATCAAGATTCGTACAGCTCAAATAGTATTTTAAAAGCCAATATTTTAAACAAAATCATTGGCCCTATTTTTCCAAGAACGGCCTATACCACATCGTTATCCTGAACATCTAGACGTTTTATAAATTTACCTCTTTCGCGAAAAATGACTTTTCCGGACCCCTTCGGGAGTCAAAAACCCCACAAAAATCATATTTTTATTTTTATATGATCATGAAATTATCAAACATCATTTTTCTTTGCATTTTTGTAATATTCACAATTTTTGGCATTTATTTTGTATTTATTGGATATTTAAAAATTCATAATTGATACCCAAAAATTATAAAAATTGGGGCCAAATATTTTAATTATATGTGTAATTAGCCCCTTAATTTTATTTAGGGGTATTATTTTCATAAATATAAATAGTTGATTTATGGTTAATTAATTAATTATTATAAAAAAATCAGAAAATGAAGAACAAGGAGTGTTGGTGAAGAACAACTGCAGAATTAAACCATAGATTTGAAGGTGATTCTGTTAACCAAATCGATCATGTAAGTAGTCGTTTTGAAGCTTGTTGATTGTAGTTTTCAATTCTGTAATCGTTTTTGTTGATTGATTTCTCGATTTTAATTTCGTATTTTCGGGTTTTAGTTACGAATTCGGGTTGATTGATTTGTTAATTGTTAGAAGATTTCGTTGTTAGAGGCGTGTAGATCGTTGAATTCTCGATCGATTGGTACCAGTTTCGTTAAGTTTGGTTTCGATTTCGCTGTCGCCGGAAACGGCGGCGCCGCCGCCGTTCTTGAACTTCTCGACGTTGGGGACGATGAAGGAAGGAGGAGATAGACAGGGGCTTGGTCACGGGGCTGTGGCGGAGTGGAATCATGGAGGAGCAAGCCAGAAAATCCCGTGTTGTTGCCATTCAATTCGCCGGGAACCGCCACCGTCACCGGATTCTGGTGATGGCGGTGGCTGTTCTTGAGGACCCAAGGTTGACCCGGTTTCGACCCGGGAAACGACCTGGGTTTGATCCAATAAAACCCATTTTGATTTCCTGTTTTCTGTTTTTGGATTTTTAATTATTTATTTATATTTTTATAAAATCAAAATTAGTTTTTAATAATTCTAAAAAAATCAATTGAAAATTAGTTTTAAAATCTGAAAATTATTATGATTAATTTCTAAATTATTTTTATTAATTTAGAAATTTGAAATTAATTATTTATTTAATTATTTAATTATTTATTAAATTATTTATTTATATATCTACTATTTAATAATTAAGCAATTAATTAATAAATAAAGATTAAATATATCGAATAATTCGACTTCAATAATTATCCAAATAATACGAGTAACTCGTAATTGTATGATTAGTACTTCGATAAGTTGGATTATGATTCGAACATTCGTTTATTTATTCGGAGAGTGTCGTAATAGAATTCGTACCGAATAATTATTCGTAAATGATCGACTTAGTCGTATAAATTGTAATAATTTGTAATTAATTGTAATAATTTTAATTAATTCTAAAAATTAATGATTAATTATTTTAAAATATAATAATTCTTAAATAATTATTTAAAAATATAATTAAGGTTTAATTAATTTTGATTAATTATTTATAATTGATTAATTAATTAATTAAATCTTGTTTATTGCGTAGTAATTAAACCGTTAGTCCGATTTGAGTGAAACGAAGACCCTTAGACTGAGAAAAATGACCCGATTCCATTAAAAATAATTATAAATCATAATGTCTTTCGAAAGCGAGTCATCTTCTGATAATTAATTGCTTGTAGGCCCTATTAGGGGTAGAATCGAGTCAAATAAATCCTGAAAAATTATGAATCGAACCAGATAGTGTTTGTTAATGCGAGTATAAGTCTAGTATCGATTCTAAAAATAATTACGAGTCTAAAATCAATTATGTGCCTTATGTGCTATGTGCTTTACGTGATTATGTGAACCTTATCTGTTATATAATTATATATGCGAGTCAGATAGGATGTATGGGTAGATGATTAGGGCTACGTGGTATCAATTCGAGATACGAGTATGAAGTAAGTTATCTAAACGAATATCTTTCCTTGATAGATTCCTTATCCTCAAAACAGATCAAGCAAGAGGCAGAAGGTAGTGAATCATACGAGGTGAAGTGCACACCAGGCAAGTTTTTCCCCTATTCTAAGTTCAGAATAGTGAATTATATCCCACTTTCCATATCAATTACACCTTGATAATTCTTATTCATATATACTGTTACACAATTATTGATTCTTGTTTCTATTTCATTTCGATTCTTGATTTCTCCCAATTTATTGAATCCTCTGTTCATATTCCAATATTGACACCCTTACTTACATATATTCTATATCCTGATGTTGGGATACATCAAAAGCATATCGATTATTTCGGATGCTAAGCTATGGATTAGATGGTTACGATGCGGGCCGGGTATTAACCGGACCCTTGATTATGAGGCCATAGTTTCCTGGGTACCCCTTATGTTGGTTGGGTCTATGCAGTTGGGTATATATCTGTACTGTATCCTGACTGATCAGCAGGTTATAGTGCATATGTTGGTTCTTGTTTCCAGTCTTGTTCATTTGGCACTCGCCAGTAATGGAAAATTATTATTCTATACAGAAATAGATGGTTGTTCAAACGAGCAGATTATCGGTTCATTTATTCTTCTCTTTTTATGCTATATATATTGTTGCAAGCTTGTTGAGCAATTTTGGCTCACCCATTTTTATTGTTATTCATATTGCTTTTCAGTTAAGATTGAGAATGAAACCCATCAGCAACCGAGTAGTCAAGAAGCGAGTCAAGCAGCGGGACCCTCTTATACCAAGGGTGTTTGTCCCTATATCAGAAGAGAGCTTTGAATTGCCAGATCAGGTGTAGCAGGATAAGTAACAGTAATAGTTTGAATAAAAGATGTTTAGTTTAAAATGTAATTAGAATAATATTTTATAACAAAGAGAGTTCTTGAGACAGTTGCTTAGTTTGGTTTATAATAAAGTTGGTTTGTCGTTCTTGTTTTCAATCCTTAACCTTGAAAAGATCCTGAGTAGCAGTAGTTCAGGGTAATTATTGTATTTATATTTTGCTTGTACAGGTTTAGTGAGTAGTTAGTGTTAATAATGCCCTAAATTTATACCCCGGATTTGGAGGGTGTTATACAGGCTCTGACTATTTCTTCACCCAGCTGTTGAAAATATTCTTCATCTGTGATGCACCAATTTAGTGGCAGAAAATCAGATTGATCATAACAATTCCAGATAGCCCTTTCAGTAACTTGCAATTTCTTTGCATTTCTTCCAACATATTTGTAGTGAGTTTTGACTGGTGGCTTGAATGAGGGTAGGTTTGTGATTTTCTTCAAGGTGGATGGGCTAGGTGTGATTGGTATTTTGAGTAAGGTATTTGCAGTTGGTTTGTACAAGAACTTGGGTTTTGAGGTTAAGGATAGTTAAATGTTTGAGCTTATAGGTTTAGTGGTTTGAGCAGGTTTGATTTGGATTGACTGAACATTTTTCTTTGGTTCCGAATCATCCTCCTTCTTCTCTCATCACCTCTCTTCTTATCATCTCCCTTCTTCTCATCTTGCTTATTTTTTTTGCTGCCAATTGCCTTGGAGGATTGACTTGGATTTGAGCCATAAGGTTTTTGATCACCTTTCTTCTGCTCATCATCATCCAAGTCATCCTTATTGAATTGTGTTTTGGGCAACTTGGCTTCAGGATCTCTCAAGTATCTCCCCAAAATCTTTATCATCTTTATATCTTCATCTGTCTTGTTCTTCTTGGTCTTCAATCCAGTTTCCAGAGTCATTATAAGCTTTTTGTGTGACATGACACAATGTCTGGGAACAAAAAAGTTCTGGAGTTCCTTGGTGTTTGGACAGATGTAAGCCACTCCCTTGTGTGGATAGAGATATGCTCCTAGAAAAGCAGTTTCTTGAGCTTTTTGTAATTCCTTAAGCAAGAGAGTGTTTCATTGATTACTTTGTTGACTTTTTCAATGAAGATGTCCAATTCAGATGCCCTTCTTGATGTAATAAAATTCAGGGACACCTGCATGCATCTGTCTACACCTAAGTCATTGATGTTTATCACAACTCTCTTCTTCTAAAAATTACTCCTGGTCACCAAAATCACCCGCATGAAGTTTATGGTCTTGTTCAAAGCCCTCTTGTAAGTGATGAAGTTGTTGTTGAGAGAAGCACTGAGAGCCTTTAGCATATTTTCAAATTTCTTGCTCAGACTAGGTCCCTCAGCTGCTTTGATAAGCCTCTCAATTCCAACATCAACTTCAACTACTTGAGATTTGCCTTTATTAGCAGCTTGATCTTGAACAGATGTAGATGTTTGGGATGATCTTAGTAGCCTAGCCTCAATCATTCCATTAGGCTTGTTAGAAGGCAGGATAAGAGGTGTAGGGATTTCAGGCCTCACAGCTTCTGGAAGTGCAGGCAGGGGAATGTTGAGTGCACCCATGATGGCTACCAAAGATACTGAATTTTGCATTTATAGGTGCTTGTGAGAGTCCACCAGGGTCTGGATATCAGCCTGTTGACTTGCTACCATTGCTCTAAGTTTGGAGACTTGAGTTGTAATAGACTCATTTGATGATTGTTAAGTAGAAACTTGAGATTGAAGAGCCTGGATTTGTAAGTTTGTGGAGGTTTAGATTGGTTGTTGAGTGTTGGAAGAAGTTGAAGTACCAAATGTGGCTTGCACAGCTCCTTTGATTCCCTCTATTAAAAGAGCCGAAGGCTCATATCTGGTTTGATGAAGCTGATTCAACTTGAGTCTGGTGTCATTAGAATTTGTAATATGTTGTTGAACCACTTCATGAAGAGCCACAAAAGATTGCCTTAGACTTTTGACACTTGCATCCACTGTAGTTAGATCAAACCTTGCCATATATTCTGCAAAAGTCTTGAATTTTGATTTGATCTCAACTTGTGAAGTGATAATCTCATCCATCTTCTTCCTCAACATCTTTCTGATCTTATCTTGATGACCAGTCAAAGTCACTTGGAGTGCTTTACCAAATAGGTGAAAAGCTTTGATTTGAGCATTGTAGACTTCATTGACTGCATCATACACTTTTTCTGGAGTGAGGACCCTGGCATTACTCCCCAAAATGGTGACATATTCCTCCCTGAATCTTGCTAAGACCTGATCCATCTCCAATATGAAGTCTTTACAAAGCCAAGCATCCATATTTCCATCCTGCTCAGCTTCATTTACTATCTTTTGCCTTTTCTTTTCAACATATTTATTATAAGTGAGCATAATTGTTTGATAGTCTTGATTTATCATATTTGTAGTGAGAAGATACTGTGTGATGTTAGGAAGACCTAAAAGTTGATCAACTAGAAGGTCATCTACTGTGGTTGGTTGGGATTGAGCATTTTGTAACCACAATTGAATTGGGTGAGATGGTTGTTGTAAAATGGTTGAATGTTGAAGGAATGTCTATAGGTTGTAAAGTGGAGGGTACATCTGTAATAGAAGCACCTGTGACAGATGTTACAGTTTGACTCACAGGTTGAACTATGGTTGTGACAGTTTGTTGTTCTCCACTTGTAGTGGGAACCTCCATTAGAATTGGAGGGGAATTGACTAGGTTACTGTCATGTACTCTAGTCTCAAACCCTTGTGTTTTTTTAAAACATTGTCACTTGAAAGTGATGTACTTGCCTCCCCCATAGCAGGATCATTGGAAATTGAACTCCTAACATCAATTGTGAGTGCAATCTCAACTAGGATTTTGAGGGGAGTTGTTCATTCAACAGGAACCTCCAATTAAATTAGAGATGATTTAGATAGCTCCCCCTCAGGAGTACTACCCCAAACCTTTCAACCTGTGAAGGTTGATTTGCACATAAAGGTGCATTGGAAACTACCACAGGGTGTTGTGCAATACATGCCTGTATTTTAACAAGACTAAGTCAAATTGATAGCCCTAAGTAAGTTGTATTATAATCTTAGTTTGCATTTGTACTTGTAACATTTAAAGTCTGTAAAAATATAAAAGAGCAGACTTGAGTGTTTTTGCTTAAACAGTGTCAAGCCTAAGGATTCTATCTGGAAGAAGATCAAGAAGATCATGTCTCAGAAGAATTTTGAAGAAGCTTGGAGTTGAATAAATATGTTTGGATAAAAATACTCTAAGTCAAAGATCTCTACAAGTCAAAGATTTAGTGTTATAGAGAAGTCACTCGAGAACTCCAAATGACTTATAGAGAAGTCAGAAAAGCTTATAGAGAACTCACATAGAGATATCGACAAGCCAAATTGAAGACATGAGGATTGGAGATATCGATAAGTCATTTTTTCACTAGAGAACTCAGAGTTATCGATTGGTCAACATTCATTAGAGAACTCTGAGTTATCGATAAGTAAAATTCCACTAGAGAACTCAGAGATATCGATAAGCCAAAATTCACTAGAGAACTCTGAGTTATCGACAAGTCAGATTTGACTAAGAACTCTGAGTTATCAATAAGTCAATAAATCATTAGAGAGCTCAGAGATATCGATAAGTCAAAGTGAAGATACGAAGACTAGAGATCTTGACAAGCCAAATACTCTTATAGAGAACTCAGAGACCTCTACAAGTCAAATTAACTTTGGAGTATTAGAGATCTCGATAAGCCAATATACTTATCGAGATGTCAAGTTCTCTATAGACCAAATGGAGATCCCAAGGTAAAATCTCAAAGTACAAAATTGCAGACCAGTTCAATATCCAAGATTTACAATCAACAAACAATCTAAACACCAGGATTGGCAATTCTACAAAAAGCAGCTTGAAGGATGTGTAAGATCAATGGTGAAGATTAACTGACAAAGGAAGATCAAAGTAAACACATGATGCTAAGATATGCTAAGCCAGAAATGGAAGATACACTTTTCCTAAAATAGAAATGACAAGTGACAGTTTACTAAAGTTAATAACATGTCTTATTGTACACTATGTAAACCAGCAGTTAACTAAATTATAAAGTTAACACTGGTCCATTAGTAAGTTATAACAATTAAGATAGAAAATCTTGTAACACTCTCAAGGAGAAGCTAAGCACTTTGCCAACAAAGAGCCTAGAAATTTTGTAGCAAAACATTCTTAATTTTAATATGAAATTCAATGAGTTTTGAAAAGATCCGTGTTCTTTTATTATTGCATGTTTAATTTCTGCAGTAAATCATTTTTACTACAAGATTTAATTTTACTTTGTTCAACCATAAAAAGCTCAAGAAAAGCATAAAAACTATAAAACACATTCACCCCCACTCTGTGTGTTATTCATTTCCTAACAAGTGGTATCTGAGCAAAATCTGAAAGTAAAAAGATTCAAGATCTTGGAAGAATGAATACACAAAAGATCAGTAGCATCAAAATTCTTACCTTTGACAAACCTAACTACACTCTTTGGAAAAAGAATATGTTGCTGTTTATCAGGATGACCAATCCACTGTATATTCAGATTCTCAAAAATGGGCCATTCACTCCTATGGTTAGAGTTGAAGAAACAACAGATAGTGATATGGTCATTCCAGCTCATTATGCTCCAAAAGACCCTTCTGAGTATTTTAAGCCTAAAAAAGAGAAAGTTTCCCTGGATAGTGGCTTGCAACTGGTATTACTAGAGTCACTTGATAATGTGATTTACAACAACATTGTCAACTGTGACACTGCCAAAAAAATCTGGGAAAAGATTGAAATACTCTGTGAGGGAACTGAGGAAGTTAGATCTAACCAAAGAAGGATACTAATTTCACAATATGAGGGTTTCATGGCCAAGCCAAAAGAAAGTATAACTTATGTGTTTGAAAGATTCAAAAAGCTGATAAATGACTTGGAGCTCCATGACAATACTATGAAGCTGAAGAAGTGAACTTAAAGTTCTTGCTTACTCTCCCTGATCATTTGGAACAGAAAATCTCAGCAATTAGGGAAGGGAAAGACTTGAGCAGAATAATACCGGAAGTTCTATACGGAATTCTTAAAACATATGAACTAGAAATGATTTAAAGGAAATTATTAAGATCTGGTCAAGGACATGTTGTAGATGGCTCAAGTGATTTAATTATAAATGAAAGCCAAACATCTAATGATGAGCCAATATCTCAAACTCCAGTTGCCTCACAAAGTGAGCAAAGAACAAATGATTCACAGGAACAAGTCATTCTGGAATTGGAAGAAGATGAGTCTTACACTCTTGATAAACTGGATGAGCTAGATCAGACAATGGCCTATTTGGCTAGAAAATTCTCTAACATTAGAGTAAAGAATTCAAGATACTTCAAGGGTAAATGACAGTCTTTCAAAAAAGACAGCAGCTGGAAAGGAAAATGGAAGTACACTTGTGATAGCAAGAATGGTTACAAAACTGAATCTGTTGATAGATCTAAGATAAGGTGCTACAACTGTGATAACTAGGCCATTTTGCTACAGAATGCAGGAAACCCACGAAAATAAAGAAAGACAAAGCTTATCTTGCAATGGAAGCAAAGTATAAAGCTCTTCTGAAGAAATAACAAAGTAAAGCTTATATTACAGAAGGAAAAAGTTGGGATGATTCTGATAATGATGAAAATGAGGAAGTTAGAAACTATGCTTTAATGGCCTTGGAGCAAGGAGAATCATCCTCATCAAAATCACAGGTACCAACTCTCACTATCATTGATTTAAATGTGAGTCAATATAAGGAAATTGTAGAAAAGATGAGCATAGAAATATTTCACATACATACAAGTATGGTTGCTACTAATGATGAAGTTAACAGACTGACAAAGATAAATGAGAAGCTTGAAAGTGAGAAACAAGAAGCCGAATTGTTGTTGGTGGAGCTTGAAACTGTAAGACAATAAAATACATATCTGAAGAACCAGCTCAAGTGTGCAAGTGAAATTGAAGCAGTGTTAAGGGAGAAGCTGTAAAAGAATGAAGTTAAGTTAAAATCCTTCAAGAATGCATCTGAGTTAATTGGACAGTACCATGAGAAAAACAAGCCATGTGCAAACATTGCTATTGGTCTTGACTATGATGCCTTGAACAACAAAAAGAAAGATATAGGTGACAAGGGAAAAGCAACATAAAATGAAAATGTTCCAGCAATGCTGAAAAAGGCTGTCTTATCTATGTTCAAGGCATGTGAAGTTAATTTCAGTGAAGAAGAGTTAATTATTAAGCAAGAAATTGCTGATGAAGTTAAAAAGAAGAAAAATACAGAATCTACTCCATCTTCCAAAGTTGAAGAGAAGCTCATGGACAAACAAAGTTCCAAGACACCTGTCAAAGAGACCAAGATTGAAGATGCAAGAAAGAAGAAGAAAAATAGAAATGGGAAAATTGGGATAAACAAAAGCAATAATTTTGCTTATATTACAGATGCTCCAAGAAAGAAGTGTGAAAAATGTGGCTCTGTAAATCATCTAACTCACCTTTGTAAAAAGGTTGTTAGCAACCCAGCTGAAGGAGCATGCAAGTACAATGGAGCATATACAAATGATCCCTACTAATTCTGTGACAAGTTTGACTGTATCCCTTGCAACTTGAAAGTGATGAAGAGTTACCACAAACTGAGAGTAGATCTTAAAGAAATAAAAATTGGGTCTACATCAGATAGGGAAAATGCACAACAGTCATTGAATTCTATTTTATCTGAAACAACTCACTCTACTTCTGGTAAATTAGTTAATAAGAAGAAAGTACCCAACACTGCTTGGGTTGCTAAACATGCTTAAAACTCATTGTGTGACGGGCAAAGTGAAGTAAGTCATATGGATCATTGACACTGGGTGTTCCAGATATATGACAGGTGATAAGGCCCTTGTTAGTCCCTTAACAATGCAACAAGAATTACAGAAGGGGGGTTGAATGGAATTCTTGAAACTTTTTCACAAATAAAATTGTTCTAACTTAAATATATATATCAGTGTGAATTGATTTGCAGAGTGCGGAATAATAACTTGAAAAGAATCAAAACACAAGTAATTAGAAACACAAGTCTTTAAAAACTTTCTGGTGGATTTGAATGTATCCACCGGAGATATATAATATATCAAGAGAACTCTGTGTAGTAATTAGCTCACAGCTACTGACAAATGAACAACTAAGAATACATAGAAATACTGAGAATACAGCTTATAAATGTTTCTCTCTTGGTTGCTTAGTTTGTTGTTCTATTTGTTGCTTCTTGGTTTATATATCACCAAGATTACAAAGTAATAAGACAAGATAATAAAAGAAAAACTATCAAGTCTAATACTATGCTACTTCATTACTCTATTCCAGCATCTTTGAATATCTTCATAATAGCATGAAAATGGCAATGCTTCTTTGTTCTCTAAAACCCAGTTGAATAGGCTTCCACATTCCATTTGCATACACTCGACGCATGTGACTGTGTGGTCACTGTCAACAGATGTTTGAATTCTTTATCCGTCGGGTTCATGATCATCCGTCGAGTTCATGATCATCCTTCGGGTTGTCTAGTTGATCATCCGTCAAATGGCATTGTTGTTTATCCGCCGGGTAGCAATCTGGCACTTGACTTCATTTCATTTATGCAGGATTACAAGACATCATCTATGTACAATTAATCAACCTATTCTGCATATCTAGTTATAGTCAACATGACTTGAGTGCTACTTACAGAATCTAAACAATGTGTATGCAGAAATGTGCTACAGACTTATTGTACATGAGCTACTCACTCGATGGATAATAAAACATCATCCGTCGGGACTATATTGAGTCATCTGTCGGGACTATAATCCTTATCCGTCGAGTGCTACATTTTTCACTAAGTAAAGTCTACCAAGGTGTTTTGTTAATGAAATCATCAAGTACACAACATATACACAACAATCTCCCCCAATTTATGTCTAATGGGATTGTAGCCATAAATTAAGAGAAACTTGATGATAACAAAACACCCTAAAAATACAACTTTGAAAGTAGATAGATAAAACTGTAAAGTGATTCAATTAACAAAATGTATAAGGTTTAGCTCACAGTCATTTTCAAGGTGCTCCTCTAGCCTGAGCAGATTTATCTAGTTCCTTGAAGGTCTGGATCTCTTTCCAAGCTTTCTGTTGTTTTCATCTATCTGATTTTGAAGCTGTCTGTGGAATTCCAATTCATCATATTTTGAGAGATTTAGCTTTTCTTGCATCTCCAAGAGAGTCTCATTGCTAGAGATGCTCAATTGGTCTTTTAATCTGAAAAATCTTCTAACCCCTTTGTCATCCATGAACTCCATCATCCAGTAGGGCCATAGATGCACTTTTTCTCCTGTGTAAGGAATAATTAGAGTCTTTGGAAGTGCATCTTTAGCTCTAATACTTCTTAGTTCTTCAATCTTCTTTAGAACCAATCTTCTCGCAGTTACATTGAACCCAAAGTTCTTCTTGAAAGATGAATAAACCTTTATCAGTACAGCTTGGCTTTCTTGAAGGATCCTGTGAAGTGGCCATTGAATCTCCTTTCCTCCCTTGTACTTGAAAACTAACCTTTCAGGTAGATTTCTGTATGCAGCAATCCCTCTCACTTCTTCTAGTTCATCCAGATAGAGATTTAGATCAGAGAATTCCTTGATATCACACAAGTACATGTAATCTCCCTTGTTGACTTTAGATTGAGCTTGGACTAGAGATTTGGATTTGAGAGGTGACAACTTCACTTTCTTGACTGCCATTGACTTTGTTCTCTTTGGCTTGTTAAGGATTGGAAAATTGAAGTCAGGAATTGGTAGGCTCTCCCAGTCTATTAGTTCATCCTTAGGCACAATAGGTTTACCATGAATGTTCCTGTAAGGATCCACCACCTTGATGTCTTCAAATACCACAGAGGGTTTTGATGCTTCAGTTGTAGTTGGAGTGGATTCCTTGGGAAACTGACCCTCCAATTCCTTATCAACAAAGTTCAATTTCCTTTTGGTTCTTTTGGCCAATTCCTTGTATCTATGAGATTTCTTCTGTTCTGATTCAACTTGCTTCTTTGGATCTTGAGATTCAGTGATTCCAGATGGCCGAGAAGGAATCTGTTGTGTTGGTTTCACAGCTTGTAGCTTGGCCAATATAGCGGCTTGCTCTTTTTTTTGCTTAGTCTTTTTGGCATTTAGAATAGCTTGCTTCTTTTCCTGCTTCAATCTTGCCTTTTTTTCTCTCTTTGCTTGAGCAAATTGAGGATGTCCAGCCACCACACAAATTTCTTTCCCATTCCTAAAAACTTTAGCAATTCTTCTTTTTAAAGCTGAATCAGCTGGATCCTTGTAGAAGGCAATTGACCTTGACAGAAGCTTCTTCTCATCAGGTTTAGGTGTCTCATACACTGTATCCAAAGGGTTCTTTAATGATGATTTTGGATAGTTCACCCTTGGCTTCAGAATAATTTCAGCCTTTGGAGATTTGATGCAGGATGGTTGTCCTCTTTCCAGATAATTCATGTTCATTTCATTCACAGAGATCTATTTGACTTCAGAGTGATGAATGGCTGACTTTACTGGCTCCGTTACTAGCCCAAACTTCCTTTGTATGTCCTCATCAATTTTCTCCCAGTTGATTGGCTTCAACTGCTTCTTTTCAGCTTCTCTTAAATTGGCTGCTGCTTCATTGATAAGATCTATACTATTTGTTACTGGTGGCTTGGTGAAAGTAATTGTGGGTACAATTACTTTACTGATTTGAATTTGAAGCTTCTCCCCCTCACTTGGTCCTTTCTCCCCCTTTTTGTTATCATCAAGTTGAGTAGAGGAGGTTTGGGCAGCCACCAGTTTCTGAAGTAAATCTGTTTGTTGAGCTTGATGCAGATGAATGGCTGTTAGAGAGGCTTCCACAGCTGTCATCCTTGTATCCAAGGCATCTATATTTGTGGCAAGATCAGAATTTTTCCTGAGCTGCCTCCTGATGTCAAGCATTGTAGCTTCTGGAAGCTTAGAATCTATTTTGTCTGAAATGGCCTTCTTCATCTCATCAATGTCACCCTTGATGGTGTTAACATCTCTAGCATGTTGGAAGCCTTAAATCTGTTGTAGTTGCAGAGAAGCAAGATATGCTTGAAGGAGCTTCTTGGTGTTGGTATTTGTAGTGGTTTGAAGAGCAGTATTTGTCTGATTGATTAGTTTAATCAGGGTTGTCTTGAAGTAGTGCTCATCACAGTGCTTTGAAAATGCCCATGATGGCATTCCTGATCTTGAACTTGAACCTAATTCTCCCCCTATGTCCAATGCCTCTTCTTCACTATCTCCACCTTTATCTCCAAAGAAATCTGCTGAACCACCAGTCTCATAATCAACCTCACCGGCTGTAGAGGGAAAAACTGTGATAACATCCTTAGCTCTTAGCATAGACTGTGTGGTGTGCACCAAATTGAGCATCCTTTCTGCATTGTCATTGCCCTGTTCAGCTAGAAGTTGATAAGATGGAACAGGGTGAGTAAATGCCTCATCATTAAGGGAGGTGGAATCTATAACAGCTTGAGGTTCCTGAGATAGTCCCTCCCTGTCTGCATCTTGGACATTCATTAACTCACTATCAATGACATCCATCCTTATAGCTCTTGTACCTACATTTCTCTCTTGTTCTCTCTTTTGTTGCATCAGGGTCTCACCCTGGCTCCCCACCCTCACACCCTCACCTTCACCATCTAAGGTGGGCTCCTCTCACTCTCTTTTTCCAATCCTGAAGAAATGGATTACATAGTTTCACTTTTTTCCTCTCCTTTTTCCTGGGAGCAACCCAGACTCTCACTCATAACACTCTCTTCCCTCAATCCTAAGAGTGACTATACAACCACTAAGTCTTCTGCACTTGAAATAAATAAAGTTTGAAATTGTGCAGAGACACTCGACAGATGAGTAATAGCCATCGGGTTAGTGATTTTGCTATCCGACGGATAACTGCTGTTAAGCTTATCCATCGGGATACAATCACTACTCGACGAATGAGCAATATCCATTGAGAGAGTATAAATGAATGAACTTGGAATAGAAACTATTGTGGACTCTGTGCTGATTGATGATATTTTGGGCACAGATGATTCAACAGTTCCTGAAAGAGTTGGCAAGTGAGCCAACAAATCATCTAAAAGATGATGCTCACTTGCATTAGATTTTGGCTTCCCAAAAAAAGTTAAAGAAGGGGAATCAGGAATTGATGTGTTGATCATATCCACATCCAGAGAATTTGTAGGAGAATTTGGTGTTTGAGGTGCTTCTATCACTAGAGATTTTTGCTGTGACTCCACATTTATTGGAGCCACATCAAGCTGAATTTGTGAAGGTGCAGTGACTATGTCTTTAGCACCATTTTGCACAGTGTGTGTACCCTGTGCATCCCCAAAGGTTTTGGATTTCTTCTTTCTGGCATAAGTTTGGGGTGAGCTAGTGTCCCTTACCCTTTTGGCCTGTGTCTTGGTTGAGAGCTTTGTTCAATAGTTACATCCTTTTGGGAGGATGCAACTAGAAGTGAACTTTTATCCTTTTTAAGCACTGCAGTTTGTTGGGAAACTGCAGTGTGGCTAGGCTGGGAACCACTCAACTCTCCATCCTTATCCTTAGGGTTTCTTTTATGTTCATCCTGTCCCTCACCTACCTTTCCCACCTTCACACTCCCCTCTTTGGTTTTGGTGGATTTTGCAACTGACATCTTTTGAGAGATACCAGAGGGGGCTTTCTTTGATTTGGATTTTGAAATTTTTGTTGGTTTGGTAGCTCGGGTAGGCAACTGTTGGGTCATTGGCACAGTTTCCATTACTACACTAGTATTCAAAGAAATTTGCGAGGTTGGAATAGTAGGGATAGATGAACTTACCTCACTTACCTGAGGTGCTTCCATTACAGGGAAATGGAAGAGAGGCACCTCCTTGTGATGATTTGCCCTGTTCAAATCTGCAATAATCCTTCTCTCTTGAACCCAACAATCTAATTTGTTGTTTGAATTCTCAAGCACAATTTCCTCAGAGAGGTGGTTAGCTAACATCATGAAAAATCTAGCATAATAAACACTTTTACCCCTCTTATTTAACTCTCCTAATTTAAAACCCAACTCAAACAAAACAAGGTCACTAAAATTAAAGTACTTATCTGTAACTAGCATGTAGAGCATGTTAAGCATGGAAATATTGACAGAATCAAAGTTACTGATTTTACCAGAAAAGACCTTGGTCACTATATCACACATGAAACTCCATTCCTTCCTAAGACCCAATCTTCTAATGTCACTCAACTTAGAAGTAGAAAGAGCATAGTTCATGCAATTAAGCATATTAACTATATCAGTGTCTGTGTGTGGTGAGGTCACAATATTATCAGGAATCTCGAAATATGCTTTAATAACATCACTATTAATACAGAATTCATTACCTTTGATAGTGAGTGTGATGGTCTTATCAGTTGAGTTGTATGTAGCAGTGGTCCACATCTCTTCAACAACTTCACAAAAGATGGTGGGTGATTCCAGCATGGCATAGCTAAGCTTGCAGTTCTTCACAAAATCCATCATTTTGTGGTAGTCACCAGAATGCTGAATCCCCTTGTTCACTAAGGCTGTGAAGTTATTCTTCTCATAAATAAACCCCGTTTGAGACATAATCTTGATAACAGGCACCATTGTTAGTGAATAAGAGCTTGCAGAGAGAGAGTAAGTGCTTTGAAAGAGAAAAAAATTGGAGCAGATAATTTGAGAATGATAAAAGAAAAGCAATGGAAATGAAATAAGCTTTTATACTATCTCAAAAATAACTGCCAAAAATAATAAAGTAAAAATAAAGTAGCCAATTAAAATTGCCTAAAATAGCCGTTTAAAAATAAACTGTAAAAATTCCATCAATTATCCGTCGTGTTATGCTTACAAACTGTAAGTATACTCGATGGATAATATTCAGAAAATTAACGGCTGAGATTAAGACAATTCGACTGATGAGGATAAACTGTTATTCGTCGAGTTATAAAATATTCCAGAAGAATAATTGATTTTTATTAGCAAATAGTATTCCGACGGATGATCAAACTCGATGGATAAAGATCATCCGTCGAGATGTAAATTTTGACTTAGCCAAAATTTCATCTATGACTGAAAAATCAATTTAAATTTCGGGCTGCATTACAACTTACAAATTATCTCATAAGGATTTAAGAATAATTAAGCATACCTGACTCACTTACCAACCTTGAGAATGTGGATTCATCCAGTGGCTTGGTAAAAATATCTGCAAGCTGCTTTTCACTTGGAACAAAATGTAGTTCCACAGTACCATTCATTACATGTTCCCTTATGAAGTGGTACTTGATGTCAATGTGCTTTGTCCTTGAATGTTGTACTGGATTTTCAGTGATGTCAATTGCACTTGTGTTATCACAGAAAATAGGAATCCTCTCAACTTGCAGACCATAATCTAGCAATTGATTTTTCATCCACAAAATCTGTGCACAGCAACTGCCAGCAACAATATATTCAGTTTCAGTTGTAGAGGTAGAAACTGAATTCTGCTTTTTACTGAACCAGGACACAAGCTTGTTTCCTAGAAATTGACAGGTTCTTGTTGTACTTTTTCTATCAATTCTACAACCTGCATAATCTGCATCTGAATAACCAGTTAGATCAAAACCAGAATCTCTAGGGTACCAAATGCCAAGTTTTGGTGTTCCCTTGAGATATCTGAAAATTCTCTTAATAGCTACTATGTGAGATTCTCTAGGATCAGCCTGAAATCTAGCACATAAACATGTAGCAAACATTATATCTGGCCTACTAGCTGTTAAGTACAGAAGTGAGCCAACCATGCCCCTATAACTTGAAATATCCACAGACTTTTCAGTGGTGTTTAATTCAAGCTTAGTTGCAGAGGCCATGAGAGTTTTTGCAGATGTGCAATCCATTAGATCAAACTTCTTTAAGAGATCATAAATGTATTTAGTCTGACTAATGAATATTCCATCACTAACTTTCTTAACTTGCAAACCAAGAAAGTAAGTTAGTTCTCCCATCATACTCATTTCATACTTACTCTGCATCAATTTGGAAAACGTTTTGTAAAGTTTTTCATCTGTAGAGCCAAAAATAATATCATCTACATAAATTTGAACAAGTATACTAGAGCCATTTACCTTTCTAAAGAATAAAGTTTTATCTACAGTACCTCTTGTGAAGTAATTTTCCAAAAGGAACTTTGATAAAGTGTCATACCAAGCTCTAGGTGCTTGCTTCAGTCTATAAAGTGCTTTCAAAAGATAGTAGACATGTTCTGGAAAATTTGGATCTTCAAAACCAGGAGGCTGACTAACATAGACTTCCTCCTCCAAGTCTCTATTTAGAAAGGCACTTTTGACATCCATTTGATAGACCTTGAAATTGGCATGGGCTGCATAGGCTAAGAAGATTCTGATGGCTTCAAGTCTTGCAACAGGAGCAAATGTTTCATCAAAATCTATTCCTTCTTGTTGACAATAGCCCTTAGCAACCAATCTAGCTTTGTTCCTGACTACTATGCCATTTTCATCCATCTTGTTTCTGAATACCCATTTGGTGTCAATTGGATTCTTTCCTCTAGGCTTGGGTACCAGCTTCCATACCTTATTCCTCTCAAATTGATTTAGCTCCTCCTGCATAGCTAAAATCCAATCAGGATCCAACAAAGATTCTTCTACCTTCTTTGGTTCTTCCTTAGAAAGAAAGCTGTTGTACAGACATTCTTCTTGAGTTGCTCTCCTTGTTTGAACTCTAAAAGATACATCACCAATTATGAGCTCAAAGGGGTGATCTTTTGTCCATTTTCTTTGTTGAGGTAGATTAGCTCTAGATGAAGAGGCCTCATTGTTGTCTTGATGTGTGATTGAGTTATGATTGTTAGAAACTCCCGCTGAGTTAGTGGATCTTTGATTTGAGAAAGGGGAGCTTTCTGTAAGTGATCTATCCTGACTCCCTGCTCCTTTTGATAACCCGACGGAGGGTGAATTTTGAGTACCGACGGATGAAGCAGGTTGCCTTCCGACGGATAAGGCTGATTGTCTTCCGACGGATGAAGCATTTTGCAACTCGACAGATGTTGAATTTTGTGCTTCATTGGTAGTAGATTTTTCTGCATTATCCTTTGATACTGTTTCTTGATCACTTTCATCATCAGTGTCATCACTAACCATCTCCACATTGTCAAATTTGAGGCTCTCATTGTCGTCTCCATCTTACAGTCCTTCAATCTTTTTATCATCAAACACAACATGTATTGATTCCATAACAATATTGGTTCTTAGATTGTAGACTATATATGCTTTACCAACAGCATATCCGACACAAATTCCTTCATCTGCTTTAGCATCAAACTTCCCATTATGACCAGTTTGATTTCTCAAGATATAACATTTGCAGCCAAAGACATGAAGAAAATTTAGAGTTGGCTTCTTGTTTTTGAACAATTGATAGAGAGTCATGCATTTTTCTTGATTGATCAGAGAAATATTCTGAGTGTAGCATGCAGTATTTACAGCTTTAGCCCAGAAATATGTTGGCAATTTAGATTCTTCAAGTATTGTCCTGGAAGCTTCAATAAGTGATCTGTTCTTCCTTTCCACTACTCCATTTTGTTATGGAGTTCTTGCTGCTGGAAATTCATGCAAAAATCCATTTTCTTCACAAAATGCTTTCATGACAGAATTCATGAACTCAGTTCCATTGTCACTCCTGATTCTTCTTACTTTGAAATCAGGATGATTATTGACTTGCCTTATGTGATTGATAATGATTTCACTAGCCTCATCTTTAGACTTTGGGAAATATGTCCAAGAGAACTTTGAGAAATCATCTACAATTACTAGGCAATATATTTTCGTTGGAATGGATAACACATTGACTGGTCCAAATAAATCCATGTGAAGCAGTTACAAAGGTTCTTCAATTGTTGAGTCAAGCTTCTTCCTGAATGATGCTTTGATCTGCTTCCCTTTTTGACAAGCATCATACAATCCATCCTTAGAAAACTCCACTTGAGGAATGCCTCTAACCAGTTCTTTCTTTACTAGTTCATTCATGGTTTTGAAGTTTAAATGGGATAGTTTCTTGTGCCATAACCAACTTTCATCCCAACTTCCTTTGCTGAGAAGACAAGTAACAGATTCTGCAATTGATGAGTTGAAGTCAGCCAGGTACACATTTCCTTTTCTCACACCAGTGAGAACCACTTTGTTGCTCCTCTTGTTAGTCACAACACAGGCTTCTGAGTTGAAGGTTACTGAATTGCCTTTATCACAAAGCTGGCCGATACTCAACAAATTATGCTTGAGACCATCCACTAAGGCAACTTCCTCAATGATGACATTGTTTTTTGAAATCAAGCCATATCCCACATTATAACCCTTGCTGTTATCTCCAAAAGTAATACTAGGGCCAGCTCTCTCCTTGAACTCTGTGAGCAGGGTAAAATCACCAGTCATGTGTCTTGAACAACCACTATCCAAGTACCATAGATTCTTTCTATTTCCCTGCAAACATCAAAATCAAATCAAGTTGATTTTGGTACCCAAGTTTCCTTGGGTCCTGCCTTGTTAGCTTTCTTTTTCAGTGTCTTAGGTTTGATCTCATTTGACTTGGGGATATCAGATTCATCCTTAGTCATTTGAGTTGAACCTTTGAAACCATTCATTACAGCAGGATTATCATGCATATTATGATTAACAGGGAATGGCATGCTATTAGTGAACATGTTATTCCAGTAAGGCATGCTAAATGGCATTTGTGGCATACTAAATGCAAAATAATAAGGATTAGGTGCAAATGGCATGTTAGCAAACTGTGCATTCATATTCTGTGTAGATATAGCATTCATAGGCATAGGAGGCATGGCATTCATGATGGGAAAGTGAGGTGGCACAGATATGGAAGTAGGCATGGCAGATTTGCAATTAACAGACAAATGATTTACACTACCACACTTGACACAGATTTTTCTAGGAGCATATTTGTCAGGTGTGTAGTTATTGTGTTTGTTAATCCCTACTTTACCATTTATATTAATTTTCTTTTTAGCCTTTGTTTTAACCTCAATCTTTTCAAGTTTGTCACTCAATTGCTTGACAGTCATATGACCAATATTAGCCTTCTTCTCCTTCTTCACTTGACTAGATTCCCCTGGAACAAAATTCTTGGAAACTGATCCATATCTCTCATTTAACTTGACAAGCTTTGCTTTACTCACAGGCTTGCTCACAGTCGACGGATGAGGATTTATGTCACTCGAAGGATAACTCTTTTTGCTATCCGACGGATGACCCTCATCATCCGTCGAGTCTACATCTGTTAGCAATCCTTTCACCAGAATGGATTCCAGCTTCTCCTTGTTCTTTTTCCAGGCTGCATCACAAAAGGACTCAATCCCTTGAACTTTGGTGATTTGAGCATGAACATCCCCAGATGTTTTCCATGCCTTAATCACCTCCTGTTCACGTTCAAGCTGCTTCTTCAAGATCTCTTCTTTCTTCAAGGACTCAGTTAATTCATCCTTAGCAATTTTGCACTCAATTCTTAATTTTTCAAATTCAATGAACTGAGACTCTAACACATTATTCCTCTCACTTAAAAACAAATTATTTTCTTTGATTTTAGCATTTTCTTTAGTGAGAGACTTAAGTGTAACACGCAAATAATATAATTCTGTAGACATGTCATTTATAGCATCATTACACTCAGCTTTAGATAAATGTGCAAGGTTAGTGGTGATTACCTGATTACTTGAAGAACTTGTCTCTGTTTCATCAGACTGGGCCATTAGGGCTAGATTGACATAGCTGACATCTTCATCTTCATCCAGACCATCTGCTGCCCAATCATTTTCCTGTGTAATGAAAGCACTTTCCTTTTTTTTGAGCAACTCAAAGTATTTCTGTTTATAATCCACAGGCTCAAACTTCTTTTTATTGGAATCTGACTTTCTACACTCATTGGCAAAGTGCCCTGCCAAGCCATATTTGAAACACTAGAATTTTGATTTATCCACCATGTTTCTATTTGGCTTGGATGCTCCAAAGTTCTTCTTGAACTTGAGCTTAGAAAATATTCTGGAAAGAAATGCTAGATGTTCATCAATATCTTCCATGTCATCTTGGCTCAAAGAATCTTCATTTTCTGCTACCAGCCCCTTGCCCTTGTTTTCACAGACCTTTGAAGTTGATTCAACAGCTTCCATCTTCATCTCCTTCTCTTTTTCTAACTCAGTAACTAGTGCAATGGATCCTCCTTTCTTCTTTCCTCTCTCCATCCTCTCATCTTGCTCTATTTCAAGCTCATAAGTCTTCAGGATGCCATACAGTCTATCCAAAGTAAACTCCTTATAATCTTGAGAGTTTCTTAATGAGACTGTCATTGGTTTCCATTCCTTTGGAAGAGATCTAAGGAATTTCAGATTGGAGTCTTTTGTCTGATAGACCCTTCCATACAGCTTCAGAGCATTTAGTAGTTTTTGAAACCTACTAAAGATGTCAGTGAGAGAATCACTTTCTTCACTATGAAAATGCTCATATTGCTGAATCAGTAGCTGCATCTTGTTTTCTCTAACTTGCTCAGTGCCATCACAGATAACCTGTATTGTATCCCAAACATCCTTGGCAGTTTTGTAATTTATGATGTTGTCAAACATATCACCATCAACTCCATTAGACATGACATTCATGGCCTTCTTATCTTTCCTGACTTGTTCAACATCAGGATCAGACCATTCATGCCTTGGCTTCGGGACAGATGGCTCATATCCAGTTGCAGCTCTCATTGGTACATGAGGACCTCTTTCTATGCAATCTACATAGGCCTCATCTTGAGAAAGTAAATGAAGATGCATCTTTACCTTCCAGTGATGGTAATTATCTTTATCCAGAAAAGGTATTTTGACTCCAACATCCTTCTTGTTCATCTTGCTATTTTGTTGATCTTTAAACTCTTTGTTTATCAATAGCTTGCTCTGATACCAATTGTTAGTCCCTTAACAATGCAACAAGAATTACAGAAGGGGAGTTGAATGGAATTCTTGAAACTTTTTAACAAATAAAATTGTTCTAACTTAAATATATATATATATATATATCAGTGTCAATGATTTGTAGAGTGCGGAATAATAACTTGAAATGAATCAAAACACAAGTAATTAAAAACACAAGTCTTTAAAAACTTTCTGGTGGATTTGAATGTATCCACCAGAGATATTTAATATATCAAGAGAACTCTGTGTAGCAATTAGCTCACAGCTGCTTACAAATGAACAACTAAGAATAAAGAGAAATAGTGAGAATACAGCTTACAAATGTTTCTCTCTTGGTTGCTTAGTTTGTTGTTCTATTTGCTGCTTCTTGGTGTATATATCACCAAGATTACAAAGCAATAAGACAAGATAATAAAACAAAAACTATCAAGTCTAATACTATGCTCCTTCATTACTCTATTCCAGCATCTTTGAATATCTTCATAATAGCATAGAAATGGCAATGCTTCTTTGTTTTCTAAAACCCAGTTGAATAGGCTTCCGCATTCCATTTACATACACTCGACGCATGTGACTGTGTTGTCACTGTCAATATATATTTGAATTCTTTATCCGTCGGGTTCATGATCATCCGTCGAGTTCATGATCATCCGTAGGGTTGTCTAGTTGATCATCCGTCGAATGACATTATTGTTTATCCGTCGGGTAGCAATCTGAGACTTGACTTCATTTCATTTATGCAGGATTACAAGACATCATCTATGTACAATTAATTAACCTATTCTGCATATCTAGTTAAAGTCAACATGACTTGAGTGCTACTTATAGAATCTAAACAATGTGTATGCAGAAATGTGCTACAGACTTATTGTTACATGAGCTACTCACTCGATGGATAATAAAACATCATCCGTCGGGACTATATTGAGTCATACGTCGGGACTATAATCCTTATCCGTCGAGTGCTACATTTTTCACTAAGTGAAGTCTACCAAAGTGTTTTGTTAATGAAATCATCAAGTACACAACATATACACAACATCCCTGCTATATCACAGTTTGAGGAGAAGGTTGGCCCATTGGTGATCTTTGGAGACAATAACAAATAATTCACAATGGGATATGGCAAGATTGTTTCTGAAAATATTGTCATTGGTGATATAGCACTGATAGCTGGTCTTGAAGTGAATCTTCTCAGTGTTAATATTTGCAGACAAAGGCTTTGAAGTCTTATTCAAGAAAGAAGAATGCAATTTTATCAGCAAGAAAACTGGTTAAGTTGCTCTGAAAGGAGCAAGGAAAGGCAGCTTGTTTGTTGCAGACTTGGACTCAACAAATAAGGATGGAATTTGTTGCTTCTACACCAAGGCATCAGAAGAAATTATCTCACTTGAATTTCAAGGCAATTAACAGCTTGGTCAAACAGGAGTTAGTAAGAGACATGCCTAAACTGGAGTTTGCTCAAGTTGAAGTTTGTGAAGCTTGTCAGAAAGGAAAAATGAAAAGATCAAGTCACAAGTCAAAAACTGTGAATTCTATAAGTGCACCATTGCAACTTATTCACATGGACTTGTTTGGGCTAGTAAATGTCTTATCAATTTCAAGGAACAAATATACACTTGTGATGGTGGATGATTTCTCAAGATATACTTGGATAGAGTTCATGCACTCTAAGGATGAAACTCCACAGATCATAATTGAGCACATCAAGAAGATAGAAAAATAGGCTGATGATCACAATTGTGTAAAAAGTTTGAGAAGTGATAATGGAACATAATTCATGAATACAACATTGAGTGATTCTGTAAAAGTAATGGCATTGTTCAAGAATTTTCAGCTGTTAGAACACCTTAACAAAATGGTGTAGTTGAAAGAAAGAACAGAACATTAGTTGGAGTGATAAGTGGCATTTATACCACTTAGAACGTTTTATAATGGCTTGAATTGATGTCTTGAAATCAAGTATTTTATGTATTTGATGCGTTTTTCTAGTGTTTGTGCATTTCAGGGTATTACTTGTGTTTGAGGGGAGATTTCATCAGGAATAAGCCTAAGTATGTGCTTGGCATTGGAAGTGGGAAGTTAGGAGCAGAATGCAGCAGAAAATGGGAGCAAATTAATAAATTTTCAAGGGAGGTGCAGGGCGCCTGCTCAGCCTAGCTGGGCGGCCGCTCAGGAAGCTGGGCACCCGCTCAGGATTGCTGGGCGGCCGCTCAGGGTCGTAAAATAAGATACTGATTACTAGACTCCTGATTCTGTCGGACTTCCGACTTTTGAGATATATAAGTAGTTTTCAGAGACGTTTCACGTGTAGAGAATCGTGTTATCAATCGAGGAGCAAGGAGAGAAGAAAGAAGACCGTTTTAGCACATCGCAACAAAGAAAAGGAAGCATAGTTTTCTTGTGATTCTTTTATTCGTTGTATCAGTGGATGCTAGTTTTTTTTACTTTGAACCTTATTACTCTTGTGACGTACTCTGGTTTTAATAAGTATTTTTATTAGTTATTCTCGTGTGTTATTATCATGTTTTCATATGAACCCATGGTGATGATGAGTTCAATCATGGGCTAATCGTGATCATGGGGTCGTAACGGATTTACTATGGAATTCTTTAGTTAGTTGTTTAATACCTTAGTGTGTGATGATTGTATGATATCTAGTATTGGTTGTGCTTATTCGTCTTATGTGCGTCGCGAACATATAATATAGGGTGTTAATCTCTTGTGAAGCGACAGTGGATCTTGAGGTTTAGGACTAGCCATGCTAGCATAGGTTCATGTATGTGTATGCATGATTAGTGGGTAACTCTAACCATTTTACTTACCCTGTGTAATCATAAGGAATAACTCATTCTTAAATCGTTATGTTGTCAAATTCTGTAGACATATAGGGTCTCAACTTAATTGATGCCTATTCAACTTCTATCTTAATTGTGGATGTTTGGTAGAATGGTATTAGTACAACGAAAGTTGGCTTTTATCAGTTTCGTGTTGTTCGATTAATATCATCACCGTTACATGCTAAGGGTAATAAAAATAACTATTGAAGGAAGTAGTAATGAAGTTATGATCTCATGTGTGTTTAATATTGTTAATTCAAGTATCAATTAAGTGTTTAATTCTCGTAGTTAATTATAGTTAATAATTAGTTAATCAATTCTACGTGTTATTATCTTGACATTGAGAAGTAATCATACATTGGTGAGTGAGTGTTAATTGAACATAATTAGTCTGAGTCTCTGTGGAAACGAACTAGAAATTATTCTATATTACTTGCGAACACGTATACTTGCGTAAATTATTAGCGCGTGTTTTGTGCCTAACATGAAGCTGCTAGAATAATGCTGCTAGATGCCAAGTTGCCAATAAGTTTCTGGGAAGAGGCTGTTAACACTGCATGTTACACTCAGAACAAATATCTCATTAACAAGGAACATGACAAATCACCTTACTCAATCATGTCTAAAAAAAGCCTACTGTAAAGCATCTTCATGTGTTTAGAAGCAAGTGTTACATTTTGAAAGACAACTCTAAATATGTGGGAAAATTTAACTCAAAAGTCTTTAAAGCAATTTTTCTGGGATATTCATTGGAGAGAACTGCTTACAAGGTCTATGTGATAAATCAAAAGAAGATTATGGAAAACACATATGTGACTTTTGATGATGACAAGTGTCCAGGCTTAGAATGCCTTGATGAAAATGAAGCTGAAGCCCTTGTATTTGAAAACCTCAACATTGATAGTGATTTCAATGGTGAAGATGAAGTCAGTGCACAACAGATGTTGAATGGAGAGATTACTGAACAACAAAATCATGGGAATGGAAGTTCATCTCAAACACCTGAGTTTGATAGCACAAACTCAGGGGGAGAAAGAGAAGAATGATCTAGCAGTCATACCAATGATGAAGAGAATGATGAAGGCACAAGTCAACAAACTCATCAAGGAAGTGGGATATAAGTCACACTAGAGAAGCAATTATTGGTGATCCTACTACTGGTGTGAGAACTAGAAGTGCAACTGCTAATGAGTGCCTACATGCATGCTTTCTATCTCAAATAGAACCCAAGAAAACTGAAGAAGCTTTAATGGACCCTGATTGGATATCTGCAAAGCCAAAAGAGCATAATCAGTTTGAAAGGAACAAAGTTTGGGAGTTAGTTCCTGCCCCAAAGAATAGAAGTATTATTGGAAAAAATGGGTGTTCAGGAACAAGATGGATGGAAATGGTATAGTTACCAGAAACAAAGCAAGATTGGTTGCAAAAGGCTACTCACAAGAAGAAGGAATTGATTATGATGAAACTTTTGCTCCAGTTGCAAGAATTGAAGCAATAAGGATTTTCCTAGCATTTGCAGCACATTCAAATTTCAAATTGTATCAAATGGATGTGAAAAGTGCCTTCTTAAATGGTGAGTTAGAAGAATAAGTTTATGTGCAACAACCACCTAGCTTTGAAGATCCAGAATTTCCAAATTTTGTGTACAAGTTACTTAAGGCTCCATATGGACTAAAGCAGGCACCTAGAACTTGGTATGATACATTGTCAGAATTTCTACTGAAGCATGGTTTTACTAGAGGTACTATAGAAAAGACTTTTTTCTATAAGAAACATGGGGAAGCTATGATCCTAATTCAGATCTATGTGGATGATATTATCTTTGGTTCAACAAATGAAAAGCTTTGCTAAATATTTTCTAAGCTTATACAGAGTGAATATGAAATGAGTATGATGGGGGAACTAAGTTACTTTCTTGGACTACAAGTCAGTCAAAGAAGTGATGGGATCTTCATCAGCCAAACTAAGTATGTCAAGGACCTATTGAAAAAGTTTGGTATGGTTGATTGTTCACCTGCTTCTACACCTACGTCTACAGCAACAAAGTTGGATGAAGATAGAAAAGGCAAGAGTTTAGATATTTCAAGCTATAGAGGGATTGATTGGATCATTGCTTTACTTAACTGCAAGTAGACCAAACATCATATTTACAACATGTCTATGTGCAAGATTTCAAGCCAATCCAAAAGAATCACATTTGATGGCTGTGAAGAGGATTTTCAGATATTTGAAGGGGACTCCAAATTTGGGATATGGTATCCTAAGGGAACTGGTTTTGAAGCGGTTGGCTACACAGATACAGATTTTACTGGATGCAGGGTTGACAGAAAGAGTACTAGTGGAACCTGTCAATTTCTTGGACAAAGATTTGTATCATGGTATAGCAAGAAACAACAATTTGTATCAACTTCTACAGCAGAGGCTGAATACATAGCTGCAGGAAGTTGTTGTGCTCAAGTGCTTTAGATTAGAAATCATCTAATGGATTATGGCCCAGTGTTACACAAAATTTCTATCACGTGTGACAATACAAGTGCTATAGTTATAGTGGCTAATCCAGTTAATCATTCTAGAACAAATCACATTGATGTAAGGTACCAATTTATTAGAGAGCATGCTAGAAATGATACTGTTAGGGCGAAAACACGCGCTAATATTCACGCAAGTATATGCGTTCGCAAGTAATATAGAATACTTTCTAGTTTGTTCCCTAAGAGACTCAGACTAATTTATTGTCTAATTAAACTCACTCACCAATGTATGATTACTTCTCAATGTTAAGATAATAATACTTAAAATTGTTGATCAAATATTAACTATAATTAACTACTTAATTAACCACTTAACTAACACTTCAAATTATCAATAATAAAACACTCATGAGATCACAACTTCATTATTACTTCCTTCTATAGCCATTGTTATTACCTTTAGCATGTGACAGTGATGATATTAATCGAATAACACAAAACTGATAAAAGCCAACTTTCATTGTACTAATACCATTCTACCAAACATCCACAATTAAGATAGAAGTTGAATAGTCATCAATTATGTTGAGTTCCTATATGTCTACAGAAATTGACAACACAACGATTTAAGCACAAGTTATTTCTTTTGAATACATAGGGCAAATAAAACTGTTAGAGTTACCCACTAATCATGCACAATGTACATGAACCTATGCTAGCATGGCAAGTTCTAAATCTCAAGATCCACCGTCGCTTCACAAGAGATTAACACCCTATCTTATATGTTCGCGACGCACATAAGACGAATATGCACAACCAATACTAGATATCATGCAATCATCACATACTAAAGTATTAAACAATTAACTAAAGAATTCAATAATAAATCCGTTGTAACCCCATGATCACGATTAGCCCATAATAGAACTTATCGCCATCATGGGTTCATATGAAATCATGACAAACAACACAAGAAAATAATAACTACACTAATTATATTAAAACAGAGTACGTCACAAGAGTAAATAAGTCAAAGCAAGAAAACTAGCATCCAACGTTACAACGAAACAAGAATTACAAGAATATATGCTTCCTCTTCGTTGCGGTGTGCTAAATCGGTCTTCTTCCTTATCTCCTTTGCTTCTTGCGTAAAACACAATCTAAAACATAATCTCCTTAATACTCTCTATGAAAACGTCTCAAATCTACCTATATAATAGTCCCATAAAACTCAGATTACATAGAAGTTGGAAGCCACACAGAAGTAGAAGTCTAAAATAATTCAGCTTTTTCCCCGACCTTGCGCGGCCGCTCAGCATATCTGCGCGGGCGCGCAGGCTGCTGCGCGGTCGCTCAGCATTGCTGCGCGGGCGCGCAGGACCCTACTGGAAAAATTCCAAGCTTGCTCCGTTTCTTCGCCGTAATCTGCCCATTCCTTTCCTCTCGCAATGGTGAACACATGCCAAGGCTTATTCTTGATGATTCCTCCCCCGAAATGCAACTATTACCCTGAAATGCATAAACACTAGAAAAACGCATCAAATACACAAAATACTTGATTTCAAGACACCAATTTAAGCCATTTTAAGACGTTCTAAGTGGTGTAAAATGCCACTTATCACACCCCCAAACTTAAATCGATGCTTGTCCTCAAGCGTCACAGACTCAAAAACAAATATAAATATGCATGAATGCAATCTATATGAAAATGCAACGATCCCCCTTACTATAATTAACCAACCAAATTGTTACCTCTCAACGAATGCAGTTAGACAACTAAAGATCAATAAACTCATGCAAACGGACATACAGCCAGAAACGTGGTGTGCGCAAATGTTAACAGATATGCTTCGGAACTAGACCAATTACTATGACTAGACTATCTTCAAGGCAATCCTACGATTATACAAAGAATAAAAAATTCTAGGCACAAAGTGATATACAACACTACAAGAACTCTGGAGCTTACTACGGAATCGTGCTTTTTATTTACAACTCAAATGCTTATTTGACCGTGCAATGAGTGAGGTCCACAAAAGACTTATACAATGGTATCCATGTAACGAGCGTTAGGTTAGCGGATCCCAGACTCTAAAAGCCTTAGGTCACTAGGCACAAAGTCCCCTAAGAACTTAATAACTCGAATACCAAAGAGCCCACTCTTGATCAATTATGCAATTTTTTTTTTTTTATAACTTCTGAGCAAGTGCGTTTCGCTCCATCTTACTCAACCCTAGACTACTCGCAACATAAGCGAGCCGGCTACTAGCCATTTGACGCCTAGCCACAACTAGCAACAACTTCCATATTTTTTTCTCCAAAAATTTTTCTTTTTCATGTTTTTATCACTAAGAACTTAAAATCGAATTCTAAGCATAATAAATAGATTGACCTTGAAAACAACCAAATCATAACAACAATCTAGCCCTTACGCCTTCTTTAAGACTTAGTGGACTTACAATTGTTTCTAGCATGCATATCAACCTACACAACTTAATATCACTTTAATGCTATCACTACACTCGCATCAATATCACAATTCAGTCGATAAATCATTGCAAAAGGGATCATAGTAAATGCATGAGCTACATGACATTCATAAAAAAAAAACTATATGGCATAAATTATGCAACTATATGAACTAAACTATCATGAATATGCAACTAAATGACACACACACAATATTCCTTAACTACCACCCTCAAACTAAAAATCTTCACTGTCCTCAGTGAAAGTAGTAGAAAGGAACACAGGGTATACCTACTCGGAGTCATCATCATCATCACCCTCAGTGGGTGGAGTATCAGGCGGCGGGTATGCAGAGTCCTCACCAAAAACTGGCCACTGGATATCAGCTTCAAGGCCTCGAAAAGCAGTCCCTAATGCAAGGGTGAGCTCCTAAGCTCATGAGCCGGCCAGTTCACTCCTACTGCTCGACATAGCTTCGTAACCGTGGATGCATAAGGGATGTTCATATGCTTCGCTCCCCTCAAAAACTTCAGAATTCTCTGGTAGATAAACTCACCAAGGTCCACATAGTACTCGTCATGCAGAATTCCCCACAACAACTGTGCTCTCTCAACTGTGACCTCGTGTGCATGTGAAGAAGGCAAAATATTAGCACATATAAATGCATTCCATGCACGGGCATACCTGTTCATGGCGATCGCCGGAAAGTGACGATACTCATTATTGGCTGGACTGCGGTTCCAAACTGTGCCCGGTCGACAGAGAGTCGCACAAATCAAATCCAAGTCAAAATCCTCAGCAGTCTTTTCATTCCAGTTTTCCTCCTCGGGCTTCCTCTCTCGCTGTCCAATCACACGGCGAATCGCCGCAGGATGATAATCAACTGTTAGCCCACGGACTACAGAAAACCCATTCTTTTCAGCCTTCGCGTTCGCGTAGAACTCGCGAACAACGCTCATCGGTACTGCTTTGGGTGACTCACAAAAAGCTATCCACCCCTTCTCTGCAATCATGGGCAACAACTCACCATCCCTCCCTGATGGTAAAAACCCCCTCTCTTTCAGAATCGGCTTCCCCAACAGCCTAGTGTACTCCTCCTCCGCAGCTCTGTCAGTTAACCGAGGTCTTGCAGCAGTACCCCTCGATGAATCAGCAGTATGAACTGTGCTGCTGCTGTCAATAGTGCGTGCTCTCTTGGGTGCCATTGATTCGTGAATAAAAGTGTGTAAGAACTGATTTTTGATGTTTGTGAGAGGGTTTAAGTGTAGGAAGTTTTGTGAGAGATATGTAGGATAGGTGTATGTATATAGGGTGTGGATTAGATTAGGGTTTGGGAATTAAGGGATAAAATGATGGGGTAGTGGGAATAATTCGTGGGTTTATGGGCTACAACTGTTTTTATGTTTTTTTTTTTTTCTGAACTGTAAAAAAACATTCTGGAACTCGACCCTTGCGCGGCCGCTCAGCATATCTGCGCGGGCGCGCAGCAAGCTGCGCGGCCGCTCAGCATAGCTGCGCGGGCGCGCAGAGGGTCTCTGGAATTTTTTTTTTAGCCCCTGTTTTCTGATTTTTTTGTGTTTTTGGATAGGTTATTAACTTCTAAGGGTTCCTGTAACAACAATTCATGGGTTGCCTCCCACGCAGCGCTTCTTTTTCGTCATTAGCTTGACGTTCCGTACCTTTCTCAAGTAGTCAACAAAATGGCACTAACCACCTCTCGGTTTGCCATGTCCCCATAGTAGTGCTTCAACCGCTGACCGTTAACCTTGAATGCTTGGTCCGACTCATTCTCAAAAATTTCCACCGCTCCATGTGGAAACACAGTTTTGACAATAAAAGGTCCAGACCATCTTGATTTCAACTTCCCAGGAAAAAGTCGGAGCCGAGAGTTGAATAACAGAACTTGTTGCCCTGGCACAAATAACTTAGGATGTAGCTTCCTATCGTGCCACCTCTTCACCTTTTCCTTATACATTTTGTTATTCTCGTACGCTTGAAGTCGAAATTCATCAAGTTCATTAAGCTGAAGCATTCTTTTCTTACCAGCTGCATCTAAATCCAGGTTCAATTTCTTCAATGCCCAGTAGGCTTTATGCTCAAGCTCCGCCGGTAGATGACATCCCTTTCCGTACACCAACTGAAACGGTGACATCCCAAGTGGAGTTTTGTATGCTGTTCTGTAAGCCCAAACAGCTTCATCGAGCTTTAAAGACCAATCCTTCCTTGACGGACAAACAACCTTCTCTAGAATACGCTTTATCTCTCTATTAGACACTTCCGCTTGACCATTTGTTTGCGGATGATAGGCAGTAGATACTCGATGATTCACATTATAACGCTGCATCATAGAAGTGAACTTACGGTTGCAAAAATGCGATCCTTCATCACTTATGATTACCCGAGGCGTTCCAAACCTTGTGAAAATTTGCTTATGAAGAAAATTTAGTACTACCTTTGCATCATTTGTCGGTAAAGCTTTAACTTCCACCCATTTTGAGACATAATCGACTGCCAGCAAGATGTACTGATTATTGCAAGACGAGATAAAAGGCCCGATGAAATCGATTCCCCACACATCAAAGACCTCGACTTCAAGCATCACATTTAATGGCATCTCATCCTTCCTTGACAAATTTCCCACTCTTTGGCAACGATCACACCTTAAAACAAACTGATGAGCATCCTTGAACAAAGTAGGCCAGAAAAAACCTGCTTGCAGAATACGAGCTGCCGTCTTCTCACCTCCATAGTGTCCACCATAAACCGTGGAATGGCAGTCTCGTAATATCCCCTCCGTCTCACAGAACGGGATACATTTCCTGATGATCTGGTCAGCTCCCTGTCTAAACAAATATGGTTCATCCCACATATACCACTTCACCTCATGCAAAAACTTCTTCTTTTGAGCAGATGTCAAATTAAGAGGCATTATATTGCTGACGAGATAGTTTACAATATCTGCAAACCATGGTTCTTCCTCCTGAATTGCAAACAACTGCTCATCCGGAAAAGATTCATTGATTAACGTTCTATCTTGTGAAGTAGAATCGGGATTCTCCAACCTAGAGAGATGGTCAGCTACTTGATTCTCAGTACCTTTTCTATCTTTGATCTCTAACTCAAATTCCTGAAGTAAAAGCACCCAACGAATGAGTCTCGGCTTCGAATCCTTCTTAGAAACCAGATAGCGAATAGCTGCATGATCAGTGAATACTGTTACTTTCGTACCAAGCAGATAAGATCGAAATTTCTCAAAGCCAAAGACTATAGCCAAAAGCTCCTTCTCAGTAGTGGTGTAGTTCAATTGGGCCCCATTTAAAGTCTTACTCGCATAGTAGACCACATGGAAGATATTTTTCTTGCGCTGTCCCAGAACTGCACCTACCGCATAATCACTCGTATCACACATCATCTCAAACGGTTCTGTCCAATCTGGTGCTGTAATAACTGGTGCAGTGATCAAACTCTTCTTGAGAGTCTCAAATGCTGCCAAACATTCATCATCAAATTTGAAAGGCACATCTTTCTCAAGCAAATTGCACAACGGCTTAGATATCTTTGAAAAGTCCTTGATGAATCGCCGATAAAAACCCGCATGACCAAGAAAACTACGGATTCCTTTCACAGAATTGGGTGGGGGAAGATTTTCAATGACTCCCACCTTGGCCTTGTCCACCTCCAGACCCTTTCTAGAGACCTTATGCCCAAGGATAATGCCTTCACGCACCATAAAATGACATTTCTCCCAATTAAGCACCAAATTAGTTTCCACGCATCTTTTGAGTACGGCGCACAGATTATTCAAACATTCATCATATGAGTGTCCAAAGACGGAGAAGTCATCCATGAACACTTCGACGTTATTTCCAATCATGTCAGAGAATATAGCCATCATACATCTCTGAAAGGTGGCCGGGGCGCCACATAACCCAAACGAAACTCTACGAAAAGCAAATGTGCCAAATGGACAAGTGAAGGTAGTCTTTTCCTGATCCTCTGGTGCAATACAAATCTGATTATACCCGGAATAACCATCCAGAAGACAAAAATACTCATGTCCCGCCAATCTGTCAAGCATTTGATCAATAAATGAAAGAGGAAAGTGATCCTTCCTTGTGGCTTTGTTCAATTTCCTATAATCCATGCATACTCTCCATCCTGTAACTGTTCGAGTAGGGATGAGCTCATTCTTTTCATTTGCGACCACAGTGATACCTCCTTTCTTAGGTACACATTGTACGGGGCTCACCCACGAGCTGTCTGAAATAGGATAAATGATGCCTGCATCTAGCCATTTCAGAATTTCTTTCTTTACCACCTCCTTCATGATCGGGTTCAGTCTTCGCTGCTGTTCCACAGTTGGCTTACTACCTTCCTCTAACAGAATTTTATGCATACAATATGAAGGACTTATCCCCTTGATGTCTGCTATGGTCCATCCTATAGCCGATTTGAATTCTCTCAAAATCCTTAAGAGCTTGTCTTCCTCACTACCTGAAAGGTCAGCTGAAATAATAACAGGTAACGTAGATGAATCACCTAAAAAAGCATACCTCAAGTGTTCAGGTAATGGTTTGAGCTCCAAGGTAGGTGCTTCCTCTATTGATGTTTTGAGCTTCCCTTCAGCGTTCTTGAGGTCAGAAGTACCAAGAGATTCAAATGGTATGTCCAGCTTTCGCTTCCAGGGAGAAGCGTTCAGATATTGTAATTGCTCGTTGCTATCTTCATCATCACTGTCAAATTCCCCCACTAAGGCCTTTTCCAATGCATCAGACATTAGCATGTGCTCGAGTTCCGAAGTAACCGCAGAATCAATCACATCCACTTTTAAGCACTCCTCATCTTCTGTAGGGAATTTCATTGCCTTGAATACGTTGAAGGTCACATCCTGATCTTGGACCCGCATAGTAAGTTCCCCTTTTTGCACATCTATCAAGGTACGACCAGTAGCCAAGAAAGGCCTCCCCAAGATTATGGGAATCTTCTTATCTTCCTCAAAATCCAGAATAACGAAATCTGCAGGAAAGAAGAGCTTATCCACCTTGACGAGCACATCCTCAACTATGCCCCTTGGGTAAGTAATGGAACAGTCAGCCAATTGTAGCGACATGTATGTGGGTTTTGGATCAGGCAGATCCAGCTTTTTAAAGATCGACAAAGGCATTAGATTAATGCTTGCTCCCAAATCACAAAGGCACTTGTCAAAAGTTAGATTGCCAATGGTGCAAGGAATGGTGAAGCTTCCTGGATCTTTCAGTTTTGGCGGTAACTTTTGCTGCAGAACAGCGCTGCATTCTTCCGTGAGAGCAACGATTTCAAGGTCATCCAGTTTCACCTTCCTTGAAAGAATAGTCTTTATGAACTTCGCATAACTAGGCATTTGTTCCAGAGCCTCAGCGAAAGGTATATTGATGTGAAGTTTCTTGAACACCTCCAGAAACTTCCCAAACTGTCTATCCAGCTTTTGTTGCTGCGATCTCTTAGGAAAAGGTGGTGGAGGATAGAGCTGTTTCTCCCCTGTATTAGCCTCAGGAAAAGTGTGTTCAACAGTAGTCTTCCTTGGTTCCGCCGCTTTCTCCTTTTGCTTAGATTCTTCATCTCTAACTTCAGCTTCGACTTCTTTTGCCTTTTCAGCATCAGCTACTTTTCCAGACCTTAAGGTAATAGCCTTGACTTTCTCTTTAGCTTCCTTCCTGCCTGGTACTTCCGTGTCACTGGGAAGAGTGCCAGGTTGATGATTGAGCACTGCATTGGCTAATTGACCGATTTGATTTTCCAAGGTCTTGATAGAAACCGCCTGACTCTTGCACAACAGCTTAAGTTCCTCAAAATCAGCACTAGTAGGTGCAGCTGCACTTCCCTGTTGAGGATATGATTGCCTTGTAGCATACTGCTGTGGTTGCTGGAATCCAGGTGGGTTAAACTGTTTACTCACTCCTTGCTGATATGTTGGATGAATCGCATTTTGATTATTCCCCCAGCTGAAATTTGGATGATTTCTGTTATTAGGATGATAGGTCGCTGGCACAGGCTGCTGTTGTCGCTGATAATTATTCACATACTGAACAGATTCGTTGACAAGAGAACACTGATCCGTAGCATGAGAACCTTTACAAAGCTCACAAACCATAGCTATTTGATTAACTCCATACGTAGCCAGAGAATCGACCTTCATTGATAGCGCTTGGAGCTGGGCTGCAATAGCGGTGGCTGCATCAACTTCCAGAATACCTGCTACCTTTCCTGACGTCATCCTCTGAGTTGGATTTTGATGCTCATTTGCAGCCATCGTCTCTATAAGATTATACGCCTCAGTATAGCTTTTAGCCCATAAGGCGCCTCCAGCTGCTGCATCGAGCATCGGCCGAGATTGGGCCCCCAAACCATTATAGAAACCAGTGATCACCATCCAATCCGGCATTCCATGATGTGGACATTTTCTCAACATTTCCTTGTAGCGTTCCCAAACCTCGCACATAGATTCTGTAGGTTGCTGCGCAAACTGAGTAAGAGCACTCCTCATAGCAGCAGTCTTTGCCATTGGATAAAACTTCACCAGAAACTTTTGCGCAAGATCTTGCCACGTAGTGATGGACCCAGCTGGTTCAGAATGTAACCAGTCTTTAGCCTTATCCCTCAGTGAGAATGGGAAAAGCCTCAACTTGATAGCCTCATCAGTCACGCCATTATACTTAAAAGTGCTGCAGATCTCGACAAAATTTCTTATGTGCATGTTGGGGTCTTCAGTTGCCGCTCCTCCAAAAGAAACAGAATTCTGCACCATCTGAACTTGATTTCAAAGGTGTTAGCTTGAATAGCCGGATGAAGGATGCTTGACTGAATAACATCAATTTTAGGTCGAGAAAAATCCATAAGAGCTGGATCAGCTTGAACAATACGATCTCCCATGTTTACTAGTTCTTTCTGCTCAGCTCCTGAATCCGAATCCTCAAAATCTAACTTCTCCGGAATATCAAGAACTTCGTCTGTCTCTTCAGCTGTATCTAAAGTCCTCTTGCGAGCACGAGAACGAGTTTGCATAAACGCTTGCTAAAGTACCTGAAACACAACCGAAAAGAGTAAGTAACTATTACGTCCTAATCACCGAGTCCTAATGACCAATGATGGTAAGCACATAAAATAAACAAATACGCCGAGTCCCCGGCAGCGGTGCCAAAAACTTGTTAGGGCGAAAACACGCGCTAATATTCACGCAAGTATACGCGTTCGCAAGTAATATAGAATACTTTCTAGTTCGTTCCCTCAGAGACTCAGACTAATTTATCGTCTAATTAAACTCACTCATCAATGTATGATTACTTCTCAATGTTAAGATAATAACACTTAAAATTGTTGATCAAATATTAACTATAATTAACTACTTAATTAACCACTTAACTAACACTTCAAATTATCAATAATAAAACACTCATGAGATCACAACTTCATTATTACTTCCTTCTATAGCCATTGTTATTACCTTTAGCATGTGACAGTGATGATATTAATCGAATAACACAAAACTGATAAAAGCCAACTTTCATTGTACTAATACCATTCTACCAAACATCCACAATTAAGATAGAAGTTGAATAGTCATCAATTATATTGAGTTCCTATATGTCTACAGAAATTGACAACACAAAGATTTAAGCACAAGTTATTTCTTTTGATTACATAGGGCAAATAAAACTGTTAGAGTTACCCACTAATCATGCACAACGTACATGAACCTATGCTAGCATGGCAAGTTCTAAATCTCAAGATCCACCGTCGCTTCACAAGAGATTAACACCCTATCTTATATGTTCGCGACGCACATAAGACGAATATGCACAACCAATACTAGATATCATGCAATCATCACACACTAAAGTATTAAACAATTAACTAAAGAATTCCATATAAATCCGTTGTAACCCCATGATCACGATTAGCCCATAATAGAACTTATCGCCATCATGGGTTCATATGAAATCATGACAAACAACACAAGAAAATAATAACTACACTAATTATATTAAAACAGAGTACGTCACAAGAGTAAATAAGTCAAAGCAAGAAAACTAGCATCCAACGTTACAACGAAACAAGAATCACAAGAATATATGCTTCCTCTTCATTGCGGTGTGCTAAATCGGTCTTCTTCCTTATCTCCTTTGCTTCTTGCGTAAAACACAATCTAAAACATAATCTCCTTAATACTCTCTATGAAAACGTCTCAAATCTACCTATATAATAGTCCCATAAAACTCAGATTACATAGAAGTTGGAAGCCACACAGAAGTAGAAGTCTAAAATAATTCAGCTTTTTCCCCGACCTTGCGCGGCCGCTCAGCATATCTGCGCGGGCGCGCAGGCTGCTGCGCGGCCGCTCAGCATTGCTGCGCGGGCGTGCAGGACCCTACTGGAAAAATTCCAAGCTTGCTCCGTTTCTTCGCCGTAATCTGCCCATTCCTTTCCTCTCGCAATGGTGAACACATGCCAAGGCTTATTCTTGATGATTCCTCCCCCGAAATGCAACTATTACCCTGAAATGCATAAACACTAGAAAAATGCATCAAATACACAAAATACTTGATTTCAAGACACCAATTTAATCCATTTTAAGACGTTCTAAGTGGTGTAAAATGCCACTTATCAAATACCATTGAGCTCATTTTTTATCCAACAGAAAAACAATTAACTAACATTTTTACTATACCTTTGGATGAAGCAACTTTCACTAGACTTGTAGGTGAAATTGGAATGCTTAATTCTTCATCCTAAGGCAAAAACTCAGTTAATATTTTGTAGCTAATTAATCTCTAGTAAATCAAAATTAATTTGATTTAAATTAGAAATTAATTGAAATATGAATGATAAATATTTCAGAAATCTCTGCATATTTAATTTTCAAAAACCTAAAATTTAACTTAATATTTTTCAAATTCTAAGTAAACTGCTCAGTTGTTAATTTACATATTTAATATGTAAAATTAACACAAAGCAGAACTATATTGTTCAAAGGTATATCGAAAACTGAGTTCTCGATAAGTCTAATTGACTTCTCGCCAAGTCATTTTAAGACTTCTTGAGTGAGTTCTCGATAAGTCAATATACTGACTTCTCGAGTTTCTCGATAGGCTTAAATATGACTTATCAATAAGTCCTTGTAGAGTTCTCTAGTAGTGTTCATTCACAGAGTTCTCTACAAGTATAATGTTTAGACTTCTCAATAACTCAGAACTGAAATAATTTAACTTAATAAATTATTTTGGTAAAATACTATTGGAAAATTTATTCTAATTTTATTTTGAATTTATTTAAATAATAATTTGGAATTAATTAAGTTCATTTTTTTGGACAAACTGGGTATTTATTTGACTTCTCGATAAGTCAATTTTTAGTTCTCTAGAAGAGTAATTTAAAATGACTTCTCGATATGTTTTTCACTTCTTAAAATGACTTCTCAATAGAAATATTCCAAACGTCTATTTCTGAGTTCTCGACAAGTCATTTGCTTTTACTATAGATACCCAGACTTCTCAATACATATACATACTTACAACTTTCGAGATCTCAAGTGACCTAGCTTTCAATCTAAAACCGATTTCTCTCTCATTTTTCCTCCTTTCTCACAAATCTCTTTTACCCACTAAACTTCATACTCATATCAATGGCAGCCAACAATCTCGTACCCTTCATCCCCAAGAAGACCAACTTTCTAGCATTTCTGGATGCAAACCAAGCACCTGAAGTTTTTCAGTGCTTTGTCAAGTTCCTTTCTGAAACCTACTTTGTAGGTGCTCTTACTTTTAATCATGTGTTATATTTGGATGTGTTAGGGGATTTCTGGAACACATCAACAATAAGGACAGCCGTGCATGAGAATCAAGCTGCAACCATAGTGATAAACTGCATAATTAAGGGACATCAGGTGGAGATTCTTGAGGACGATGCCAATAAGGCTTTGGGCATTCCTACTGACAAGCTGGTGGAGGCTCCAACTCAGGATGAGCTGTATGAGTTCATGGACTTCATCAATTACTCTGAGAGGATCAATATGGCCAGCATGAATAAAAAATATCTGAGGAGGGAATGGTCATTCCTGTTTGATTATGTGATAAGGGCATTCACTTGCAGAAAGTCAGGATTTGACAACATTTCAAGTATTGTTCAAAAGCTATTCTACTCAATAGCCCTCAACAAACACATTAATGTAGGTCACTACATATTGGAGGAGCTAAGCACCAGACTCAAAATTCCATTGGAGTCAAGAGGTAAGGAGATCTTTCTGCCTAGATTTAATATGCCAGCTTTAAATTATAAAGTTAATGACATACATATGCTAGAAGGTGTAAACAGAACACTAATTGGCAATTGTAAGCACATAATCATTTTTTTTTGGATAATTTCTTACTAAGAATAAGGTTCCAATAAGTCTTAAGTTAACACCTTTCATGATTGAAAGGTTTAAGACTTACCCTTATTCTATGCCAGACATGAGAAGTAGTGGAAATCAACCTAGTGCAAGAATGGTTCCTGAGCCTGTGGAAGCACAAACACAGGCACACCCACAGGAACCTACACATGTTAAGCCTGTTCCTTCAAAACCTGTAGAAGCTAGGAAACCAACCACCTCATCCTCTCAAAAGGATGAGGTGAGTAAAAAGAAGAGAAATGGGGTAACTATGACAGTTTTGCAAGAGGGTGGTAAGGACCAAATTGAAGCTGAGTCACCCTTGGTCAAAAGACCAAATAAGAGTAAGAAATCTGAGCCGACCACTCAAGAAGCCTCTGTACCCTCCCAACAGGGTGTAGTTGTAAAAATGGGAACTAAACACACTCCAGATGCATCTTCTCAACATGGTGTATTGTTAGGGCGAAAACACGCGCTAATATTCACGCAAGTATACGCGTTCGCAAGTAATATAGAATATTTTCTAGTTCGTTCCCTCAGAGACTCAGACTAAATTATTGTCTAATTAAACTCACTCACCAATGTATGATTACTTCTCAATGTTAAGACACTAACACTTAAAATTGTTGATTAAATATTAACTATAATTAACTAGTTAATTAATCACTTAACTAACACTTCAATTTATCAATAATAAAACACTCATGAGATCATAACTTCATTATTACTCCCTTCTATAGCCATTGTTATTACCTTTAGCATGTGACATTGATGATATTAATCGAATAACACGAAACTGATAAAAGCCAACTTTCATTGTACTAATACCATTCTACCAAGCATCCATAATTAAGATAGAAGTTGAATAGTCATCAATTATGTTGAGTTCCTATATGTCTACAGAAATTGACAACACAACGATTTAAGCACAAGTTATTCCTTTTGATTACATAGGCCAAATAAAACTGTTAGAGTTACCCACTAATCATGCACAACGTACATGAACCTATGCTAGCATGGCAAGTTCTAAATCTCAAGATCCACCGTCGCTTCACAAGAGATTAACACCCTATCTTATATGTTCGCGACGCACATAAGACAAATACGCACAACCAATACTAGATATCATGCAATCATCACACACTAAAGTATTAAACGATTAACTAAAGAATTCCATAATAAATCCGTTGCAACCCCATAATCACGATTAGCCCATAATAGAACTTATCGTCATCATGGGTTCATATGAAATCATGATAAACAAACACAAGAAAATAATAACTAAACTAATTATATTAAAACAGAGTACATCACAAGAGTAAATAAGTTCAAAGCAAGAAAACTAGCATCCAATGTTACAACGAAACAAGAATCACAAGAAGATATGCTTCCTCTTCGTTGCGGTGTGCTAAATCGGTCTTCTTCCTTATCTCCTTCGCTTCTTGCGTAAACACAATCTTCTTTTTAATCCACACTTGTGAAAACGTCTCAAATCTACTTATATAATAGTCCCATAAAACTCAGATTACATAGAAGTGGAAACCAAACAGAAGTAGAAGTCCTAAAATAATTTGTCTTTTTTCCCGACCCTGCGCGGCCGCTCAGCATAGCTGAGCGGGAGCTCAGCTTGCTGCACGGCCGCTCAGCAATGCTGAGCGGGCGCTCAGACCTCTACTGGAAAAAAATCTGATTTTGCTCCGTTTCTTCGCCGTAATCTGCCCATTTCTTTCCTCTCGCAATGGTGAACACATGCCAAGGCTTATTCTTGATGATTCCCCCCCCCGAAATACAACTAAAACCCTGAAATGCATAAACACTAGAAAAACGCATCAAATACACAAAATACTTGATTTCAAGACACCAATTTAAGCCATTTTAAGACGTTCTAAGTGGTATAAAATGCCACTTATCACACCCCCAAACTTAAATCGATGCTTGCCCTCAAGCGTCACAGACTCAAAAACAAATAAAAATATGCATGAATGCAATCTATATGAAAATGTAGCGATCCCCCTTACTACAATTAACCAACCAAATTGCCACATCTCAACGAATGCAGTTAGACAACTAAAGATCAATAAACTCATGCAAACCGACATACAGCCAGAAACATGGTGTGTGCAAATGCTTAACAGATATGCTTCAGAACTAGACCAATTACTATAACTAGACTATCCTCAAGGCAATCCTACGATTATACAAAGAATAAAAAATTCTAGGCACAAAGTGATATACAACACTACAAGAACTCTGGAGCTTATTACGGAATCGTGCTTTTTATTTACAACTCAAATGCTTATTTGACCGTGCAATGAGTGAGGTCTACAAAAGACTTATACAATGGTATCCATGTAACGAGCGTTAGGTTAGCGGATCCCAGACTCTAAAAGTCTTAGGTCACTAGGCACAAAGTCCCCTAAGAACTTAATAACTCGAATACCAAAGAGCACACTCTTGATCAATTATGCATAAACTAATTTTTTTTTTTTTAATAACTTCTGAGCAAGTGCGTTTCGCTCCATCTTGCTCAACCCTAGACTACTCGCACCATATGCGAGCCGGCTACTAGCCATTTGACGCCTAGCCACAACTAGCAACAACTTCCATATTTTTTTCTCCAATTTTTTTTTTCTTTTTCATGCCTTTATCACTAAGAACCTATAATCGAATTCTAAGCATAATAAGTAGATTGACCTTGAAAATAACCAAATCATAACAACAATCTAGCCCTTACGCATTCTCTAAGACTTAGTGGACTTACAATTGTTTCTAGCATGCATATCAACCTACACGACTTAATATCACTTTAATGCTATCACTACACTCGCATCAATATCACAATTCAGTCGATAAATCATTACAAAAGGGATTATGGTAAATGCATGAGCTACATGACATTCATAATAAAAAAAACTATATGGCATAAATTATGCAACTATATGAACTAAACTATCATGAATATGCAACTATATGACACACACATAATATTCCTTAACTACCACCCCCAAAATAAAAATCTTCACCGTCCTCAGTGAAAGTAGTAGAAAGGAACACAGGGTATACCTACTCGGAGTCATCATCATCATCACCCTCAGTGGGTGGAGTATCAGGCGGCGGGTATGCAGAGTCCTCACCAAAAACTGGCCACTGGATATCAGCTCCAAGGCCTCGAAAAGCAGTCCCTAACGCAAGGGTTGGCTCCTGAGCAAACCTGCTCTGCGTCTCATACATGGCATCCATCCGCCGTGAAAGCCTCCTATACTGGGCATCAACCATCCCAGCACCCTCCTGAGCTCTCGAAGAACCAGCCTCATCACGCCCTGGCCTAGCCATAGTAGCACCTCGTGCTGGACGCCCTCCTGGAAGATGATAACCCAGCCCATGCTCCTCAGGCTCACCACCGGTCCACTCCTGCATCCCATTCAGAGTGCCAGAATCAATCGGAGCTGCTGGCAACTGCAACTGCTCATGAGCCGGCCAGTTCACTCCCACTGCTCGGCATAGCTTCGTAACCGTAGATGCATAACGGATGTTCATATGCTTCACTCCCCTCAAAAACTTCAGAATTCCTTGGTAGATAAACTCACCAAGGTCCACATAGTATTCCTCATTCAGAATTCCCCACAACAACTGTGCTCTCTCAACTGTGACCTCGTGTGCATGCGAAGAAGGCAAAATATTAGCACAAATAAATGCATTCCATGCACGGGCATACCTGTTCATGGCGATCGCCGGAAAGTGACGATACTCATTAGTGCCGGTCCTGAAGGTCCAAACTGTGCCCGGTCGACAGAGAGTCGCACAAATCAAATCCAAGTCAAAATCCTCAGCAGTCTTTTCATTCCAGTTCTCCTCCTCGGGCTTCCTCTCTCGCTGTCCAATCACACGGCGAATCGCCGCAGGATGATAATCAACCGTCAGCCCACGGACCACAGAAAACCCATTCTTTTCGGCCTTCGCGTTCGCGTAGAACTCGCGAATAACGCTCATCGGTACCGCTTCGGGTGACTCACAAAAAGCTATCCACCCCTTCTCTGCAATCATGGGCAGTAACTCACCATCCCTCCCCGATGGTAAAAACCCCCTCTCCTTCAGAATCGGCTTCCCCAACAGCCTAGTGTACTCCTCCTCCACGGCTCTGTCAGTTAACCGAGGCCTTGCAGCAATACCCCTCGATGAATCAGCAGTAGGAACTGTGCTGCTGCTGTCAATAGTGCGTGCTCTCTTGGGTGCCATTGATTCGTGAATAAAAGTGTGTAAGAACTGATTTTTGATGTTTGTGAGAGGGTTTAAGTGTAGGAAGTTTTGTGGGAGATATGTAGGATATGTGTATGTATATATAGGGTGTGGATTAGATTAGGGTTTGGGAATTAAGGGGTAAAATGATGGGGTAGTGGGAACAAATCGTGGGTTTATGGGCTAAAACTGTTTTTATGTTTTTTTTTCCTGAACTGTAAAAAAAATTCTGGTACTCGACCCCTGAGCGGTCGCTCAGCAAAACTGAGCGGTCGCTCAGCAAAGCTGAGCGGGGGCTCAGCTTGCTGCGCGGTCGCTCAGCAAAGCTGAGCGGGCGCTCAGGGGGTCACTGTAATTTTTTTTTTCAGCCCCTATTTTATGATTTTTTTGTGTTTTTGGATAGGTTATTAACTTCTAAGGGTTCCTGTAACAACAATTCATGGGTTGCCTCCCACGCAGCGCTTCTTTTTCGTTATTAGCTTGACGTTTCGTACCCTTCTCAAGTAGTCAACAAAATGGCACTAACCACTTCTCGGTTTGCCATGTCCCCATAGTAGTGCTTCAACCGCTGACCGTTAACCTTGAATGCTTGGTCCGGATCATTCTCAAAAATTTCCACCGCTCCATGTGGAAACACAGTTTTGACAATAAAAGGTCCAGACCACCTTGATTTCAACTTCCCAGGAAAAAGTCGGAGCCGAGAGTTGAATAAAAGAACTTGTTGCCCTGGCACAAATAACTTAGGATGTAGCTTCCTATCGTGCCACCTCTTCACCTTTTCCTTATACATTTTGTTATTCTCGTACGCTTGAAGTCGAAATTCATCAAGTTCATTAAGCTGAAGCGTTCTTTTCTTACCAGCTGCATCTAAATCCAGGTTCAACTTCTTCAATGCCCAGTAGGCCTTATGCTCAAGCTCCGCAGGTAGATGACATCCCTTACCGTACACCAACTGAAACGGTGACATCCCAAGTGGAGTTTTATATGCTGTTCTGTAAGCCCAAACAGCTTCATCGAGCTTTAAAGACCAATCCTTCCTTGACGGACAAACAACCTTCTCTAGAATGCGCTTTATCTCTCTGTTAGACACTTCCGCTTGACCATTTGTTTGCGGATGATAGGCAGTAGCTACTCGATGATTCACATTATAAAGCTGCATCATAGAAGTGAACTTACGGTTGTAAAAATGCGATCCTTCATCACTTATGATTACCCGAGGTGTTCCAAACCTTGTGAAAATTTGCTTATGAAGAAAATTTAGCACTGCCTTTGCATCATTTGTCGGTAAAGCTTTAACTTCGACCTATTTTGAGACATAATCGACTGCCAGCAAGATGTACTGATTATTGCAAGATGAGATAAAAGGCCCCATGAAATCGATTCCCCACACATCAAAGACCTCGACTTCAAGCATCACATTTAATGGCATCTCATCCTTCCTTGACAAATTTCCCACTCTTTGGCAACGATCACACCTTAAAACAAACTGATGAGCATCCTTGAACAAAGTAGGCCAGAAAAAACCTGCTTGCAGAATACGAGCTGCCGTCTTCTCACCACCATAGTGTCCACCATAAACTGTGGAATGGCAGTCTCGTAATATCCCCTCCGTCTCACAGAATGGGATACATCTCCTGATGATCTGGTCAGCTCCCTGTCTAAACAAATATGGTTCATCCCACATATACCACTTCACCTCATGCAGAAACTTCTTCTTTTGAGCGGATGTCAAATTAGGAGGCATTATATTGCTGACGAGATAGTTTACAATATCTGCAAACCATGGTTCTTCCTCCTGAATTGCAAACAACTGCTCATCCGGAAATGATTCATTGATTAACGTCCTATCCTGTGAAGTAGAATCGGGATTCTCCAATCTAGAGAGATGGTCAGCTACTTGATTCTTAGTACCTTTTCTATCTTTGATCTCTAACTCAAATTCCTGAAGTAAAAGCACCCAACGAATGAGTCTCGGCTTCGAATCCTTCTTGGAAACTAGATAGCGAATAGCTGCATGATCAGTGAATACTGTTACTCTCGTACCAAGTAGATACGATCGAAATTTCTCAAAACCAAAGACTATAGCCAAAAGCTCCTTCTCAGTAGTGGTGTAGTTCAATTGGGCACCATTTAAAGTCTTACTCGCATAGTAGACCACATGGAAGAGGTTTTTCTTGCGCTGTCCCAGAACTGCACCTACCGCATAATCACTCGCATCACACATCATCTCAAACGGTTCTGTCCAATCCGGTGCTGTAATAACTGGTGCAGTGATCAAACTCCTCTTGAGAGTCTCGAATGCTGCCAAACATTCATCATCAAATTTGAAAGGTACATCTTTCTCAAGCAAATTGCACAACGGCTTAGATATCTTTGAAAAGTCCTTGATGAATCAGCGATAAAAACCCGCATGACCAAGAAAACTACGGATTCCTTTCACAGAATTAGGTGGGGGAAGATTTTCAATGACTCCCACCTTGGCCTTGTCCACCTCCAGACCCTTGCTAGAGACCTTATGACCAAGGATAATGCCTTCACGCACCATAAAATGACATTTCTCCCAATTGAGCACCAAATTAGTTTCCACGCATCTTTTGAGTACGGCGCACAGATTATTCAAACATTCATCATATGAGTGTCCAAAGACGGAGAAGTCATCCATGAACACTTTGACGTTATTTCCAATCATGTCAGAGAATATAGCCATCATACATCTCTGAAAAGTGGCCGGGGCGCCACATAACCCAAATGAAACTCTGCGAAAAGCAAACGTGCCAAATGGACAAGTGAAGGTAGTCTTTTCCTGATCCTCTGGTGCAATACAAATCTGATTATACCCGGAATAACCATCCAGAAGACAAAAATACTCATGACCCGCCAATCTGTCAAGCATCTGATCAATAAATGGAAGAGGGAAGTGATCCTTCCTTGTGGCTTTGTTCAATTTTCTATAATCCATGCATACTCTCCATCCTGTAACTGTTCGAGTAGGGATGAGCTCATTCTTTTCATTTGCGACCACAGTGATACCTCCTTTCTTAGGTACACATTGTACGGGGCTCACCCACGAGCTGTCAGAAATAGGATAAATGATGCCTGCATCCAGCCATTTCAGAATTTCTTTCTTCACCACTTCCTTCATGATGGGATTCAGTCTTCGCTGCTGTTCCACAGTTGGCTTACTACCTTCCTCTAGCAGAATTTTATGCATACAATATGAAGGACTTATCCCCTTGATGTCTGCTATGGTCCATCCTATAGCCGATTTGAATTCTCTCAAAATCCTTAAGAGCTTGTCTTCCTCACTACCTGAAAGGTCAGATGAAATAATAACAGGTAACGTAGATGAATCACCTAAAAAAGCATACCTCAAGTGTTCAGGTAATGGCTTGAGCTCCAAGGTAGGTGCTTCCTCTATTGATGGTTTGAGCTTCCCTTCAGCATTCTTAAGGTCAGAAGTACCAAGAGATTCAAATGGTATGTCCAGCTTTCGCTTCTAGGGAGAAGCGTTCAGATATTGTAATTACTCGTTGCCATCTTCATCATCGCTGTCAAAATCCCCCACTAAGGCCTTTTCCAATGCATCAGACATTAGCATGCGATCGAGTTCCGAAGTAACCGCAGAATCAATCACATCCAATTTTTAGCACTCCTCATCTTCTGTAGGGAATTTCATTGCCTTGAATACGTTGAAGGTCACATCCTGATCTTGGACCCGCATAGTAAGTTCACCTTTTTGCACATCTATCAAGGTACGACCAGTAGCCAAGAAAGGCCTTCCCAAGATTATGGGAATCTTCTTATCTTCCTCAAAATCCAGAATAACAAAATCTGCAGGAAAGAAGAGCTTATCCACCTTGACGAGCACATCCTCAACTATGCCCCTTGGGTAAGTAATGGAACGGTCAGCCAATTGTAGCGACATGTATGTGGGTTTTGGATCAGGCAGATCCAGCTTTTTAAAGATCGACAACGGCATCAGATTAATGCTTGCTCCCAAATCACAAAGGCACTTGTCAAAAGTCAGATTGCCAATGGTGCAAGGAATGGTGAAGCTTCCTGGATCTTTCAGTTTTGGTGGTAACTTTTGCTGCAGAACAGCGCTGCATTCTTCCGTGAGAGCAACGGTTTCAAGGTCATCCAGTTTCACCTTCCTTGAAAGAATAGTCTTCATAAACTTCGCATAACTAGGCATTTGTTCCAGAGCCTCAGCGAAAGGTATATTGATGTGAAGTTTCTTGAACACCTCCGGAAACTTCCCGAACTGTCTATCCAGCTTTTGTTCCTGCAATCTCTTAGGAAAAGGTGGTGGAGGATAGAGCTGTTTCTCCCCTGTATTAGCCTCAGGCAGAGTGTGTTCAACAGTAGTCTTCCTTGGTTCCGTCGCTTTCTCCTTTTGCTTAGATTCTTCATCTCTAATTTCAGCTTCTACTTCTTTTGCCTTTTTAGCATCAGCCACTTTTCCAGACCTTAAGATAATAGCTGAGCGGGCGCTCAGACCTCTACTGGAAAAAAATCTGATTTTGCTCCGTTTCTTCGCCGTAATCTGCCCGTTTCTTTCCTCTCGCAATGGTGAACACATTCCAAGGCTTATTCTTGATGATTCCCCCCCCCGAAATGTAACTAAAACCCTAAAATGCATAAACACTAGAAAAACGCATCAAATACACAAAATACTTGATTTCAAGACACCAATTTAAGCCATTTTAGGACGTTCTAAGTGGTATAAAATGCCACTTATCATGTATCTATTAAAAAGAGCATTCACCCCAATGCACCTTGTATAGAGTCTGCACAACCTGCACCTGAAGCAATTCAAGTGTATGGTAAGAGGAATAAGGATGGCACACACAGTGAGAGCACATCCTTTGAAGCTCCCTCATCCATTTAGGGGGAGCTACCAACACTCACATCTGAGCAACACTCCTTAATCTCTAAAATTTCTTCTCTTCCAACTGCACTTGAATCTAATTCTCAAGTGCAAAAAAAATCAAGTGACTTGGTTCAAGAAACCATGCTCACCACCCAGACACTTCATTTAGATGGTGAGAGGCTACTAGCTGGGGTAGACCTTGATGACACCTTCAAAACCATGAGGGGTTCACCAGTTTTTACTGAAGACCCCATGGAGATTCTAAGTACACCTTCATGTGCAAATCAGTCTTCACGGACTGTAAGGTTTGAGGGTAGTACTCCTGTGGGGGAGCTATCTAAATCCTCTCCAATTCAATTGGAGGTTCCTCATGTAGGAACAACTCCCCTCAAAACCCTAGCGGAAATTACTTTGGCAGTTGATACTAGGAGTACAATTGCCATTGATCCTATCATAGGGAGGAAAGTATAGCACATTCCGGTGACAGTGTGGTGCAAGACACACAAGGGTTTGAGACTGGTGCATATGGCAGTAACCCAGTCAAATCCCCTCCAATTCAATTGGAGGTTTCCACAACTAGTGTGGAACAACAACTAGCCATAATCACAGAGCAAACTGTGAGTAAAACTGTGACTTCAGCCATAGGTGTTTCTGAACCCTCAACTTCACAACCTCAACAACCACACATCCTATCATAATGGCTACAAGAATCTGGTTCTCAACCCACATCTATTGACGATCTTCTAGTAGAACAGATTTCTGGACTGACAAATATCTCATATCTATTGACTTCTAATATGAGTAATCAAGACTATTAGGCCATCATGCTCAGTTTCAATGAAGATGTTGAAAAACAGAAGGAAAGGATTGTGAATGCTGAAGAACAGGATGGTAATATGGATGCATGACTCTCTCAGTATTTTGTATTTGAAATGGATCAAGTCATGGCCAAATTCAGGGAGGAATATGTTAAAATTCATGGAAGCAATACAAAGGACTTGACTCCACAAGAGGTGTATGATGCCGTTACAGAGGTGCACAAAGCTCAGCTCAAGGCTTTTCATCTTTTTGGTAAAGCTCTTGAAGTCAAGATGACTGGTCACGAGGATAAAATTAGGAAGCTGGTGAAGGATAAGATGGATGAGATTATACCATCTCAAGTAAAGACCACTTCTAAATTCAAGCACTTTGCTGAGCAAATGTCAAGGATGGATCTTGCTTCTATTGAAAGAGAAGTCAAAAATCTCAAACAATCATTCATCTTTCTTCATACAGTTGTCCAACAACAAATCACTCATTTAAATGACACTAAGGTCAAGCTGTAACAACTTCACCAGAGCATATATGAGCCTTCAGCCTTGCTTATGGAAGGCATCAAACAGGTTGTAGAAGAAACCTTTAGCACTTCTACTAGCTCCTATCAGCCTGGCTCAACTTCCACAAATCTGCAAACCTAATCTCTATAAAGCCAAGTGTCAGCACTGCAAGACTCAAATGCTTCTCTCACTGCACAAGTTCAAGCCGTAACTTCACTAGTTCAAAGCCAACAGACAGACATTCAGATCCTGGTGGATTCTCACAAGCATCTCCAAATGTAAAACTCAGTTACTTTGGAAGCCATCATGGGAAAGCTCAACATTCCTCTACCATCACTTCCATAACTGATAAGGCCTGAGATTTCTACTCCCCTCCTCATGCCTACCAACAAGACTAAGGGGGAGATTGTGGCTAGGCTAGCAAGATCCAGATCATCTACTCAACAAGTCCAGGGTGCTGAAAAGAATTTAAATCAAGAAGTAGATCTTAACATTGAGAGACTTATTAATGCTGTTGAAGGACCAAGTCTAAGCAAAGAATTTGATGAATTGCTTAAGGTCCTAAAAGCTTCTCTCAATGATAATCACTTCATATATAAAAAGGCCCTGTACAGAATAATAAACTTCTTAAGGATGGTCATGGTGAATCAAGACAATTTTCTACAAAAGAGGATTGTGGTCAACATAAATGACTCGGGAATAGACAGATGTATGCAGGTGTCCCTCAATTATCTTGTCTCAAGGAGGGCATCTGAGTTGGACATTATGATCAACAAAGTCAAAGTTGTAACTCATAAAGATACCATGCTGCTAACTGAATTGAAGAATGCACAAGTGGCTGCTGTTCCTGAAGCATACCTACATCCAAGCAAGGGTATAGCATATATCTGTCCAAACACCAGAAACTTCAAACATTTTCAAATCCCTAAACAATGTGTCATGGCCAACAAGAAGCTTATCATGATTCTGGAAACTGACTTAAAATCAAAAAAGAATAAGAATAATGATGATGTAGAGATGATAAAGCTGGTGGGGAGATACTTGAGTGATGCTGAAGCCAACTTGCCTAAAATTCAAATCAACAAGGATGATTTGGATGATGATGAGCAGAAGAAAGATGATCATCCTGGCTCAAATCCAAGTCAATCCACTAAATCATCTGGAAGCAAAGGTGGTGAGAAGAAGAAGGAAGATGATAAGAAAAATGATGAGAAGAAGAGAGCTAATGAGAGAAGAAGTAAAAGGAGATATGATGGCTCAGAACCACAGCAAACCCTAAAAATCCAAACAGCTCAAGCTCAACCTCTAGCCAAAACTTCTGTATCAACACCCTTAATTAAAAAACCACTTTCAACCTCTAATCCAAAATTTATGTACAAACAAACAACCAACTCTTTCCTAAAAATTACAATCACCACAAGCCAAACAAGTCTCAAGAAAATCACAACCTTACCTTTAGCCAAGCCTTCACTAAAAGTCAATCTCAAATCTGTTGGGAAAAAGCCTAAGAAAGCCAAGTTTACAAAGAAATGAGAAGTCACTGAAAGGGCCATCTAGAACTGCTTCAAGCAATCTGACTTTCTACCTTTAAATTGGTGCATCTCAGATGAAGATCATTTTCAACAACTTGCTGAGGAAATAGTCAGAGTCTGGGCTGTATCTCTTAGGGAAGTTAGAATTTTCTATGAAGATGGGTCCTTCACCTTTCTTGGCTGTGATTTAATGGATTCTCTTTCTCCCACAGAAATTAAGAGAATAATAAGTTAATTAAAGGACAAGGATACTGCTACAAGGGCATGGAGATCATTTATAGCTGAATGGTTGATTGAAAGGGAAGAAACAAGAAAGAGAAATGAGGCTGAATCTGAAAAGAGAAGGAGGAAGTATGATGAAGAAATTGAGATGTTCATAAAAAGATCAAAAGAGCTCAAGGCCAAAGGAATGAGTAGAATCTCTAAGGATGGGAAATTTCTAAACATCAAAGCTGGTGGATTCTCAAAATTTAGGATTGATCTACTAGACAGTGGTTATCCAAAGGTTGCAAGACAAAAACTGGTAGAAGCTCTAAGTGGAACACCAATTATAGAAGAACTAGAAATTCTTGATCACTTGAAAGATGTTCTTAGGGAAGAAGCAGATACAAAAACTGTCTTTACCTGATACTCGTAACCATTAAACTTTGTAAATCTCCTAATGTATAAAAGTTGTAATTCTATCAAGCTTTATGTACTGATTTTATTTTCCATTTTTTTAACTTGGGGTTAGTCTTGTTAACAGGCATGAATTTGTGTTAAGTATTCTTCTCACAAATTGGGGGAGATTGTTGTGCAAGAGGTGCCTGTACCTTAACAAGACTAAGTCAAATTGACAACCCTAAGTAAGTTGTATTGTAATCTTAGTTTGCATTTGTACTTTTAACATTTAAAGTCTATAAAATTGTAAAAGAGCAGACTAGAGTACTTTTGCTTAAACAGAATCAAGCCTAAGGATTCTATCTGGAAGTAGATCAAGAAGATCATGCCTCAGAAGAATTTTGAAGAAGCTTGGAGTTGAATAAATCTGTTTGGATAAAATTACTCTAAGTCAAAGATCTCTACAAGTCACAGAATTAGTGTTATTAGAGAAGTCAATCGAGAACTCCAAATGACTTATAGAGAAGTCAGAAAATCTTATATAAAACTCATAGAGAGATATCGACAAGCCAAATTGAAGACATGAGGATTGGAGATATCGACAAGTCATTTCTTTACTAGAGAACTCAGAGTTATCGACAAGTCAACATTCACTAGAAAACTCTGAGTTATCGATAAGTCAAATTCCACTAGAGAACTTAGAGATATCGATAAGCCAAAATTCACTAGAGAACTCTAAGTTATCGATAAGTCAGATTTGACTAAGAACTCTGAGTTATCGATAAGTCAATAAACCACTAGAGAACTCAGAGATATCGATAAGTCAAAGTGAAGATATGAAGACTAGAGATCTCAACAAGCCAAATTCTCTTATAGAGAACTCAGAGACCTCTACAAGTCAAATTAACTTTGGAGTATTAGAGATCTCGATTAGCCAATATACTTATCGAGATGTCAAGTTCTCTATAGACCAAATGGAGATCTCGAGATAAAATCTCAAAGTACAAAATTGCAGACCAGTTCAATATGCAAGATTTACAATCAACAAACAATCCAAACACCTGGATTGACAAGTCTACAAAAAGCAGCTTGAAAGATGTGTAAGATCAATGATGAAGATTAACTGATAAAGGAAGATCAAAGTAAACACAGGATGCTAAGATATGCTAAGCCAGAAATGGAAGATACGCTATTCCTAAAATGGAAATGACAAGTGAAAGTTTACTAAAGTTAATAGCATGTCTTATTGTACACTGTGTAAACCAACAGTTAACTAAATTATAAAGTTAACACTGGTCCTTTAGTAAGTTGTAATAATTAAGATAGTTGTAACACTCTCAAGGAGAAGCTAAGCTCTTTGCCAACAAAGAGCCTAGAAATTTTGTAGCAAAACATTCGTAATTTTAATATAAAATTAAGTGAGTTTTGAAAAGATCTGTGTTCTTTATTATTGCATGTTTAATTTCTGTAGTAACATATTTCACTACAAGATTTAATTTACTTTGTTCAACCATAAAAAGCTCAAGAAAATCATAAAAACAGTAAAAAACATTCACCGCCCTCTGTGTGTTATTCATTTCCTAACACAGGGTCTTCAGTAAAAATTGATGAAACCCCTGTGTTTGTGTTGGTATCATCAAGGTCTACCCCAACATATTCCCTCTCACCAACTAACTTGGGTTCCTGGGTGGTGAGCACAGTTTCTTGAACCATGTCACTTGAAGTTGACAACACTTGAGAATCAAATTCAAGTACTTCATTATATGAAGAAGAAATTTGAGAAATCAGAGTTTGAATTTCAGAGTTGAGTTTTGGCAGCTCCCCTTGAATGAATGAGGGAGCTTCAAGATATGTGCTCTCTTTGTGTGTGCCATCCTTATTTCTCCTTTCATACACTTGAATTTGTTCAAGTGATGGTGCAGACTCTGTACAAAGTGCATTAGGGTGGATGCTTTGTTCAATAGAGACAGCCTATTGAGAAGATGCCTATAGAGTCTGTTTAAGTCCCTGCTTTACAACTACATCCTTTTGGGAGGATGTAGAGGTGGCTTGAGTGGTCAGCTCACTTTTTTTTCACCTTCTTTGTTTTCTTGACCAAGGGTGACTCTTGTTCTGTTTGTTCCTCACCACTCTCATTAATTACAGCTAAGGGTGCCTGTTTTCTCTTATTTTTGCTCATTTCACCCTTTTGAGAGGATGAAGTGGTTGGTTTCCTAATTCTCAATGGTAAAGAAGAAAGAATCTTAGTATTAGAAGGTCCCTGTTGGTATTTTTTTATTTGTTCTTCCATAGGTACAGGAACTATAACAGTCCAAATCCGGGGTCAAGATTTGGTGTCATGAAACAATCTTTACATAAAATAAAGGAATATTCAATTAACCCCTTTAAATGATTACTTAAACCAAGTGTTGACTAGCTAACTGGAATCAAAGACCAATTATATAAAGTCGATTTAATCATAACATTCTTTCTCAAGAACCGAGATCGCAATCGTTTGGAGTACTGATGAAAACGACAATATACTTCTTTATTCTTGAACTTAGGGTAATTTCTGAAAATTTGGGCAGCACTTCCCCTACACCATTGACTACCCGTCGGATTCAAGCCAACACCATCAATTAACCAAATCACTCACAATCATATCCACCCACTTCCATCAACCAAAATCATCAATTTTTCACAATTCACATTTTTATCATTTTGATCAGTATCTCTTTAATTGGAATTGGGTCTTACACCAACAATGATTAATATAATCATACATTTCTCAATTCTTTCAGAATATTACAAATTGTCATTAATGAATTTAAAATTTGATTTCACGATTCTTTTAATTTATTTTTGACCATTATTAATTCTATAAATCCTTATAAAATCATATAATAATGCAGAAATTACCTAAAATTATCTAGATTTAATTCTGGATAATTGGAAATTAAAATATCTCAATTTTATCAGAAATAAACATCCAAATATTATTATCCATCATCAAATAATTCACCAAAATTCACATAAAAATCACATAATAATTATTTATTGATAAAAATAATTACATAATATTTTCCAGACCTTACATCCTTCCCCCCTTAAAAGGATTCTGTCCTCAGAATCATGCTAAGGAATAGACCATGATGTTTTTCGAGTATCTTACTTAAAATTTCTCGGAACTCATCACTTTAATCACCATTCAACGTTCCCCTACCGTCATCAAATTTATCAGTTGCTCATACAACCCCTAACTCAATCTTTACTTCATATATTTGGAGCTAAATCACTCTTCAGGGTCATACACACATGAAGTTTTATGAACTCGTTATACCCGCGTCAACAAGACCAACTCATTCACGATCGTTCTATCTATCTCATTGTCTCAAAGGACTAACTTAATTCACACTAATCTTCTTTCTAGTCTAATTCCAATAATTCGTGCTCACGACTACCTTCCATTTTCACTGATTGTTCTACTATATTCTTCACATCTTCTTCTATTTGATTAGTCTGGCCTATACTCATTTTCTAATCAAATTTGAGAATCTTTAATCGGTCCCTTGCACTTTCCATCCGTTTACGCCCGATATACTGAGCTCATGGCGTCTGATGCTTCAAAATGTTCTAAATCTATTCAAAAACTAAAATTTAAAGGAAAATCTTGGCAATTGCATTTAACTCACCACTTTATGGTATACTTCAATTTCTTTTCAATCACTATCAATTATATTCATCGAGTGAGAATCTCTTACTCTCTGAAAGAAGATTAATTTGGAACGGAATGAATCAGAACTTTATTCAAAATCTGGTCTCTTGGTACTATTACTCATTTTGTTGTCATATCAAATTAGATATCAATACGAACTTTGATGCTCACAATATACCATACTGAAGTCAACATCAATCATCTGTATTAATACCACCTTTGATATCTAACAACAAAGTAAGTATCAGCATAACCCAGAAGACGGATCAAAGCTTATTGAGGCAAGTATTCCCAAACTTTCTTTTAAATACTGCAAGTATTCTTGATTTTTCTTTTAAAATACTGCAAATATTTATTCGTTCCTATTCTAAGTTCAGAATAGTTAAATGTTTTACCTTTCGCTGCAATTACTCATATTATGCATGTTCTTTTTTTTTATTCTTGTTCCTATAATTCGATTGCTCTCTTGAGCAAATACCCATTCTTTCGGGTTATTTGCGAACCCTGAATTGGGATGTTTTGAATTCAAAATGATTTGATATCAAAATACTCCACGGGCTGGATAGTGATATTTTGGGGATTGAGTTTGACTTAATCCAAAGGACCGGGACATGACCGGTGCCTTGAGATGGGCCGTAGTGCCTGGGGACCCGACTGGATCTATACATGTAGGTATAGATCTACACTGTATCCTGACTGATCAGCAGGATATAGATGCGAACTAGTGTCCAGTCTAATTTGTTGTTGATCTCCATTAACGGCATTCTCTCTTGAATGGTTTTATGATTCCAAAACTGGACAAAACCCTGATCCAGGAGATGAATCGGGGAATCGCTTGTCATTTTTAAATTTATAGTTAAAGGCTGGGGATAGCCAACGTTTATTCGCTCAACTCACTCAAATAAATAGAATTGTTTAAAATTATTTTGAGATTTGTCCGGAAGTTTTTCCTTTGGTATTAATGTTTGAAACTCAAATTATATACTTGCTGGGCATTTTTGGCTCACTCTTGCTTTGTAAATTCTTATTTCTGCCAGAAACAGATAGGGATAAAAGTGAATAGCTTTGATAGACAGCAGAAGTTAGAGAATTCTCCGCTGCAAGAGGTTGAAGAAGTTAGAAGAATATGACGAGAGCATTAGCACAAAGGTATTTTCCATTGTATTTTTAGTTGTTGTAAGTTGTAAAAGATTAGATTCTTGTTTCATATCATAACCTGTAAATGATCCGGATTCAAGGGGTAATTGAACATTCTTCTATTTTATGTAAAGATTGTTTCGTGACACCAAATATTGACCCCGGATTTGGGTTGTTACAGGAACCATTACTGCACTAGATGTAATAGTAGACCTTATATCAGGCATGGGGTAAGGGTAAGTCCTAAATCTCTCCAACATGAATGGGATGATTTTGAGACTCACACTTACCTTGTTCTTTGTAGTAAGTGAACCAAATAAAATTTTGGACACTTGCTTATAATTACCTATTTTTGTCCTATCTATACCATTAAGTAAATGAATGTCTGGAACTTTATGATTTAAAGTAAACATTATAAACCTAAAAAAGAAGATTTCCTTATCTCTTGAAAATAAAGGCATAGTTAGCCTTGTGCTGAGTTCCTGCATAATTTGCATCCCCACATTGATGTGTCTGTTGTGAGCCACGGAGAATATTAGTTTCTGAACTAATCTAGAAATGTTATCATACTCTGTCTTCCTATATGTGAATGCTCTCAAAATGGAGTTAAACAGGAATGATCATTTCTTCCTCAAATTCTTCTTGTTGAGACTGGCTAAGTTGATCCTTTCACTGTAGTTGATGAAGTCCATGAATTCTGCTAGTTCATCCTGAGTTGGAGCCTCCATCAAACCTTCAGTAGGAATGCCCGAAGCCATGTTCACATCAGTTTCTGAAAATTCCACTTGTTGACCCTGAATGGAGCAATTAACCACCATGGAAGCAGTTTGGTTCTCATGCACCACTATTCTTATCACAGCTGTGTTCCATAAGTCCCCTAGAACATCCAAGTACAGGACTGGGTTTGCTGTTAGAGCACCTGCAAAGTAAGTTTCAGAGAGAAACTTCACAAAACTCTTGAAAGTATCAGGAGCCTGATTTGCATTAGTAAAATCGAGATAATTGGTGCCCACCTTTGGGATGAAAGGTGTAACTGTGTTTGATGCCATTGGAATAGTCTGAATTTGAGTGGTTTATAAAAAGTAGAGAGAAATAGTTTGAAATGAGAGAGAGCGGTTGAGAATTGGAAAAATTAGGCCACTTAGAGATCTCGAAGGCATAAAGATATGTATGTCGAGATGTCTGGGTATTTATAGTAAAAGGTAATGACTTATCGAGAACTAAAAATGGACGTTTCGAATTTGCTTATCGAGAAGTCATATTTAGAGAATAGATACATATCGATATGTTATTTTCCTGACTCTTATTGAGAACTAGAAAATGACTTGTCGAGATGTCAAATAAATACCCAGTTTGTCCTGACTGGACTGAATTATTTCCAATTTTTATTTGAATAAATCAAAATAAAATCAAAATAAATCTTATCAAAAGTATCATTCTGAAATAATTTATTAAATAAAATTATCTCAGTTTAATTTAAAGATAAGTTTAAATTGAACTTGTAGAGAACTCAAAGTAGATTACTCGAGAACTCTATAATACTTATCGAGAAGTCATAGAGTGACTTATCGAGATGTTCATTCGAGAAGTATAGTAATGGACTTATTTGAGAAGTCATTCGAGAAGTCATAAAAACTTATCGAGATGTCTTACTCGAGAAGTCCAAAACTATCTTATGGAGAACTACTTCGAGAAGTCTCAAAATGACTTATCGACAAGTCATTATACTTATCTAGAACTCAATTCTGTATATACTTTTACTATTTTTGAGATCTATCTTTTATTAACTTCTTATATTGACAATATGAATTAACAAAGAGACTGTTTACTTAGAATTAGAAAAATTCCAAGTTGACGATTAGTAAAACGAAAAATAAATATGCAAAGAAATCTGAAATATTTATAATTCATATTTAAGTTAATTTCCAATTAAATCAAATTAATTTTGATTTACCGGAAAATAATCCGCTGCGAAACATTAGCTGAGTTCTTACCATTAGGATGAAGAATTAAGCATACCAATTTCACCTACAAGTCTAGTGAAAGTACCTTCATCCAAAGGTTTAGTAAAAATGTCAGCTAATTATATTTCTGTTGGAACAAAAATAAGCTCAATGGTTCCATTTGCAACATTCTCTCTAATAAAATAGTACCTTACATCAATGTGCTTTATTCTAGAATGATTAAATGGATTAGCCACAATAGATATAACATTAGTATTGTCACACATGATTGGGATTTTGTATAACACTAGACCATAATCCATTAGCTGATTTCTAATCCAAAGCACTTGAGCACAACAACTTCCAACAGCTATGTATTCAGCCTCAGCTGTGGAAGTTGACACAGTTTTTTGTTTCTTGCTATACCAGGATACAACTCTTCATCCAAGAAACTGACAGCTTCCACCAGTACTCTTTCTATCAACCCTGCATCTAGAAAAATCTGTATCTGTGTATCCAACAGCTTCAAAACCTGTTATCTTAGGATACCATAATCCCAAGTTTAGAGTCCCTTTTAGGTATCTGAAAATTCTCTTCACAACCATCAAATGTGATTCCTTTGGATTGGCTTGAAATCTTGCACACAGACATGTTGTAAATATAATGTCTGGTCTACTAGTAGTTAAAAACAGTAAAGATCCAGTCATTCCTCTGTAACATAAAATGTCTACACTTTTTCCTTTCTTATCTTCATCTAACTTAGTAGCTATAGACATAGGTGTATATGCAGGTGAACAATCAACCATACCAAACTTCTTCAATAAATCCTTGAAATACTTAGTTTGACTGATGAAGATTCCATCACTCCTTTGACTAATTTGAAGTCCAAGAAAGTAACTTAATTCTCCCATCATACTCATTTCATATTCACCCTGCATGAGTTTTGAGAATCTTTGGCTTAGATTTTCATTTGTAGAACCAAAGATGATATCATCCACATAGATTTGAACTAGGATCATATTATTACCATGCTGCTTATAGAAGAGGGTCTTGTCAATTGTACCTCTAGTGAAACCATGTTTGATCAAAAATTCTGACAGAGTGTCATACAAAAATTCTGACAGAGTGTCATACCAATCCATAGAGGGACTTAAGTAATTTGTACACAAAATCTGGAAATTCTGGATCTTCAAAGCCAGGTGGCTGTTGCATATAAACTTCTTCTTCCAACTCACCATTAATGAATGCACTCTTTACATTCATTTGATACACCTTGAAATTAGAATGTGCCGTAAATGTAAGAAAGATCCTCATTACTTCAAGTCTTGCAACTGGAGTAAAAGTTTCATCATAATCAATAACTTCTTCCTGTGAGTAGCCTTTTGCAACCAACCTTGCTTTGTTTCTGGTAAAAATTCCATTTTCATCCATTTTGTTCCTGAACGCCCACTTTGTTCCAATTACACTTATGTTCTTTGGTGCAGAAACCAACTCCCAAACTTTGTTTCTTTCAAACCGATTTAGCTCCTATTGCATAACAGATATCCAATCAGGATTATGTAGAGCTTCCTTAGTTTTCCTAGGCTCAACTTGTAAAAGAAAACATGCATAAGGGCATTCATTTGCAGTTGCACTTCTAATCCTTACTCCAACAGTTGGGTCATCAATAATTGCTTCTTTTGTGTGACTCCTATCCCATTTTCTGGTGTGAATTTGTTGACTTGAGTTTTTTGCATTTTCTTTACCATTGGAATGACTTGCAGAACCTTCTTCTCTTTCTCCCCCTGAGTTTGTGTTATCAAATTCAGGTGTTTGAGATGATCTTCCATTCTCATGATTCACTTGTTCAATTGTCTCTTCATCCATTCTGTGATTTGTGTTAATTTCAACTTCATCCTCAGAATCACTATCAATGTTGAGATTTTAAATTTCAGGACCTCAACTTTATTTTCATCAAGGCATTCTAAGCCTGGACACTTTTCATCATCAAAAGCTACATCTGTGCTTTCCATAATTTTCTTTTGTTCAAACATATAGACTTTGTAAGCAGTTCTCTTCAATGAATATACCAGAAAAATTACTTCAAAAACTTTGAAGTCAAATTTTCCCACATATTCAAAGATGTCTTTTAAAACATAACACTTGCTTCCAAACACATGAAGATGCTTCACAGTAGGCTTTCTTTTAGAGTAAATTTAGTAGGGTGATTTACCAAGATCCTTGTTAATGAGATATCTGTTTTGAGTATAGCATACAGTGTTGACAGCTTCTTCCCAAAAACTAGTTGGCAATTTGGCATCTTGCAGCATTGTTCTAGCAGCCTCCACCAATGTTCTATTTTTCCTTTCAACAACACCATTTTGTTAAGGTGTCCTAGCTGTTGAAAATTCTTGAACAATGCCCTTGTCTTTGCAGAATTCATTTAAAGTTGCATTTCTGAATTCTGTGCCATTGTGTCTCCTCAATCTTTTCACACAATTCTGATCTTCAGCCTATTTCTCAATCTTCTTCATGTGGTCAATTATGATGTGTAGAGTTTCATATTTAGAATTCATAAATTCTACCCATGTGTATCTTGAGTAGTCATCCACCATCACAATTGCATATTTATTTCTAGAAATTGATAAGACATTAACTGGTCCAAATAAGTCCATGTTAATAAGTTGCAAAGGTGCACTTATAGAATTCACAGTTTTGCTCTTGTGACTTGATTTCTTCAATTTTCCTTTTTGACAAGCCTCACAGACCTCATTCTGAGTAAACTCCAGATTTGGCATATATCTCACTAGCTCCTTTTTGACTAGAGTATTGATTTCTTTAAAATTCAAGTGGGAGAGATTTTTATGCCATAACTTGCTTTGTTCTTCAGATGCCTTGGTGTAGAAGCAACAGATTACATCCTCATTTGCTGAGTCCAAGTCTGTAACAAATAAGCTTCCTTTTCTTACTCCTTTTAGAGTAACTTCATTAGTCTTTTTGCTGATGATTAAGCATTCTCCTTTGCCAAATTAAACATGTAATCCTCTATCAGTGAATTGACTGAGATCAATGACAATATTTCTAGAAATCAATTTTCCATATCCCATTATGAAACCTTTGTTGTTGTCTCCAAAAGTCACTAATGGGCCAACCATTTCCTCAAATTGTGATAGTAGGGCCATATCACTTGTCATATGTCTTCAGCATCCATTGTCTATGATCCATATGACTTTCTTTACTTTGCCCTGCACACAATAAGGATTAAGTGTATTTAGCAACCCAAGAAGTGTTGGGTACTTTCTTCTTGTTAACAAAATGTGTAGAATTAGAATGAGTTGATTTAGAAAGAATGGTGTTCATTACTTGATTTGCATGTTCCTTTTTAGCTGTAGATCCAATATTGATTTCTACCAACTTGTCATTACTTTCATGTTGCAAGGAATGTAATCAAACTTATCACAGAAGGAATATGGATCTTCAGTCTTTGCTTCTTTATACGCATGCTTCTAATCTTGGCTCACTAACAACCTTTCTACAAAGGCGAGTTTGGTAATTTGTAGAACCACATTTCTCACACTATTTTTTAGGAGCATCTGCAACAAATGTAAAGTTATTGCTTTTATTTATCCCAATCTTTCCATTTTTGTTTTTCTTCTTCTTTCCTGCATTCTCAGTTTTAACCTCCTTGATTGGATTTTTGGGGTTTTGATCAACCATGGGCTTCTTCTCGGCTTTAAAAGTTGGAGTTGTTTATGTACATTTCTTTTCATTATCATCATCAACATTTTATTGCTTTATGATCAACTCTTCTTCACTGAAATTAACTTCACATGTTGTTGTGCAAGAGATGCCTCTACTTTAACAAGACTAAATCAAATTGACAACCCTAAGTAAGTTGTATTGTAATATTAGTTTGCATTTTGTATTGTAACATTTAAAGTCTGTACAAATGATCAAGAGCATACTGGAGTTTTTTTTATGTAAACAGTATCAAGCCTAAGAATTCTATCTGGAAGAAGATCAAGAAGATCATGCCTCAGAAGAATTATGAAGAATCTTGGAGTTGAATAAATCTGTTTTGAGAAAAATGTTCTAAGCCAAGATCTCGAGTCACAGATTTAGTGTTATAGAGAAGTCATTCGAGAACTCCAGAATGACTTATAGAGAACTCAGGAAAGCTACTAGAGAACTCAGAGATATCGACAAGCCAAATTGAAGACTTGAAGATTGGAGATATCAACAAGTCATTTCTTCACTAGAGAACTCAGAGGTATCGACAAGTCAAAATTCATTAAGAGAACTCTAAGTTATCGATAAGTCAAATTTCACTAGAGAACTCAGAGATATCGAAAAGCCAAAATTCACTAGAGAACTCTGAGTTATCGACAAGTCAAATTTGACTAGAGAACTCTGAGTTATCGACAAGTCAATAAGTCACTAGAGAACTCAGTGATATTGATAAACCAAAGTGAAGACATGAAGTGGAGAGATCTCGACAAGCCAAATTCCCTTATAGAGAAGTCAGAGACCTCTACAAGTCAAATAAACAATAGAGTGATTAGAGATCTCGATAAGCCAATATACTTATCGAGATGTCAAGTTCTCTATATGCCTAACCGGAGATCTCGAGGTAAAATCTCAAAGTACAAATTGTAGACTAGTTCAATATCCAAGATTAACAATCAACAAACAATCTAACCAGTTGGATTGACAAGTCTACAAAAAAAAGCTAGAAGAATGTGCAAGATCAAGGGTGGAGATTAACTGACAAAGGAAGATCAAAGTTAACACAATATGCAAAGATATGCTAAGCCAGAAATGGAAGATATACTTTTCCTAAAATGGAAATGATAAGTGACAGTTCACTAAAGTGAATAGCATCTCTTATTATACACTGTGTAAACCAGTAGTTAACTATGATTTAAAGTTAACACTGGTCCTTTGTTAGTTGTAACAATTTAGATAAGAAAATCTTGTATTCTCTCAAGGAAGCAGCTAAGCTATTTATCAACAAAGAGCCTAGAAATTTTATAGCAAGACATTCTTAATTTTTATATAAAATTAAGTGAGTTTTGAAAGATCTGTGTTCATTGTTATTGCTTGTTTAATTTCAGTATTAACACATTTCACTACAAGATTTAATTTACTTTGTTCAAAATCATAAATATTTCAAGAAAAGCATAAAACATAAAAAGACATTCACCCCCCCTCTGTGCGTAATTCATTACCTAACAAGTGGTATCAGAGCAAAATATGAAAGTAAACAGATTCAAGATCTTGAAAGAATGAATACACAGAAAATCAATAACATCAAAATCCCTACATTTGATAAAACCAACTACACTCTATGGAAGAAGAAAATATTGTTGTTTATCAGGATGGCCAATCCATTTTATATTCAGATTCTCAAAAGTGGGCCCTTCACTCCTATGGTTAGAGTTGAGGAATCTATACATGGTGATATGGTCATTCTAGCTCATTATGTTCCAAAAGTACCTTCAGAGTACACTGAGCCTGAAAAAAAGGAAGTTTTCCTGGATAATAGCTTACAACTGATATTGGTAGATTCACTTGACAATGTAATGTACAAGAACATTGTCAACTGTGACATCGCTAAGCATATCTGGGAAAAGATTGAAATAATTTGTGAAGGAACTGAGGAAGTTAGATCTAATCAAAGAAGGATACTGATTTCACAGTATGAGGGTTTTATAGCCAAGCCAAAAGAAAGTATCACTGATGTGTTTGAAAGGTTTAATAAGCTGATAAATGACTTGCAATTTCATGATAAATACTATGAAGCTGAAGAAGTGAATTAGAAATTTTCGCTTACACTTCCTGATCATTTGGAACAGAAATTTTCAGCAATCAGAGAAGGGAGAGACTTGAGCAGAATTAATCTAGAAGTTCTGTATGGAATCTTAAAAACATATGAACTAGAAATGATTCAAAGAAAATCATTGAGAGCTGGTCAAGGGCAAGTTGTAGATGGTTCAAGTTTTCTATTTGTCAATGAAAGCCAGACCTCCAATGATGAGTCAAGATCCCAGACTTCATTTGTCTCAACAAGTGAGCAAATAATCAATGATTTATAGGAACAAGTCATTCTGGAATTAGAAGAAGATGAATTCTACACCCTAGATGAACTTGATGAGCTTGATCAGTCAATGGCCTATCTGGAAAGGAAGTTCTCTAACAATAGAGTAAAGAAGCCAAGATTCTTCAAGGGTAAAGGACAATCATTCAACAAAGACATCATCTGGAAAGGAAAAGGGAAGTACACATCTGATAGCAAAAAATGGTTACAAAACTAGATCTGTTGACAGATCAAAGATAAGGTGCTTCAACTGTGATGAACTAGGCCATTTTGCTACAGAATGCAGGAAAACCAAGAAAGAAAAGAAAGACAAAGCTTATCTTGAACTGGAAGCAAAGTATGAAGCTCTTCTGAAGAAATAGCAAAGCAAAGCTGATATTGCAGAGAGAAAAAGTTGGGATGATTCTGATAATGATGAAGATGAGGAAGTTGGAAATTATGCACTAATGGCCTTGGAGCAAGGAGAATCATCCTCATCAAAATCACATGTACCAACTCTCATCACTATTGATTTAAATGTGAGTCAATAGAAGGAAACTTTAGAAAAGATGAGCACAATTTTTTTTCATATTCATACAAGTATGGTTACTACTAATGAAGAGGTTAGCAGACTGACAAAGATAAATGAGAAGCTTGAAAATGAGAAACAAGAAGCTGAATTGTTGTTGGTAGAGCTTGAAGCTGTGAGACAAGAGAATGCATATCTAAAGAACAAGCTCAAATGTGCAAATGAGATTGAGTAGTGTTAAGGGAAAAGTTAGAAAAGAATGAAGTGAAGTCCTTCAAAAATGTATCTGAGTTAGTTGGGCAGTATCATGAGAAAAACAAACCATGTGCAAATATTGATATTGGTCTTGATTATGATGCCTTGAACAGCAAGAAGAAAAATATAGGTGACAAAGAAAAGGTAACATAAAATGAAAATATTCCACCAATGCTGAAAAAGGTTGTTTCACCTATGTTCATGGCATGTGAAGTTAACTTCAGTGAAGAAGAGTTAATTATCAAGCAATAAATTGTTTATGAAGATAATGAGAGGAAAATGCAGAAGAAACTCAATCTTCCAAAGCTGAAGAGAATCTCATGGACAACCAAGGTTCCAAGACATATGTGAAAGAAACCAAGACTGAAGATGCAAGAAAGAAGAAGAAAAATAGAAATGGAAAAACTTGGATAAACAAAAGCAATAATTTTGCTTATGTTGCAGATGCTCCAAGAAAGAAATGTGAGAAATGTGGCTCTGTGAATCACCTAACTCACCTTTGTAAAATGGTTGTTAGCATGCCAGTTGAAGGAGCCTACAAATACAATGAAGCAGATGCAAATGATCCCTACTCATTCTGTGACAAGTTTGATTGAATTCCTTGCAACTTCAAAGTAATGAAAAATTGCCACAAGCTGAGAGTAGACCTCAAAAAAAACAAAGATTGGGTCTACAACAGATAGGGAAACTGCACAACAGTCAATGAATTCTATTTTATCTAAAACAACACATTCTACTTCCGCTAAATCAGTTAACAAGAAGAAAGTGCCCAACATTGTTTGGGTTGCTAAACACACTTAAAACTAATTGTGTGCAGGGAAAAATGATGAAGGTCGTATGGATCATAGATAATGGATGTTCTAGACATATGACAGGTGATAAGGCCCTGCTATCACAATTTTAGGAGAAGGGTGGCCCTTTGGCGACCTTTGGAGACAACAACAAAGGATTCACAATGGGATATGGTAAGATTATTTATGGAAATATTGTCATTGATGATGTAACACTGATAGTTGGTCTTGAAGTGAATCTTCTTAGTGTTAGCCAATTTGCAGATAAAGGTTTTGAAGTTTTATTCAACAAAGAAGAATGCACTTTTATCAGCAAGAAAACTGGTGAAGTTGCTCTGAAAGGAGTAAGAAAAGGAAGTTTGTTTGTTGCAGACTTGGACTTAACAAATAAGGATGGTATTTGTTGCTTCTACACCAAGGCATCAGAAGAATAAATCAAGCTATGGCATAAAAAGTTGTCTCACTTAAATTTTAAGGAAATTAACACCTTGATCAAAAAGGAGTTAGTAACAGAATTCAGGAATACAACATTGAGTGAATTCTGCAAAAGCAAAGGCATTGTTCAAGAATTCTCAGCTGCTATAACACCTCAACAAAATGGAGTAGTTGAAAGAAAGAAATGAACATTAGTTGAAGCTGCTAGAACAATGTTGTAAGATGCCAAGTTGCCAACAAGTTTCTGGGAAGAGGCTGTTAACACTGCATGCTATACTCAAAACAGATATCTCATTAAAAAGGCTCATGGAAAATCACCTTACTCAATCATGTCTAAGAGAAAGCCTACTGTAAAACATCTTCATGTGTTTGGAAGCAAGTGTTATATTTTAAAAGACAACTCTGTATATGTGGGAAAATTTGACTCAAAAGTTTTTGAAGAATTTTTTTTGGGATATTAATTTGAGAGAAATGCCTACAAGGTCTATGTGATTGATCAAAATAAGATTATGGAAAGCACATATGTGACTTTTGATGATGACAAGTGTCCAGGCTTGGAATGCCTTGATGAAAATGAAGCTGAAGCCCTTGCATTTGAAAACCTTAACATTAGATGAAGAAGATGAAGCTACTGCACAACAGATGATGAATGAATAGACTACTGAATAGGAAAATCATGGGAATGGAAGCACATCTCAAACACCTGAATTTGATAGCACAAACTCATGGGGAGAAAGAGAAGAAGGATCTACAAGCCATACCAATGATGAACGCACAAGTCAACAGACTCACACAAGGAAGTGTGATAGAAGTCACACTAGAGAAACAATTATTGGTGATCCTACTGCTGGTGTGAGAACTAGAAGTCCAACTGTTAATGAGTGCCTACATGTATGCTTTCTGTCTCAAGTCGAGCCTAAGAAAATTGAAGAAGCTCTAATGGATCCTGATTGGATATCTGCCATACAGGAAGAGCTGAATCAGTTTGATAGACACAAAGTTTGGGAGTCAGTTCCTGGACCAAAGAACAGAAGTATAATTGGAATAAAATGGGTGTTCAGGACCAAGATGGCTTAAAATTGTATAGTTACCAAAAACAAGGCAAGGCTGGTTGTTAAAGGCTACTCACAGGAAGAAGGAATTGATTATGATGAAACTTTTGCTCCAGTTGCAAGACTTGAAGTAATAAGGATTTTTCTAGCATTTGCTGTACACTCAAATTCTAAAGTGTATCAAATGGATGTCAAGAGTGCCTTCCAAAATGGTAAGCTAGAAGTAGAATTTTATGTGCAACAACCACCTGGCTTTGAAGATCCAGAATTTCCAGATTTTGTGTACAAGTTACTCAAGGCTCTATATGGACTAAAGCAGGCACCTAGAGCTTGGTATGATACATTGTCAGAATTCCTGCTAAAATATAGTTTTACTAGAGGTACTACAGACAAGACTCTCTTTTATAAAAAGCATGGTGATGATGTGATTCTAGTTCAGATTTATGTGGATGATATCATCTTTGTCTCTACAAATAAAAAGCTTTGTCAAAGATTCTCCAAGCTTATGCAGAGTGAATATGAAATGAGTATGATGGGAGAATTAAGTTATTTCCTTGGACTCCAAGTAAGTCAAAGAAGTGATGGAATCTTCATCAGCCAAACTAAATATGTCAAAGAACTATTGAAAAAATTTGGCATGATTGATTGTTCACCTACAACTACACCTATGTGTACAACAACAAAGTTGGATGAAGATAAAAAGGGAAAAAGTGTAGGTATTTCAAGATATAGAGGGATGATTGGATCATTGCTTTATATTATTGCAAGCAGACCAGACATCATGTTTGCTACATATCTGTGTGCAAGATTTCAAGCCAATCCAAAAAAAATCACATTTGATGGCTGTAAAGAGGATTTTCATATATTTGAAGGGGACTCCAAACTTGGGATTGTGGTATCCTAAGGGAACTGGTTTTGAAGCTATTGGTTACACAGATGCAGATTTTGCTGGATGCAGGGTTGACAGAAAGTGTACTAGTGGAAACTGTCAATTTCTTGGACAAAGACTTGTATCCTGGTATAGCAAGAAGCAACAATCTATATCAACTTCTACAGCAGAGGATGAATACATAGCTGCAGGAAGTTGTTGTGCTTAAGTGCTTTGGATTAGAAATCAGCTAATGGATTATGGCCTACTGTTACACAAAATTCCTATCATGTGTGACAATACTAGTGCTATATCTATAGTAGCTAATCCAGTTAATCATTCTAGAACAAAACACATTGATATAAGGTACCATATTATTAGTGAACATTCTACAAATGGTACCATTGAGCTCATTTTTGTTCCAACAGAAAAACAATTAGCTGATATTTTTAATAAACCTTTGGATGAAGCGACTTTCACTAGACTTGTAGGTGAAATTGGAATGCTTAATTCTTCATCCTAAGGAAAGAACTCAGCTAATTTGTTGCAGCAGATTAATTTCTAGTACATCAAAATTAATTTGATTTAATTAGAAATTAACTGAATATGAATTATAAATATTTCAGAAATCTCTGCATATTTATTTTTCAAAAATAAAAATATAACTTGGAATTTTTCAAATTCTAAGTAAATTGCTAAGTTGTTAATTTATATCTTTAATATGTAAAATTAACACAAGGCAGACTTAAACTGATCAAAAGTATATAGAGAACTGAGTTCTCGATAAGTTTAACTGACTTAGTCCTTTTAAGACTTCTCGAGTGAGTTCTCGATAAGTCAATTTACTGACTTCTTGAGTGACTTCTCGATAAACATTATTATGACTTATCGATAAACATTATTATGACTTATCGATAAGTCCTTGTATAGTTCTCTAGTAGTGTAAACTTACAGAGTTCTCTACAAGTATCTATTTAGACTTATAAATAACTCAGAACTGAAATAATTTAATTTCATAAATTATTTTAGTCAAATACTTTTGGCAAAATTATTCTGAATTTATTTTAAATTTATTCAAATAAAAATTGGAATCAAATTCAGTCCATTCTTTGGACAAACTGAGCATTTATTTGACATCTCGATAAGTTAATTTTTAGTTCTTTAAAAGACTAATTTAAAATAACTTCTAGATATGTAATTTTTTTTTCAAATTAACTTCTCGATAAGTATATCTCAAACATTTATTTTTGACTTCTCGATAATCCATTTAATTTTACTATAAATACCCAGACATCTCGATACATATACATACTTACACATTCGAGATCTCAAGTGACCTAGCTTTTCAATTCAAAACCGATTTCTCTCTCGTTTTGACTTCTTTCTCGCTAATTCTTCTTACCCACTAAACTTCATACTCATAACAATTGTAACACCCCCAAATCCGGGGTCGGGGATTCGGGTTGTCACGAGTTCCATTTCCCTTATCAATACTTAATCTTAACAGTCAACCAACTACTGAAGTACTGTGACCCCACAATATACACACACATACACACACCACAAGTTATAGTCTCAGAGATGAATACCAAAAATAACACAAGTCATTTTATTCCACAATTATAAACCGTTACACCTTAAAAGAGTTTCTGAATAAATTTACATTTCTTTGCCATTATTACAATTCATATAGATACATAAGTCTGGTACATCATAAGTTGAAAGTCTAGCCTATTGGTAATTTCTACCTCAGCTATAGTGGCATTAACGCTTCCAGAAAACCGCGGAACGTTTCCTAACCGCTTGCAAATTGGAAGCTTGGTCATGTTCATCTTTTTTATCTGTTGTTGTGTGATGAAAGAAGAAAGCAAGGGTGAGCAACAAGCCCACCAAAATAATATGTATAATAATTAACAATATATGAGCATTCTCATAGTACTCATGAAAGTCTTGGTCAAGAAGAAATGAACCAAGCTGATATCTTAACGCGACCAAGTCGCAAAATATTCAGTATATATATACATATATACTTTTCACAATCTTTGAAATCCTCTAACATGTATAATGTACACAGAGTTCCAGTTTATAACTGTATAAAAATATCTTTACAAGGTGATCTCATATATCTAACCCTGTCTCAACGTTTTTCTAAAAATCTTTGATATGCACAAGATAATCATTTACTAGATATAAGTTTAAAAGATGAAGTTACAAGATACTCCAATATACTTATATCTTTTCCGAATACTACTTGAACTACCACCGTTCAATGTATAAATAGTTCATCCCATAGATTAAGTTACAAGATAAAACTTGTATAGAATCAATCTTTAAAATATCATCAAAATAAAATGAAGTTACGAGATACTTCATTTGATGCAAACATCATTTTGAAAACTCGACCCTGCCAACACTCAACAATCGCCCAACCGTAGCCTTTCTATCGAAGTGCTCTGGGTAGTGTTGCAGAAATATCCAATTGGATGATGAACTCATTACGGGAGTTTGCCGCGCCAGGAAGACCACTTACGATGATCATTCGTAGTAGTGCAACCCCCCATTTTCTACATGTAGAGGAGAACCTGTCGGATTTACTTGTCAACCGAACACTGGACTCCTAAGGAATGGACCGTCTTAACGGAACTTCCAGGCCATTTGGGCCAATATAATAAGGCTGGGTCGGCACCACTCAACCACTTACGCCACTCCTAGTTCAGATGAAATCCATGACTCTGAAACGTAAAGCTTGTCCCCCCTTTCCCCAAGTAGAAACTTCTTGATACGGCTCCACCAAGAAGTCGTATCTAGTTGGAAAGGAAAACTCACTGATATTTCCCAGGCGGTGCCTGTTAATGGATTAACTTGTTCTAAGAATTTTACTTCCCGAGTGTTAGGTAAGTAATCAAAAACTCTTTTATCAAAACAGCAACCTTGTTGCGAATATAAAACACACCACAGAGCCGGATCCCTCAGGTTTTGAGCGAGTATTTAAATCCCCTTCGAAAGGAGGATCTTAAATATAAAAATGAGTTTTGGGATCCGCCCTAACTTTTAAAAATCATTTTGAAGACTCGAAAACATTTTTAAGAATGTTTGGAGTAATGCTGATTTAATAAAATAAATCAGTCCCGATATATTAGAAAATATCTGAATATTATTATTTAAATAATATTCCCATAAGGGTGATCCTTATAAAAATTGTTAGTCCCTTAACAATATAGCAAGAATTACAGAAGGGGGGTTGAATGGAATTCTTGAACCTTTTACTTGAAATAAAAATGTTCAACTCGATTATAGATATATTTGTTTTAATTAGCACAATGCGGAATGTGAACTTAATTGAATCAAAATATAAGTAATTAAAAACAAGAGTCTTTAAAAATAAGAGTCTTTAAAAACTTTCTGGTGGATTTAAACAATTCCACCAGAGATATGTATAATATATCGGGAGGACTCTGTGTGCAGAAATGCTCACAGCTGCTTACAAATGGAACTACTGAGAATACAGGAAATGGTAAGGATTCTGCTTACAAAGATTTCTCTGTTTTTTTGTTTCTCAGCTATCTCAGTTATTTTTCTATTTGCTACTCTCTTGGTTTATATAATACCAAGATTACAAAGTCAAAAAGACTGAACAAATATAAAAACTAACAGTCTTAAGCTTTGCTACTTTTCGTCCTCTATTACCAGTTAATGGGCTTCCACAGTGTGTTTGTATACATCTCGACGGCTGTGTGTCAGCTTTAACTGTTCAACTGCTGTTTGAATTCTTCATATGATCATCCATCGACTTTCAGAACATCCGTTGATGATTTAATTGATCATCCGTCGACTACTATATTAAACATCCGTTGATAGTCATTTGATCATCCGTCGATGGCTTTGTCAATCATCCGTCGGTAGCTATTTTGGCACTTGACTCTATATCACTTATGCAAAATTACAAGACATCATTTATGTACAATTAATCAACCTATTCTGCATATCTAGTTAAAATCAAATGACTTATATGCTACTACAGATTCTATACAAAGGTGCATACATAACTGTGCTACAAACTTATTATTACATAAGCTACTCACTCGATGGATAATAAGTTAATTATCCGTCGGGACTATAATGAGTTATCCGTCGGGACTATAATTCTTATCCGTCGAATGCTACATAATTTCACTAAGTAAAATATACTTAGATGTTTTGTTTATGAAATCATCAAGTACACAACATATGCACAACAATCTCCCCCAATTTATGTCTACTGGAATTGTAGCCATAAATTGAGAGATACTTGATGATAACAAAACATCCTGAACATATATCTTTAAAGATAAGTAGATAAAACTGAAAGTACTTCAATTAATTAAAATGAACAAGGTTTGGCTCACAGTCAATTCAAGATGCTCCTCTAGTCTGAGCAGATTTTTCTAGTTCCTTGAAGGTCTGGATCTTCTTCCAAGCTTTCTGTTATTTTCTTCAATTTGATTCTGGAGCTGCCTGTGGAATTCTAGTTCATCAGATTCTGAGAGATCTAGCTTTTCTTGCATTTCCAAGAGGGTCTCATTGCTAGAGATACTCAATTGGTCTTTTAATCTGAAGAATCTTCTTACACCCTTATCATCTATGAATTCCATCAGCCAGTAGGGCCTTAGATGCACTCTTCTCCCTGTGTATGGGATGATTAGAGTCTTTGGGAGTGCATCTTTAGCTCTAACACTCCTCATCTCTTCAATCTTCTTCAATACTAGTCTTCTTGCAGTTACATTGAACCCAAAGTTTTTCTTGAAGGATGAATAGACTTTAATCAGCAGAGCTTGGCTTTCTTGAAGAATCCTGTGAAGTGGCCACTGAATCTCCCTTCCTCCTTTGTACTTGAACACCAACCTTTCAGGTAGGTTTCTGTATGCATCAATTGCCCTTACTTCATCCAGTTTATCCAGATAAAGATTTAGATCTGAAAATTCTTTGATGTCACACAAGTACAAGTAGTCTCCCCTGTTGGCTTTGGGTTGAGCTTTAACTACTGATTTGGACTTGAGAGGTGACAGCTTCACTTTCTTGACTGCCCTTGACTTCGTCGTTTTTGGCTTGCTAAGGATTGGTAAGCTGAAGTCAGGAATTGGTATTTTATCCCACTCTATTGGCTCATCCTTTGGCACAATAGGTTCACCATGTATGTTCCTGTAGGGATCCACCACCCTTATGTCTTCAAATACCACAGAGGGCTTTGATGCTTGAGTTGTAGCTGGAGTGGATTCCTTAGGAAATTGATCTTCCAATTCCTTGTCAACAACATCCAGTTTCATTTTTATTCTTCTAGCCAATTCTTTCTTCCTTGGGGATTTCTTCTGTTCTTCAATTTTCTTCTTTGATTCAGCAGCTTCAGATGGTTGAGAGGGAATTTGTTGAGAAGAGTTTACAGCCTGTAGCTTGGCCAAGATAACAATCTGTTCTTTCTTTTATTTAGACTTCTTTTCATCTAGAGCAGCTTGCCTCTTTTCCTGCTTTAATCTGGATTTTTCTTCTTTCTTTGCTTGAGTAAATTATGGATGTCCAGCTACCACACAAATTTCCTTTCCATTTCTGAATATCTTAGCAATTCTCCTTTTTGAAGCTGAATCAGCTGGATCTTTATAGAAGACAATAGATCTTGACAGAAGCTTCTTTTCATCAGGCTTGGGTGTCTCATACACAGTGTCCACAGGGTTCTTCCAAGATGATTTTGGATAATTTGCCCTTGGTTTAAGAATTTTTTCAGCCTTTATAGACTTGATGCATGAAGATTGTCCTTTTTCCAGATAGTTCATGCTCATCTCATTCACACTGATTGGCTTGACATGAGAGTGATGGATGGCTGAGTGAACTGGCTCCTTGACTAGTTCAAACTTATTCTGTATCTCCTCATCAATCTTATTCAAGTTGATCAAACTCAACTTTCCTTTTTCAGCAACTTTCAAATTTGCTGCTGCTGCTTTAATTAGATCTATACCATCTGCAAATATTGGCTTGGAGACTGTAATTGAAGGTACAATTACTTTGCTGATTTGTACTTGAAGTTTCTCCCCCTCAGTTGGTCCTTTCTCCCCCTTACTTGATTCTCTCTCCCCCTTTTTGTTATCATCAAGTTGAGGAGTTAGGCTTTGTGCTTTAGCCAGTTGTATGAGAAGATTTGTCTGAGTCTGTTGATTTTGAAGAAGGATAGCCACTGAATTCTCAATAACTTGAACTCTGTTTTCCAGCTTGGCTAGCTTCTTTTCAGAATCTGATTCTCTCCTCAATCTTAGTAATAGATCTTGCATGGTACCATATGGCATTACCGAATCCAGCTTCTCAGAATTGTATGTCTTCAAGTCAGCTATATATCTTTTTAGTTCATCCACACTCATATTCTGTCTTAAGTGCTGGATCTTCATGAGATGTAGAGAGTCTAGGTGAGCTTGAAGAATAGCCTTGGTACCAGCATCTGAAGTTTCCTGAAGGGCCTTTTGAATAGCCATCACTTGCTTGACCAAAGACACATCAAATTGTCCTGGTGTAAATTCCTTTGTCCATGCCCATCCAGGTAAATTTAAAACAGAACTTGGGCCTTCATCTCCCCCTAAGTTCATGCTTCCATCCAAAGAAACAGAGTCATCATCATTATAATTTACTCCAAATTCTTCAGATGGCTCACAAGCTTGAGAAGGCATCCTATTGACAGCAGCTTTATCTCGTTGAAGAGATTCTGAGTTGTGTACTAGATTCAAGGTCTGTTCTGCCTCCACATTGCCCTGAGCAGCCAACAATTGATAGGCTGACACAGGATGAGTAAAAGTGTCAGCATCCAAGGAAATGTTATCAATTTCAGCTTTGTAATGGTGCTGAAATTGTCTTCCCTTTTCAACATCATCCACAATCATTGACTCACTAGCAATGGCTGGATCCACCCTTATTTCTCCTGTACCTGCCTTTCTCTCATAATCTCTCTTTTGTTGCATCAGGGTCTCACCCTGGCTCCCCACCCTCACACCCTCACCTTCACCTACTAAGGTGGGACTCCTCTCACTCACTTTTGCCAATCCTGAATAAATGGATTGCTGAGATTCACTCTTTTCCTCTCCTTTTGCCTGGGAGCAACCCAACCTCTCACTCAATGCACTCTCCTCTCTCAGTCCTAAGAGTGACCGTATTACCACTAAATCTTTTGCACTAGAAATAGTTGAAGTTTGAAATTGTGCAGAGACACTCGACGGATAAGTGATATCCATCGGGTGAGTGGTAAAGCTATCCGACGGATAACTGCTGTTAAGCTTATCCATCGGGATACAATCACTACTCGACGGATGAGCAATATCCATCGAGAGAGTAGAAATGAATGAGGTGGGAAGAGAAACTATTGTTGACTCTGTGTTGATTGAAGTTATTTGAGGCACATATGTCACAATAGTATCTGAAAGAATTGGCAAGTGAGCCAACAAATCATCTAAAAGATGATGCTCACTTGCACTAGATTTTCGCTTCCCCAACAGAGTTAAAGAAGGGGAATCAGGAATTGAAGTGTTTATCATATCCACTTCCAGAGAGTTTGTTGGTGAGTATGGTGTTTCAGAGGCTTCTATTATAAGAGATTTTGGCTATGACTTCACATTTATTGGAGCCACATCAATCTGAATTTAAGAAAGTGCAGGGACTGTGTCTTTAGCACCAGTTTGCACTGTGTGTGTGTCCTGTGCATCCCCAGTTGTTTTGGATTTCTTTTTTCTTGTGTAAGTTTGGGGTGAGCTTGTGTCCCTAACCCTTTTGGCCTGTGCTCTTGGCTGAGAGCTTTGTTCAATAGCCACATCCTTTTGGGAGGATGCAGCTAGAAGTGAGCTTTTGTCCTTTTTAAGCACTACAGTTTGTTGGGAAACTGCAGTATGGCTAGGCTGGGATTCACTCAACTCTCCAACCTTATCCTTAGGGTTTCTTTGATGTTCACCCCTTCCCTCACCTAACTGACCCTCCTTCACACTCCCCTCTTTGGCTTTGGTAGATTTTTCAACTAGTACCTTTTGAGAGATACCAGAGGGGGTTTTCTTTGACTTGGATTTGGAAATTACAGTTGTTTTGGCAGCTTTGGTAGACAACTGTTTGGTCATTGTCACAGTTGTCATAGCTACTCCTAAACTCAAAGAAATTGAGGAGATTGGAATAGTTGAGGGTATGGATGAACTTACCTCACTTACCTGAGGTGTCTGCATTACAGGAAAGTAGAACATTGGCACATCCCTATGATGGTTGGCTCTGTTCAAATCTGCAATGATTCTTCTCTCTTGAACCCAACAAGCCAATTTGTTGTTTGGGTTCTCAAGTACAATCTCTTGACAAAGATGGTTAGCCAATAGCATAAAAAATCTAGCATAATATACATTCTTTCCTCTTTTGGCTAACTCACCTAGTTTAAAACCTAACTCATACAAAACAAGGTCACTGAAATTGTAAAATTTATCTGTAACTAGCATGTATATCATGTTAAGCATGGAAATGTTCACAAAATCAAAATTACTGATTTTTCCAGAGAAAACTTTAGTCACAACATCACACATGAAACTCCATTCCTTCCTAAGACCCAATCTTCTAATATCACTTAGCTTAGTAGTAGGAAGTGCATAATGCATAGAATTAAGCATATTGATAATATCAGTGTCAGTGTGTGGTGAAGTTACATTATCATCAGGAATTTTGAAACATGCTTTTATCACATCACTATTGATACAGAACTCATTACCTTTGATAGTTAGAGTGATGGTTTTGTCAGTAAAGTTATAGATTACAGAGGTCCACATCTCTTCAACAACTTCACAGAAAATTGTGGGTGATTCAAGCATGGCATAACTTAACTTGCAGTTCTTCACGAAGTCCATCATCTTGTGATAGTCTTCTGATTGCTGAATACCCTTATTGACCAAAGCAGTGAAGTTGTTCTTCTCATAAATGAACCCAGTCTGAGACATAATCTTTACTACAGGTGCCATTGTTAGAGAGTGAAAGCTTGAAGAGAAAGAGGATATTTGCTTGAGAGAGAATAAAATAAAAGCAGTTGAATTTGAGAATGATAAAAGAAAATAATTGGAATGAAATAAGCTTTTATACTATCTCAAAAACAACGGATGAAAATAATAAAGAAAAGTAAATTTCCCAATAGAAATTGCCTAATATAGCCGTTTAAAAATAAACTGTAAAAATTCCACCCATTTTCCGTCGTGTAATACTTATAAACTGTAAGTATACTCGATGGATAATGTTCAGGGAATTAACAGTTAAGATTTAGACACTTCGACGGATGAGAATAAACTGTTATCCGTCGGGTTTTAAAAGGTTCCAGAAAAGTAATTGATTTTTATTTGCAAATAGTATGTCGACGGATGACTCAACTCGATGGATAATGGTCATCCGTCGAGATGCAAATTTTGACTTATCCAAAATTTCATCCATTACTAAAAATCAGCTAAATTTCTGGCTACTTTTCAACTTGCAAAATAACTCAGATAAATTCAAGAGTAATTAAGCATACCTAACTCACTTACCAACCTAGAAAAGGTGGATTCATCCAGTGGCTTGGTAAAGATATCTGCAAGTTGCTTCTCACTTGGAACAAAATGTAACTCTACAGTACCATTCATTACATGTTCCCTTATGAAATGGTACTTGATGTCTATGTGCTTTGTCCTTGAATGTTGCACTGGATTTTCAGTGATGGAAATTGCACTTGTGTTATCACAGAAAATAGGAATCCTCTCAACTTGCAAACCATAGTCTAGCAATTGATTTTTCATCCATAAAATCTGTGCACAGCAACTTCCAGCAGCAACATATTCAGCTTCAGCTGTAGAAGTAGAAACTGAATTTTGCTTTTTACTGAACCAGGACACAAGCTTGTTTCCTAGAAATTGACAAGTTCCTGTTGTGCTTTTTCTGTCAATTCTGCAACCTGCATAATCTGCATCTGAATAACCAGTTAGATCAAAACCAGAATCTCTAGGATACCAAATGCCAAGTTTTGGTGTTCCCTTGAGATATCTGAAAATTCTCTTAATAGCTATCAAGTGAGACTCTCTAGGATCAGCCTGAAATCTAGCACATAAACATGTAGCAAACATTATATCTGGCCTACTAGCTGTTAAGTACAGAAGTGAGCCAACCATGCCTCTATAGCTTGAAATATCCACAGACTTTTCAGTAGTGTTTAGTTCAAGCTTAGTTACAGTGGCCATGGAAGTTTTTACAGATGTGCAATCCATTAGATCAAACTTCTTTAAAAGATCAAAAATATATTTAGTTTGACTAATGAATATTCCATCACTAACTTGCTTAACTTGTAAACCAAGAAAGTAAGTTAGTTCACCCATCATACTCATTTCATACTTACTTTGCATCAGTTTGGCAAACTTTTAACAAAGTTTCTCATCTGTAGAGCCAAAAATAATATCATCTACATAAATTTGAACAAGTATGCTAGAGCCATTAAGATTTATGAAAAATAAAGTTTTATCTACTGTACCTCTTGTGAAGTGATTTTCCAAAATGAACTTTGATAGAGTGTCATACCAGGCTCTAGGTGCTTGCTTCAGTCCATAAAGTGCTTTCAGTAGATAATAGACATACTCTGGAAAATTTGGATCTTCAAAGCCAAGAGGTTGACTAACATACACTTCTTCCTCCAAATCTCCATTCAGAAAGGCACTTTTGACATCCATTTGATAGACCTTGAAATTGGCATGGGCTGCATAGGCTAAGAAGATTCTGATGGCTTCAAGTCTTGCAACAGGAGCAAATGTTTCATTAAAATCTATTCCTTCTTGCTGGCAATAGCCTTTAGCAACCAATCTGGCTTTGTTCCTTACTACTATGCCATTTTCATCCATCTTGTTTCTGAATACCCATTTGGTGACTATTGGATTCTTTCCTTTAGGCTTGGGTACCAGTTTCCAAACTTTATTCCTTTCAAATTGGTTTAGCTCCTCCTGTATAACTAAAATCCAATCAGGATCTAACAACGCTTCTTCTACCTTCTTTGGTTCTTCCTTTGACAGAAAGCTGCTGTATAGACATTCTTCCTGAGTTGCTCTTCTTATTTGAACTCTAGAAGAAACATCACCAATAATCAGTTCAAAGGGGTGATCTTTTGTCCATTTCCTTGGTTGAGGTAGATTAGCTCTAGATGAAGAGACCTTAATGTTGTCTTGATGTGTGATTGAGTTTTGATTGCTAGAAACTCCCCCTGAGTTTGTGGATCTTTGATTTGAGAAAGGGGTACTTTCTATGGGTGATCTGCCTTGACTTCATGCTCCTTTTGATAACCCGACGGATGGTGAATTTTGAGTAGCGACGGATGAGACAGGCTTTCTACCGACGGATAACACAGATTGCCTTCCGACGGATGAAGCATTTTGTAACTCGACGGATGTTGAGTTTTGTGCTTCATTGGTGGTAGATTTGTCTGTATTATCCTTAGACACTGTTTCTTGATCACTCTCATCATCACTTCCATCACTGACCATCTCAACATTGTCGAATTTGAGGCTCTCATGGTAATCTCCATCTTTCAGTCCTTCAATCTTTTTATCATCAAACACAACATGTATAGATTCCACAACAATGTTGGTTCTTAGATTGTAGACTCTATATGCTTTACCAACAGCATATCCAACAAAAATTCCCTCATCTGCTTTAGCATCAAACTTCCCATTTTGATCAGTTTGATTTCTCAGAATATAGCATTTACAGGCAAAGACATGAAGAAAGTTTAGAGTTGGCTTCTTGTTCTTGAACAATTGATAAGGAGTCATGCATCTTGCTTGATTAATCAGAGAGATGTTCTGAGTGTAGCATGCAGTGTTTACAGCTTCAGCCCAGAAATATGTTGGTAATTTTGATTCTTCAAGTATTATCCTTGCAGCTTCAATAAGAGATCTGTTCTTTCTTTCCACTACTCCATTCTGTTGAGGAGTCCTTGCTGCTGAAAACTCATGCAAGATCCCATTTTCCTCACAAAATTCTCTCATGACATAGTTCTTGAACTCAGTTCCATTGTCACTCCTGATTCTTCTAACTTTTAAATCTGGATGATTGTTAACTTGCCTTATGTAATTGATGATGATTTTACTAGCCTCATCTTTAGACTTTAGGAAATATGTCCAAGAGAACTTTGAGAAATCATCTACAATTACTAGGCAAAATCTTTTCTTTGAAATTGACAATATATTGACTGGTCCAAACAAATCCATGTGAAGCAGTTGCAGAGGTTCTTCAATTGCTGAATCAAGTTTCTTCCTGAATGATGCTTTGATCTGCTTCCCCTTTTGGCAGGCATCACACAGTCCATCCTTTGTAAACTCCACTAGAGGAATGCCTCTTACTAGTTCTTTCTTTACCAGTTCATTCATGGTCTTGAAGTTTAAATGGGATAGCTTCTTGTGCCAAAGCCAACTTTCATCTTGACTAGCTTTACTGAGAAGACAAGTTACAGATTCTGCTTTAGTTGAGTTGAAGTCAGCTAGGTTCACATTTCCTCTTCTCACACCAGTGAGAACCACTTTGTTGTTTTGATTATTAGTCACAACACAGGCTTCTTTGTTGAAGGTTACTGAGTTGCCTTTGTCACAAAGCTGGCTGATACTCAACAGGTTGTGTTTGAAACCATCCACTAAGGCAACCTCTTCAATGATGACATTGTCCTTTGAAATCAAGCCATATCCCACAGTATAACCTTTGCTGTCATCTCCAAAAGTAATACTTGGGCCAGCTCTCTCCTTAAACTCTGTGAGCAGGATAGAATCACCAGTCATGTGTCTTGAACAGCCACTATCCAAGTACCAAAGATTCTTTCTGTTTCCCTGCACATATCAAAATCAAATCAAGTTGATTTTGGTACCCAAGTTTCCTTGGATCCTGCCTTGTTAGCTTTCTTCTTCTGTTTCTTAGGTCTTAACTCATTTGACTTAAGAATTTCAGATTCTTCCTTAGTCATTTGGGTTGGGCCTTTGAAACCATTTAATGCAACAGAATTATCATACATATTATGGCTAACAGGAAATGACATGCTTGGTGTAAACATGTTATTCCAGTAAGGCATGCTAAATGGCATTTGAGGCATATTGTATGCAGCATAATATGGATCAGGTGCAAATGACATATTAGCAAACTGTGCATTCATGTTCTGTGTAGGAATAACATTAACAGGCATGGGAGGCATGGCATTCATGTTAGGAAATTGAGGCTGAACAGACATGAGAGTAGGCATGGCAGATTTGCAAATAACAGACAAATGATTTACACTACCACACTTGACACATATTTTTCTAGGGGCATATTTATTAGGTGTGTAGTTATTGTGTTTGTTAATCCCTACTTTACCATTCCTATTATTTTTCCTTTTAGTATCTGTTTTTACCTCTATTTTCTCAAGTCTGTCACTTAGCTGTTTGACAGTCATGTGACCAACATTAGCCTTTTTCCCTTTCTTAGCTTGATTTGACTCTCCTGAAATAAAGTTCTTGGAAACAGAACCACACTTATCATTTAGCTTGATTAATTTGGCTTTGCTAATGGGTTTACTTACAGCCGACGGATGAGGATTTTCATCATTCGACGGATAACACTTTTTGTTATCCGACGGATAGTCCTCATCATCCGTCGAGTGTACATCTGTCAGCAACCCATCTACCAAAATAGGTTCTAGTTTCTCTTTATTCTTTTTCCAGGCTTTATCACAAAAAGATTCAATTCCTTGAACTTTGGTGATTTGAGCATGAACATCCCTGGATGTTTTCCATGCTTTAATCACCTCTTGTTCACGCTCGAGCTGCTTCTTCAAAATTTCTTCCTTTTCAAGGACTCAGTTAATTCCTCCTTGGCAATCTTACACTCAATTTTTAGTTTCTCAAACTCAACAAACTGAGACTCAAGCACATTATGCCTCTCACTTAAAAACAAGTTATTTTCTTTGAATTTAGCATTTTCTTTAGTGAGAGACTTAAGTGTAACACGCAAATGATACAATTCTGTAGACATGTCATTTATTGCAACATTACACTCAGCTTTAGATAAATGTGCAAGGTTTGTAGTGATTACCTGATTGCTTGAGGAACTTGTCTCTGTTTCATCAGACTTGGCCATAAGAGCTAGATTGACATAGCTGACATCTTCATCTTCATCCAAACCATCAGCTGCCCAGTCATTCTCTTGTGTAATAAAAGCCCTTTCCTTTTGTTTGAGTAGATCAAAGTATTTTTGCTTATAATCCACAGACTCAAACCTTTTCTTACTGGAATCTGACTTTCTACACTCATTTGCAAAATGCCCTGCCAAGCCACATTTGAAACATTTGAATTTTGACTTATCCACCATGTTTTTATTTGGCTTGGCTGCTCTAAAGTTCTTCTTGAACTTGAGCTTGGCAAATCTTCTTGAAAGAAATGCTAGGTGCTCATCAATGTCCTCCATGTCATCTTGGCTCAATGAATCTTCACTTTCTGCAGCTAGCCCCTTACCCTTATTCTCACAGACCTTTGAAGTTGATTCTACAGCTTCCATCTTCACTTCCTTCTCCTTTTCCAGATCAGCAACTAGTGCAATGGATCCTCCTTTCTTCTTTCCTCTCTCCATTCTTTCATCCTGCTCTATCTCAAGCTCATAGGTCTTCAGAATGCCATACAGTCTCTCCAAAGTAAACTCCTTATAATCTTGTGAGTTTCTCAATGAGACTGTCATTGGTTTCCATTCCTTTGGAAAAGATCTGAGAAATTTCAGATTGGAGTCTTTAGTCTGATAGACTCTTCCATGCAACTTAAGAGCATTTAGTAGTTTTTGGAATCTACTAAAAATGTCAGTGAGTGACTCACTTTCTTCATTGTGAAAATGCTCATATTGCTGAATCAGGAGCTGCATATTATTTTCTCTTACTTGCTCAGTGCCATCACAAATTATTTGTATTGTGTCCCAAACTTCCTTGGCAGTTTTGCAGTTGATGATGTTATCAAACATATCTGCATCAACACCATTGAATAAAATGTTCATGACCTTTTTATCTTTCCTGACTTGTTCAATGTCAGGATCAGACCATTCATGCCTTGGCTTTGGAACAGATGGCTCGTTTCCTGTTGCAGCTCTCATTGGAACATGAGGGCCTCTTTCTATGCAGTCCACATAGGCCTCA